>NW_027362764.1:37144411-37493754 GCF_046119375.1 Phyllobates terribilis | reverse complement strand
GCCAGTTTATACACCCCCCCCTCCATATACAGATACAATGCCAGTTTAGTACTACCCCCCCCCATAATACAATACAAAGGCCGGTTATACTACCCCCCCCATATACAGATACAAGGCCGGTTATACTCCCCCCATAAAAGATACAAGGCCAGTTATACTACCCCCTCCCCATATACAGATACAAGGCCAGTTAATACTACCCCCTCCCCATATACAGATACAAGGCCAGTTATACTACCCCCTCCCCTTAAACAAGACAAGGCCAGTTATACTACCCCCTCCCCATATACAGATACAAGGCCAGTTATACTACCCCCTCCCCATATACAGATACAAGGCCAGTTATACTACCCCCATATACAGATACAAGGCCAGTTATACTACCCCCCATATACAGATACAAGGCCAGTTATACTACCCCCTCCCCTTATACAGATACAAGGCCAGTTATACCCTCCCCATATACAGATACAAGGCCAGTTATACTACCCCCTCCCCATATACAGATACAAGGCCAGTTATACTACCCCCCCCCATATAACAGATACAAGGCCAGTTATACTACCCCACCCCCATAACAGATACAAGGCCAGTTATACTACCCCCCCCATATACAGATACAAGGCCAGTTATACTACCCCTCCCATATACAGATACAAGGCCAGTTATACTACCCCCTCCCCATATACAGATACAAGGCCAGTTATACTACCCCCTCCCCATATACAGATACAAGGCCAGTTATACTACCCCCTCCCCTTAAACAGATACAAGGCCAGTTATACTACCCCCTCCCCATATACAGATACAAGGCCAGTTATACTACCCCCTCCCATATACAGATACAAGGCCAGTTATACTACCCCCCATATACAGATACAAGGCCAGTTATACCCCCCCCCCATATACAGATACAAGGCCAGTTATACCCCCCCATATACAGATACAAGGCCAGTTATACTACCCCCTCCCCATATACAGATACAAGGCCAGTTATACTACCCCCTCCCCATATACAGATACAAGGCCAGTTATACTACCCCCTCCCCTTAAACAGATACAAGGCCAGTTATACTACCCCCCCCCCATATACAGATACAAGGCCAGTTATACTACCCCCTCCCATATACAGATACAAGGCCAGTTATACTACCCCCCATATACAGATACAAGGCCAGTTATACCCCCCCCATATACAGATACAAGGCCAGTTATACCCCCCCCATATACAGATACAAGGCCAGTTATACTACCCCCTCCCCATATACAGATACAAGGCCAGTTATACTACCCCCTCCCCATATACAGATACAAGGCCAGTTATACTACCCCCTCCCCATATACAGATACAAGGCCAGTTATACTACCCCCTCCCCATATACAGATACAAGGCCAGTTATACTACCCCCTCCCCATATACAGATACAAGGCCAGTTATACTACCCCCCATATACAGATACAAGGCCAGTTATACTACCCCCCCCCATATACAGATACAAGGCCAGTTATACTACCCCCCCCCATATACAGATACAAGGCCAGTTATATCTACCCCCCCCCATATACAGATACAAGGCCAGTTATACTACCCCTCCCCATATACAGATACAAGGCCAGTTATACTACCCCCCCCATATACAGATACAAGGCCAGTTATACTACCCCCCCATATACAGATACAAGGCCAGTTATACTACCCCCCCCCATATACAGATACAAGGCCAGTTATACTACCCCCTCCCCATATACAGATACAAGGCCAGGTTATACTACCCCCCCCATATACAGATACAAGGCCAGTTATACTACCCCCCCATATACAGATACAAGGCCAGTTATACTACCCCCCCATATACAGATACAAGGCCAGTTATACTACCCCCCCATATACAGATACAAGGCCAGTTATACTACCCCCCCCATATACAGATACAAGGCCAGTTATACTACCCCCCCCCATATACAGATACAAGGCCAGTTATACTACCCCCCCATATACAGATACAAGGCCAGTTATACTACCCTCCCCCATATACAGATACAAGGCCAGTTATACCCCCCCCCATATACAGATACAAGGCCAGTTATACTACCCCCCCCATATACAGATACAAGGCCAGTTATACCCCTCTCCCCCCCCCATATACAGATACAAGGCCAGTTATACTACCCCCCCATATACAGATACAAGGCCAGTTATACTACCCCCCCCCCATATACAGATACAAGGCCAGTTATACTACCCCCCCCATATACAGATACAAGGCCAGTTATACTACCCCCCCCCCCATATACAGATACAAGGCCAGTTATACCCCCCCATATACAGATACAAGGCCAGTTATACTACCCCCCCCATATACAGATACAAGGCCAGTTATACTACCCCCCCCCATATACAGATACAAGGCCAGTTATACTACCCCCCCCATATACAGATACAAGGCCAGTTATACTACCCCCCCCATATACAGATACAAGGCCAGTTATACTACCCCCCCATATACAGATACAAGGCCAGTTATACTACCCCCCCATATACAGATACAAGGCCAGTTATACTACCCCCCCATATACAGATACAAGGCCAGTTATCTAACCCCCCCATATACAGATACAAGGCCAGTTATACTACCCCCCCCATATACAGATACAAGGCCAGTTATACTACCCCCCCCCCATATACAGATACAAGGCCAGTTATACTACCCCCCCATATACAGATACAAGGCCAGTTATACTACCCCCCCATATACAGATACAAGGCCAGTTATACTACCCCCCCCATATACAGATACAAGGCCAGTTATACTACCCCCCCATATACAGATACAAGGCCAGTTATACTACCCCCCCCATATACAGATACAAGGCCAGTTATACTACCCCCCATATACAGATACAAGGCCAGTTATACTACCCCCCCCATATACAGATACAAGGCCAGTTATACTACCCCCCCCCATATACAGATACAAGGCCAGTTATACTACCCCCCCACCATATACAGATACAAGGCCAGTTATACTACCCCCCCATATACAGATACAAGGCCAGTTATACTACCCCTACCCCCCCCCATATACAGATACAAGGCCAGTTATACTACCCCCCCCATATACAGATACAAGGCCAGTTATACTACCCCCCCCCCATATACAGATACAAGGCCAGTTATACTACCCCCCCATATACAGATACAAGGCCAGTTATACTACCCCCCCCATATACAGATACAAGGCCAGTTATACTACCCCCCCCATATACAGATACAAGGCCAGTTATACTACCCCCCCCATATACAGATACAAGGCCAGTTATACTACCCCCCCCATATACAGATACAAGGCCAGTTATACTACCCCCCCATATACAGATACAAGGCCAGTTATACTACCCCCCCCCATATACAGATACAAGGCCAGTTATACTACCCCCTCCCCATATACAGATACAAGGCCAGTTATACTACCCCCTCCCCATATACAGATACAAGGCCAGTTATACTACCCCCTCCCATATACAGATACAAGGCCAGTTATACTACCCCCTCCCCATATACAGATACAAGGCCAGTTATACTACCCCCCCATATACAGATACAAGGCCAGTTATACTACCCCCTTCCCCATATACAGATACAAGGCCAGTTATACTTCCCCCTCCCCATATACAGATACAAGGCCAGTTATACTACCCCCTCCCCATATACAGATACAAGGCCAGTTATACTACCCCTCCCCATATACAGATACAAGGCCAGTTATACTACCCCCTCCCCTTAAACAGATACAAGGCCAGTTATACTACCCCCCCCCCATATACAGATACAAGGCCAGTTATACCCCCCCATATACAGATACAAGGCCAGTTATACTACCCCCTCCCCATATACAGATACAAGGCCAGTTATACTACCCCCTCCCCATATACAGATACAAGGCCAGTTATACTACCCCCTCCCCTTAAACAGATACAAGGCCAGTTATACTACCCCCTCCCCATATACAGATACAAGGCCAGTTATACTACCCCCTCCCCATATACAGATACAAGGCCAGTTATACTACCCCCCATATACAGATACAAGGCCAGTTATACCCCCCTCCCCATATACAGATACAAGGCCAGTTATACCCCCCCATATACAGATACAAGGCCAGTTATACTACCCCCTCCCCATATACAGATACAAGGCCAGTTATACTACCCCCTCCCCATATACAGATACAAGGCCAGTTATACTACCCCCTCCCCTTAAACAGATACAAGGCCAGTTATACTACCCCCTCCCCATATACAGATACAAGGCCAGTTATACTACCCCCTCCCCATATACAGATACAAGGCCAGTTATACTACCCCCCATATACAGATACAAGGCCAGTTATACTACCCCCTCCCCATATACAGATACAAGGCCAGTTATACTACCCCCTCCCCATATACAGATACAAGGCCAGTTATACTACCCCCTCCCCATATACAGATACAAGGCCAGTTATACTACCCCCTCCCCATATACAGATACAAGGCCAGCTATACTACCCCCCCCATATACAGATACAAGGCCAGTTATACTACCCCCCCATATACAGATACAAGGCCAGTTATACTACCCCCCCCCATATACAGATACAAGGCCAGTTATACTACCCCCCCCCCATATACAGATACAAGGCCAGTTATACCCCTCTCTCCCCCTCCCCATATACAGATACAAGGCCAGTTATACTACCCCCCCATATACAGATACAAGGCCAGTTATACTACCCCCCCATATACAGATACAAGGCCAGTTATACTACCCCCCCATATACAGATACAAGGCCAGTTATACTACCCCCCCATATACAGATACAAGGCCAGTTATACTACCCCCCCATATACAGATACAAGGCCAGTTATACTACCCCCCCCATATACAGATACAAGGCCAGTTATACTACCCCCCCCCATATACAGATACAAGGCCAGTTATACTACCCCCCCATATACAGATACAAGGCCAGTTATACTACCCCCCCCATATACAGATACAAGGCCAGTTATACTACCCCCCCATATACAGATACAAGGCCAGTTATACTACCCCCCTATATACAGATACAAGACCAGTTATACTACCCTCCCCATATACAGATACAAGGCCAGTTATACTACCCCCTCCCCATATACAGATACAAGGCCGGTTATACTACCCCCTCCCCATATACAGATACAAGGCCGGTTATACTACCCCCCCCCCCATATACAGATACAAGGCCGGTTATACTACCCCCCCATATACAGATACAAGGCCGGTTATACTACCCCCCCCATATACAGATACAAGGCCAGTTATACTACCCCCTCCCCATATACAGATACAAGGCCAGTTATACTACCCCCTCCCCATATACAGATACAAGGCCAGTTATACTACCCCCTCCCCATATACAGATACAAGGCCAGTTATACTACCCCCTCCCCATATACAGATACAAGGCCAGTTATACTACCCCCCATATACAGATACAAGGCCAGTTATACTACCCCCTCCCCATATACAGATACAAGGCCAGTTATACTACCCCCTCCCCATATACAGATACAAGGCCAGTTATACTACCCCCTCCCCATATAGAGATACAAGGCCAGTTATACTACCCCCTCCCCATATACAGATACAAGGCCAGTTATACTACCCCCTCCCCATATACAGATACAAGGCCAGTTATACTACCCCCCCATATACAGATACAAGGCCAGTTATACTACCCCCCATATACAGATACAAGGCCAGTTATACTACCCCCCCTTATACAGATACAAGGCCAGTTATACTACCCCCCATATACAGATACAAGGCCAGTTATACTACCCCCCCATATACAGATACAAGGCCAGTTATACTACCCCCCCATATACAGATACAAGGCCAGTTATACTACCCCCTCCCCATATACAGATACAAGGCCGGTTATACTACCCCCCCCCATATACAGATACAAGGCCAGTTATACTACCCCCTCCCCATATACAGATACAAGGCCAGTTATACTACCCCCTCCCCATATACAGATACAAGGCCAGTTATACTACCCCCCCCCATGTACAGATACAAGGCCAGTTATACTACCCCCCCATGTACAGATACAAGGCCAGTTATACTACCCCCCCCCATATACAGATACAAGGCCAGTTATACTACCCCCCCCCATATACAGATACAAGGCCAGTTATACTACCCCCCCCCCATATACAGATACAAGGCCAGTTATACTACCCCCCCCATATACAGATACAAGGCCAGTTATACTACCCCCCCCCATATACAGATACAAGGCCAGTTATACTACCCCCCCCCATATACAGATACAAGGCCAGTTATACTACCCCCCCCCATATACAGATACAAGGCCAGTTATGCTACCCCCCCCTATACAGATACAAGGCCAGTTATACTACCCCCCCCCCATATACAGATACAAGGCCAGTTATACTATCCCCCCATATACAGATACAAGGCCAGTTATACTATCCCCCCGATATACAGATACAAGGCCAGTTATACCCCTCTCTCCCCCTCCCCATATACAGATACAAGGCCAGTTATACTACCCCCCCCCCATATACAGATACAAGGCCAGTTATACTACCCCCCCATATACAGATACAAGGCCAGTTATACTACCCCCCCCATATACAGATACAAGGCCAGTTATACTACCCCCCCCCCATATACAGATACAAGGCCAGTTATACTACCCCCCCATATACAGATACAAGGCCAGTTATACTACCCCCCCATATACAGATAGAAGGCCAGTTATACTACCCCCCCATATACAGATAGAAGGCCAGTTATACTACCCCCCCCCATATACAGATACAAGGCCAGTTATACTACCCCCCCCCATATACAGATACAAGGCCAGTTATACTACCCCCCCATATACAGATACAAGGCCAGTTATACTACCCCCCCCATATACAGATACAAGGCCAGTTATACTACCCCCCCATATACAGATACAAGGCCAGTTATACTACCCCCCCATATACAGATACAAGGCCAGTTATACTACCCCCCCATATACAGATACAAGGCCAGTTATACTACCCCCCCCCCCATATACAGATACAAGGCCAGTTATACTATCCCCCCATATACAGATACAAGGCCAGTTATACTATCCCCCCGATATACAGATACAAGGCCAGTTATACCCCTCTCTCCCCCTCCCCATATACAGATACAAGGCCAGTTATACTACCCCCCCCATATACAGATACAAGGCCAGTTATACTACCCCCCCATATACAGATACAAGGCCAGTTATACTACCCCCCCCATATACAGATACAAGGCCAGTTATACTACCCCCCCATATACAGATACAAGGCCAGTTATACTACCCCCCCCATATACAGATACAAGGCCAGTTATACTACCCCCCCACCATATACAGATACAAGGCCAGTTATACTACCCCCCCATATACAGATAGAAGGCCAGTTATACTACCCCCCCCATATACAGATACAAGGCCAGTTATACTACCCCCCCCCATATACAGATACAAGGCCAGTTATACTACCCCCCCATATACAGATACAAGGCCAGTTATACTACCCCCCCATATACAGATACAAGGCCAGTTATACTACCCCCCCATATACAGATACAAGGCCAGTTATACTACCCCCCCCATATACAGATACAAGGCCAGTTATACTACCCCCCCATATACAGATACAAGGCCAGTTATACTACCCCCCCATATACAGATACAAGGCCAGTTATACTACCCCCCCCCCCCATATACAGATACAAGGCCAGTTATACTACCCCCCCCCATATACAGATACAAGGCCAGTTATACTACCCCCCCATATACAGATACAAGGCCAGTTATACTACCCCCCTCATATACAGATACAAGGCCAGTTATACTACCCCCCCCCATATACAGATACAAGGCCAGTTATACTACCCCCCATATACAGATACAAGGCCAGTTATACTACCCCCTATATACAGATACAAGACCAGTTATACTACCCTCCCCATATACAGATACAAGGCCAGTTATACTACCCCCTCCCCATATACAGATACAAGGCCGGTTATACTACCCCCTCCCCATATACAGATACAAGGCCGGTTATACTACCCCCCCCCATATACAGATACAAGGCCGGTTATACTACCCCCCCATATACAGATACAAGGCCGGTTATACTACCCCCCCATATACAGATACAAGGCCAGTTATACTACCCCCCCCATATACAGATACAAGGCCAGTTATACTACCCCCCCCCCATATACAGATACAAGGCCAGTTATACTACCCCCTCCCCATATACAGATACAAGGCCAGTTATACTACCCCCTCCCCATATACAGATACAAGGCCAGTTATACTACCCCCTCCCCATATACAGATACAAGGCCAGTTATACTACCCCCTCCCCATATACAGATACAAGGCCAGTTATACTACCCCCTCCCCATATACAGATACAAGGCCAGTTATACTACCCCCTCCCCATATACAGATACAAGGCCAGTTATACTACCCCCTCCCCATATACAGATACAAGGCCAGTTATACTACCCCCTCCCCATATACAGATACAAGGCCAGTTATACTACCCCCCATATACAGATACAAGGCCAGTTATACCCCCCCCATATACAGATACAAGGCCAGTTATACTACCCCCTCCCCATATACAGATACAAGGCCAGTTATACTACCCCCTCCCCATATACAGATACAAGGCCAGTTATACTACCCCCTCCCCATATACAGATACAAGGCCAGTTATACCCCCTCCCCATATACAGATACAAGGCCAGTTATACTACCCCCCCATATACAGATACAAGGCCAGTTATACTACCCCCCCATATACAGATACAAGGCCAGTTATACTACCCCCCCATATACAGATACAAGGCCAGTTATACTACCCCCCATATACAGATACAAGGCCAGTTATACTACCCCCCCATATACAGATACAAGGCCAGTTATACTACCCCCCCATATACAGATACAAGGCCAGTTATACTACCCCCTCCCCATATACAGATACAAGGCCGGTTATACTACCCCCCCCCCCCATATACAGATACAAGGCCAGTTATACTACCCCCTCCCCATATACAGATACAAGGCCAGTTATACTACCCCCTCCCCATATACAGATACAAGGCCAGTTATACTACCCCCCCCCATGTACAGATACAAGGCCAGTTATACTACCCCCCCCATATACAGATACAAGGCCAGTTATACTACCCCCCCCCATATACAGATACAAGGCCAGTTATACTACCCCCCCCATATACAGATACAAGGCCAGTTATACTACCCCCCCCCATATACAGATACAAGGCCAGTTATACTACCCCCCCCATATACAGATACAAGGCCAGTTATACTACCCCCCCCCCATATACAGATACAAGGCCAGTTATACTACCCCCCCCCATATACAGATACAAGGCCAGTTATGCTACCCCCCCCTATACAGATACAAGGCCAGTTATACTACCCCCCCCCCATATACAGATACAAGGCCAGTTATACTATCCCCCCATATACAGATACAAGGCCAGTTATACTATCCCCCCCATATACAGATACAAGGCCAGTTATACCCCTCTCTCCCCCTCCCCATATACAGATACAAGGCCAGTTATACTACCCCCCCCCATATACAGATACAAGGCCAGTTATACTACCCCCTCCCCATATACAGATACAAGGCCAGTTATACCCCTCTCTCCCCCTCCCCATATACAGATACAAGGCCAGTTATACTACCCCCCCCCCATATACAGATACAAGGCCAGTTATACTACCCCCCCATATACAGATACAAGGCCAGTTATACTACCCCCCCATATACAGATACAAGGCCAGTTATACTACCCTCTCCCCATATACAAATACAAGGCCAGTTATACTACCCCCCCATATACAGATACAAGGCCAGTTATACTACCCCCCCCCCCATATACAGATACAAGGCCAGTTATACTACCCCCCCATATACAGATACAAGGCCAGTTATACTACCCCCTATATACAGATACAAGGCCAGTTATACTACCCCCCCCCCCATATACAGATACAAGGCCAGTTATACTACCCCCCCCCCCCATATACAGATACAAGGCCAGTTATACTACCCCCCCATATACAGATACAAGGCCAGTTATACTACCCCCCCATATACAGATACAAGGCCAGTTATACTACCCCCTATATACAGATACAAGGCCAGTTATACTACCCCCCCCCCATATACAGATACAAGGCCAGTTATACTACCCCCCCATATACAGATACAAGGCCAGTTATACTACCCCCTCCCCATATACAGATACAAGGCCAGTTATACTACCCCCCCCCATATACAGATACAAGGCCAGTTATACCCCTCTCTCCCCCTCCTATATACAGGCTTCTCTTTCATACATAAATACATACAAGAGGATCCCGTAGTAAAGGTAAGGATGCTCATATCAAAAGAGTTTCCTATAAAATAACCAAACGCCACAATAAGTGCATAAGATAAAGGTATAAAAATTACATTCACTTTCTTCTTCCATGAAAACAGACTTTTAAAAACCAGCAAGGAGCCGAGGTCGTTACCAGACATGAATATGTAATAAACTAGCTGGTGGCCCGATTCGAACGCATCGGGTATTCTAGAATATGTAGTTGCGCCTGGTCGGACGCATAATCAGCAGAGCGTTGTTTAAATTTGGCGGCAATATCGGTGATTGGTCGCGGCCGCCACCCGCGACCAATCAGCGAACTGTGTTAGTGAGGACCGGAGAGCTTGTTTAAATTTGGCGCTAAAATCGCTGATTAGTCACTACCGCGAGTAATCAGCAAAACTGTGTTTAAATTTGGCGCCAATAATGCTGATTAGTCGCGGCTGGTGGTCGACCGCAACCAATCAGCAGAGCGGTGTTTAAATTTGGCGCAAATTTTGCTAATTAGTCGCGGCCGCCCGCAACCAATCAGCAGAGCGGTGTTTAAATTTGGCGCCAATAATGCTGATTGGTCGCGGCCGGGACCAATCAGTGAACCGTATTACTGAGGACCGGGCAGCGGCGCCGTCCCTCCCTTCACACTTGCCATCGGGAGATCAGCGGCCCAAGCCGCTGATCTCCTGACGGTAGCCGCATGGAGGTCAGCGGCGCCGCCCGTCGGGGTACTTGTGCTGCCAGCAGCGGGGAGATGAGCGGCTAGCGCCGCTCATCTCCCGGCTGCATCCCCGCTGACCTCCGTCCTGCAGATGAGCCGCTAACGGCCGCCATCTTTTCTCAAATCCTGCGTCGCTGATTGGCTGCGGCTGGACCAATCAGCGACACGGGATTTCCTAGACAGACAGACAATTATATATATAGATAAGGGTGGCCAGTAGGTGGCAGTGTTAGATGACACTGTATAGAATGAGCATTAATGTGGTCTTCAACTAAAGTGGACCCCAAACACTTCTATACCTTTAACAATAAACACATATGTCCTCTCTCTCTCCCTGGGTCCAGTGTCGGAAGTTCACTGCTTCTCCAGTCCGTTTTGACTGTGCACATCAGCGCTGCAGGCAATCACTGAGCTCAGCAGCTTGCACCGTATACATTTTGGAATACACACAATGCAGAAAAAAACACAAGAAAGGACAGCGGTTACAGGTTCTAGTAGATATCTTGATCCTAGATTCCAGGTTTTTGTTTTTATTCTTCCTGCATCTGTTGATAGCAATTTTATGTAGGTTTTTATATAGTTTTTTTTTTTTTTTTCTTTTTCCAATAAGTTTTGTCTTTTTTTTTTTTATTTTTGCATTTACACAATGCTTTTTCTTTACTGAACATTTTATGACAGATTATACACCAGAAACAAAATGCCATAGTGCAAAATGTCTCAATAACAGCAAATAAATACCGCCATATAGTGATGAGATAACAGCCCTAATTACAATGCCCTATTAATGTCTAATTAAGGCCAGGCTCACAAATTGATTTTTTATGCTTTTTAAGGGACAACCCTGAACCAGATGAACATGGGTGCACATTTGGTAAATCTTTCACCATTATATATTCATCTGGAGTGCTGCTTTTTTTTTATTTAATATTTTCCTATACAGTATTCTCGCTCTTTCACGTGTGTGTATATATAGATATATCTATCAGAGTAATATTAGATTTATAATATTACACGCACACACTTGTGAAAAGCTTGACTTAACTTTCTGAAAGTTCTTGGAATTTGGAATGTCTGAAATGTTAAAAATAAAATAAAGTGATTCTTTAATGTTCCAGCAGTGCGACTATGGATTCTTTACTGTACATGGAGTAGAATTAGAGATTTTTTTTTCTGTACATGGAGTAAGTCTGTGGATTCTTTACTGTAAGAGCAGTAAGACTTAGGGCTGCGTGCCCACCATGCGTTTTTCAAGCGGAATTTGCGCAGCGTAAACGCTTGTAAAACGCTTGGTAATTCGTCCCCCATGGTCCCCAATGACAATCCGCAAGTTCAATGCCCATTTTGATGTGCGGAAAAATCCGCAGCATGTCCATTATTCGTGCGTTTACGCATTCGGAATTGCCTTCTCAATGCATTAGAAAAACGCAAGGCAATTCCTCACGTGTTTTTCCGGGCAAGGACATGCAGAAAGGAAGCAAAAATTTTCCGCTTCATTTCTGCATCGTGGGCACATAGCCTATGGGACTCTCTGCATCGTGGGCACATAGCCTATGGGACTCTCTGCATCGTGGGCACATAGCCTATGGGACTCTCTGCATCGTGGGCACATAGCCTATGGGACTCTCTGCATCGTGGGCACATAGCCTATGGGACTCTCTGCATCGTGGGCACATAGCCTATGGGACTCTCTGCATCGTGGGCACATAGCCTATGGGACTCTCTGCATCGTGGGCACATAGCCTATGGGACTCTCTGCATCGTGGGCACATAGCCTATGGGACTCTCTGCATCGTGGGCACATAGCCTATGGGACTCTCTGCATCGTGGGCACATAGCCTATGGGACTCTCTGCATCGTGGGCACATAGCCTATGGGACTCTCTGCATCGTGGGCACATAGCCTATGGGACTCTCTGCATCGTGGGCACATAGCCTATGGGACTCTCTGCATCGTGGGCACATAGCCTATGGGACTCTCTGCATCGTGGGCACATAGCCTATGGGACTCTCTGCATCGTGGGCACATAGCCTATGGGACTCTCTGCATCGTGGGCACATAGCCTATGGGACTCTCTGCATCGTGGGCACATAGCCTATGGGACTCTCTGCATCGTGGGCACATAGCCTATGGGACTCTCTGCATCGTGGGCACATAGCCTATGGGACTCTCTGCATCGTGGGCACATAGCCTATGGGACTTTCTGCATCGTGGGCACATAGCCTATGGGACTCTCTGCATCGTGGGCACATAGCCTATGGGACTCTCTGCATCGTGGGCACATAGCCTATGGGACTCTCTGCATCGTGGGCACATAGCCTATGGGACTCTCTGCCACACCACTTTGAAATGGTTGATTCACCTAACAGGGTATGTGTACTAGATTGATGATCCAGCAAGCTACCCCTATTGTGCAGAAAATAGCATCTACCGCATGTTTTTATTTTCCTTTCTCTGGATCTAGATGTTGGGGGATGGGTTGAACTCGATTGATTTGTGTCTACCTTCAACCTTGAAACTATGAAAACTTTACCTGTTAAGTCCCTGTAACTCTTGCACACGGGTGGTCTCTGCCAGGTCTGCAGTGCCAAATATCATTCACGTGCCTGCTGTAGCCAATTACTTGGCTCAGCGGTTATGTTTGCGTATATAGTAGGAGACTACTTAGGCCAGTGATTAGCTGCAGTGGTCACATGAATGATCTAAGGTATGTTATTGCTAGAACCATTAGAGCCGGGGCAATTTTATCAGAAGAGTAAAAGCTCATAAAATATATATACATTTTTTTTTTTTTTCATGGTTCTTCGGAGCTTTCAGGAAATCCTAGACAAGCCATTAAAATCGTAATTGTATTCTCAACAAATTTTGTAATGAAAAGTTTGCAGTATATCTTGTCAGAGAATTCTGCTGCTTTCTCCATTTACGAGCCACTTCTTCCTCTCCCCCGGCCTCCTGTACTCGCTATCCACTTTGAAATAAACCGAATAAATCTGTTGTGCTCAAGACCAGACGGATTACACGTTCATTGTGGTGTCAGATATGAATAAGATAGTGGGGAGCAGAGGGAGACACAGAAAGATCGTGCTGAGCTTTCTAACAAGTCTTCCACCTCACCCCAGCGCTGGATTCAGATCTACTCATCTGAGTGCTGCTATATCATCTCCTCCATGTTGCTGCTGCTGCTTCTATCTGCTAACTAAGGAATATAGAGCAGGAATATCTGTGTGTAGTGTATGGGAGATATTATAGCAACTCGGGTCCACCAACCGGTTCAGAGAGAACTGAAAATGAGAAAGACCTGCAGAGGGGAAAACTGGTGAAAGATGCAAGTCTTATAAAGTGCCTTGAAAAACGATTCATATCCCGTAAACTCTTCCACATTTTTTCACCTTACACCCACAAACTTAAATGTTTTAATTTAGATTTTCTGTGATACAACACTAAGTAACAAGATGAAAATAAATAGCCCCATATACTGCATAAATGAACCCAAGGTGCCGCAGTCAGGCATCAGGGCTCATTGAAAATCACTCCATAAGCCCATGAACAAACAAGGGAGAAACTGGAGAATACGATATAAAAAAACATAAGTTTTATTAAACATTAAAGATCATATCAAGTAAGAAATATCTGTAAAAACAGGACAATGTACACGGGGATCGAGCCCTCCTGCATAATAGTGTAAAGTGCTCAGTGCTTAATAATCACCAAGAATTGTATGACAACATCTCATATCCAAAGTAACAGATCAGGACATAAAAAAAAAAAAAAAAAAAACAATAGGTGGACATACATATAAGAGTCATCACAGGTAAAGATCGCTAAATATACCCCATGTCAAGTTCAATGCAGAACTATATGCAGTCAGACTTATGGGAGTTTTATGGAATGATGTCTTACCCTAGCAAGGTGCAGGAGGGGAAATCGGTACCTAAATAAACCCTGACGCGCGTTTTGCGTAAGGTATAGTAGCTTTCTCAAGGGGAGATACCTTGTGATGAAATGATACAAGGTTTTCTAATTATTTTAAAAATCTAAATCTGATAATTGTTCCATGCATTTGTATTCAGCCCCCGAGTCAGTACTTTGTAGGACCACCTTTCTCTGCAGTTACTGCTGCAGTCTTTTGAGGTCTGTCTCTCCCACCTTTCTCTGCAGTCTTTTGGGGTCTATCTCTCCAGCTTTGCCCATCTAGAGGTGACATTTTGCCCCTTCTTCTTTGCACACTCGCTCTCGCTCAGTGAGATCGGATGGAGACATCTGTGATCAACAATTTTCACGTTTTGACACAAATTCTCAGTGGGATTTGGGTCTGGACTGTGACTGGGCCGTTCACACACAGGAATATGCTCAGGTCTGAACCCTCCATTGTGGTTCTGGCAGGATGTTTAGGGTCGTTGTCTTGCTGGAAGGTGAACCTTCGTCCCAGTCTCAAATCTTCTGCAGCCTCTAACAAGTTTTCCTCCAAGATTGTCTTGTATTTAGCTCCATCCATCTTCCTATCATCTCTGACCAGCTTCCCTGCCCCTGCTGAAGTAAAACCTCCCCACAGCAGGATGCTGCCTCCACCATGTGTGACGGTGGGGATGTTGTTTTCAGGGTGATGCGCAGTGTTAGTTTTACACCACACACAGCATTTTGCATTTAGCCCCAAAAGTTCTATTTTGGTCTCATCTGACCCGAGCACCTTCTTCTACATGCTCGCTGTGTCTGATACTTGGCTTTTTGCAACCCCAATGGGACTTCTCATTGGCTTTCAAAAATGACTTTCTTCTTACCACTCTTCCATAAAGGCCAGATTTGTGGAGTATATGACTAATAGTTGTCCTGTGGACAGATTCTCCCCCCTGAGCTGTGGATCTCTGCAGCTCTTCCAGTGGACCTCTTGGCTGCTTCTCTCATTAGTGCTCTCCTTGCTTGGGATGTCAGGTTACGTGGACGGCCATGTCTTGTAGGTTTGCAGTTGTGCCATACTCCTTTAATTTTTGGATGATGGATTGAACAGTGCTGTGTGAGGAGATGTTCAGAGCTTGGGCTATTTTTTTTTATAACCTAACCCTGCTTTACTTTCTTCCACAACTTTATCCCTGACCCGTCTGGTGGGCTCCTTGGTTTTCATGATGCTGTTTGATCCCTAATGTTCTCACATAAACCTCCGAGGCCTTTATAGAACAGCTGTAGTTATACTGAGAAGAAATTATGGTATACCCAGGTGGACGCAATGTACTAATTAAGTGACTTCTGGGGGTGATTGGTCACTCAGGATTTTATTTAGGGGCATCAGACTATAGGGGGGGCTGAATACAAATGCACTTCTAAATTTTCAGATTTATATTTATAACATATTTAGAAAACCAGGTATGATTTCCTTTACACATCACAAATACTTGTTATTTTGCATTGGTATATCATATAAAATCCCATTTAAGTTTGTGGGTGTAACGTCCATATAACGTGGAAAAGTTCACAGGGTATGAAAACTTTTTCAAGGCACGGTAATAGCCAGAAACAGTATTATTCCTCATGTGTACACACAGGACAGCTTATTCTGAAAAGTCATCATACATGATAGGTACACTTAAAGGATATTTAAAAGGACTACTAATATTTTTGCAAGTTCCACTTACAACAAATAATATTATACCAAAAATACATGAAAAACAAGACCTCGCCCTGCACTGTCAGCGAAACGTAATAGTTATGAGTCTCAAAATGCAGTAAAACTAAAATCTGCTGAGTCCTTCAGACAAAAATGAATCTCCTCCCGAAAGACTGAAGTAGGGTTAAACTTGACATGTCCCTGCATTATAGACCAGGAGACTGCGGAAATATCTGTTCCCTAATATATGCAGAACATACACTAGTGCCAATATTGGGTCATACTATGTCCTCAGGGAGACACCGTGGCACCACAGTGACCGCGTCCAGAATGCCATACTTAGGTCGGATGGACAGTGGTGTGAAAATGTGTTTGCCCCCTTCCTGATTTCTTATTCTTTTGCATGTTTCTTGCACTTAAATGTTTCAGATCACAAAACAAATGTAAATATTAGAAAAAGATAACACAATTAACCACAATTAACCACAAAATACAGTTTTTAAGTTAAGATCTTTATTATTAAGGGAAAAAGAAATTCAAACCTACAGGGCCCTGTGTGAAAAAGTGATTGCCCCCTAAACCTAATAACTGGTTGGGCCCTTAGCAGCAACAACTGCAATCAAGCGTTTGCGATAACTGGCAATGAGTCTTTACAACACTCTGGAAGAATTTTGGCCGCTCATCTTTGTAGAATTGTTGTAATTCAGGCACATTGGAGGGTTTCCGAGCACGAATCGCCTTTTTAAAGGTCCGGCCACAGACTCTCAATCGGATTAAGGTCAGGATTTTGACTAGGCCACTCCAAAGTCTTCATTTTGTTTTTCTTAAGCCATTCAGGAGGTGGACTTTCTGGTGTGTTTTGGATCATTTTCCTGCTGCATAACCCAAGTGCGCTTCAGCTTGAGGTCACGAACAGATGGCCGGACATTCTCCTTCAGGATTTTTTCATAGACAAAAGAATTCATGGTTCCATTTACCACCGCAAGTCTTCCAGGTCCAGAAACAGCAAAACAGCCCCAGACCATCACAATACCACCAGCATATTTTACTGTTGGTATGATGTTCCTTTTCTGAAATGCTGTGTTACTTTTACACCAGATATAATGGGACATACACCATCCAAAAAGTTCAACTTTTGTCTTGTTAGTCCACAGAGCATTTTCCCAAAAGTCTTGGCGATCATCTAGATGTTTTCTGGCAAAACTGAGATGAGCCTTTATGTTCTTTTAGCTCAGCAGTGGTTTTTGTCTTGAATCTCTGCCATGCAAGCAATTTCTGCCCAGTCTCTTTCTTATGGTGGAGTCTTGAACACTGACCTTACCTGAGGCAAGAGAGGCCTGCATTTCTTTGGATGTTGTTGTGGGGTCTTTTGTGACCTCTTGGATGAGTTGTCGCTGTGCTCTTGATGTAATTTTGGTCGGCCGAACACTCATGGGAAGGTTCACCACAGTTCCATGTTTTTGCCATTTGTGGGTAATGGCTCTCACTGTGGTTTGCTGGAGTCCCAAAGCTTTAGAAATGGCTTTATAATAACCTTTTCCAGACTGATAGATCTCAATTACTTTGTTTCTCATTTGTTCCTGAATTTCTTTGGATCGCAGCATGATGTCTAGCTTTTGAGGATCTTTTGGTCTACTTCACTTTGTCAGGCAGGTTCTATTTAAGTGAGAACAGGTGTGGCAGTAATCAGCCCTGTGTGTGGCTGGGAAATTGAAGTCAGTCCTGTTGGATTTTATATGCCATCAAACCAGTGTCACCTTGATAAAGGAATGGGGTGAAAGGCAAGCGTCTCTTACCTTTCCTCAATAGATCGTGGTTTGCTGTCAGTGAATATGAACATTCTTCTTTCGACAGAGAGAACATAAATACGTCCTGACCTAATACTACTCACAACTGAGTTTTGTTATAGTAGTATACAGTATAGAATATCCTGGACTCCAGGATGATACATTTTACCTGTGTTTATACTTTGTAACAAACTGTCAAGATTTATGATGCTAATGAGTTACACTACAATCCAAAGTCCAGACAGAGAACTTAAAAAGAACTAGCACAATTAAAGAAGCACTTCCATCAAAGCGTTTATCCTCTTAATATATTGCAATCGTCATATTATACAGCTCTGAGTACTTACAATTGCTCATTTTGGCTTTCTATCCTGCTAAAATTATTCTGTTTTCATGTGATTAAAAACAGATTATCTGAATCCTTCTAAGCTCTATGTAGAAACAGGAGGTCAATTTTCTCTGCACAAGTCATGAATCACTGCAAAAGTCCCTGGCAGGGGGAGGAGGGAGCAGCTAGGTCAGGAGGTGAAGAGGGGAATGATAAATGCAGGGACAAGAGACTTCCTGTTTCAACATAGAGCAGCGAAACGAGCAGAATTAACTGGGTAGAAAGACAAAATGAGCAATTGTAAGTACACAGAGCTGTGTAATATGATAATTGCAATATATTAAGAGGATAAACACTTTGATGGAAGTGCTTCTTTAACCGTGCTATGTGTTACCTGCAGTCACACCGTCAGCCACCATCTATAGGCGTCATCATCACCTTTGGACAGCAGGATACAGTTTTCATATAAAGTTTACAAAAGACAAAAAATATATCACATACCCTACCATCATTATATATAAATGTAAAGCAAAGTTGCATATGAAATATAGGATACTTAGTGAACTATTTTTGATTAAAAAGAGTATACAAGCCGTCCCACCAGTGACAAGGTGACCCTAATTGGGACGGTCCTACACTGTCTATATTAAAAAATAAAAAAATAGTTCATGAAGTATCCTATATTTCATATGCAACTTTGCTTTACATTTATATATAATGATGGTAGGGTATGTGATATATTTTTTGTCTTTTGTAGGTTTTGTATCTTTTTGCTAGTGTGAACATGCTCTTATTTCTTGCATGTGTACCATCTTAGACCTCAGTTCACATTGCTTGGTTTCATATAAAGTTGCTGTCAATCTACTATAGAAACGGGATATTACTGTTAGGGTGCCGGAAGTAGGAAGGGCCAAGGCATTGAACTTACCATAACACTGTCTTGGAGGTTACTTGCATCTGCCCAAAGGGGAGCTAACTGTATGCAAATGTACAGTCTTCATTGAATTTAACACCAGCTGTATAAATCTATATATATTAAGCAGGGGTGGACACAGACAGAGGAGGGCCCCTGTGCAAGAACAGTATATGGGCGCTTTATAGTCCAATAATCTGTGACAGAAGCTGTTTATCACTTTGGAGGTGGAAATGTGCCCCTTTACCACTTGTGTCCCTGTGCAGCTGCACCAATCTTATATCCACCCCTGGCAGTGAGCTCTCCCTAGTGGTGGCTGTACATATCTGTATGCAGTGAGATCCCTCTAGTGGTGGTTCTGTTAATATGTATGTAGAGAACTGTCCCTGGTGGTGACTATATAAATCTGTATGCAGTGAGCTCCCCCTAGTGGTGGCTGTATAAATCTGTATGCAGTGAGTTCCCTCTAGTGGTGACTGTACAAATCCATATGTGGTAGGTTCCACTAGTGTTGGCTGTATAAATCTGTATGTAGTGAGCTCCCTCTAGTGGTGACTGTATAAATCTGTATGTAGTGATCTCCCTCTAGTGGTGACTGTATAAATCTGTATGTAGTGAGCTCCCTCTAGTGGTGACTGTATAAATCTGTATGTAGTGAGCTCCCTCTAGTGGTGACTGTATAAATCTGTATGTAGTGAGCTCCCTCTAGTGGTGGCTGTATAAATCTGTATGTAGTGAGCTCCCTCTAGTGGTGGCTGCATAAATCTGTATGTAGTGAGCTCCTTCTAGTGGTGACTGTATAAATCTGTATGCAGTGAGCTCCCTCTAGTGGTGACTGTATAAATCTGTATGTAGTGAGCTCCCTCTAGTGGTGGCTGTATAAATCTGTATGTAGTGAACTTCCTCTAGTGGTGACAGTATAAATCTGTATGTAGTGAGCTCCCTCTAGTGGTGACTGTATAAATCTGTATGTAGTGAACTTCCTCTAGTGGTGACAGTATAAATCTGCATGTAGTGAGCTCCCTCTAGTGGTGGCTGTATAAATCTGCATGTAGTGAGCTCCCTCTAGTGGTAGCTGTATAAATCTGTATGTAGTGAGCTCCCTCTAGTGGTGGCTGTATAAATCTGTATGTAGTGAGCTCCCTCTAGTGGTGACTGTATAAATCTGTATGCAGTGAGCTCCCTCTAGTGGTGGCTGTATAAATCTGTATGTAGTGAGCTCCCTCTAGTGGTGACTGTATAAATCTGTATGTAGTGAGCTCCCCCTAGTGGTGACAGTATAAATCTGTATGTAGTGAGCTCCCTCTAGTGGTGACTGTATAAATCTGTATGTAGTGAGCTCTCTCTAGTGGTGGCTGTATAAATCTGTATGTAGTGAGCTCCCTCTAGTGGTGGCTGCATAAATCTGTATGTAGTGAGCTCCCTCTAGTGGTGGCTGCATAAATCTGTATGTAGTGAGCTCCTTCTAGTGGTGACTGTATAAATCTGTATGTAGTGAGCTCCCTCTAGTGGTGGCTGTATAAATCTGTATGTACTGAGCTCCCTCTAGTGGTGGCTGTATAAATCTGTATGTAGTGAACTTCCTCTAGTGGTGACAGTATAAATCTGTATGTAGTGAGCTCCCTCTAGTGGTGACTGTATAAATCTGTATGTAGTGAGCTCCATCTAGTGGTGGTGTATAAATCGGTATGTAGTGAGCTCCCTCTAGTGGTGGCTGTATAAATCTGTATGTAGTGAGCTCCCTCTAGTGGTAGCTGTATAAATCTGTATGTAGTGAGCTCCCTCTAGTGGTGGCTGTATAAATCTGTATGTAGTGAGCTCCCTCTAGTGGTGACTGTATAAATCTGTATGTAGTGAGCTCCCTCTAGTGGTGGCTGTATAAATCTGTATGTAGTGAGCTTCCTCTAGTGGTGACTGTATAAATCTGTATGCAGTGAGCTCCCTCTAGTGGTGGCAGTATAAATCTGTATGTAGTGAGCTCCCTCTAGTGGTGACTGTATAAATCTGTATGTAGTGAGCTCCCCCTAGTGGTGACAGTATAAATCTGTATGTAGTGAGCTCCCTCTAATGGTGGTTGTATAAATCTGTATGCAGTGAGTTCCTTCTCCTCTCTCACAGCATGCTGTCTATCACACACAAGGAAAAGAAGCTGAAGTTGTGTCTCCTCCTCCTTCTTACAATATCATACAGACATAAAGGGAAAGACCCTGCAACTGCATCTTCCTCCTCTCCCCCCCTTCTCACAATTTCTTACCCTGAGGAAGGGATACTGTCACTACACCGTCCCTCTTCCCCACCAAATCTTCACTGACCAATGGAAAGCATTAAAGGTGCCCATACCCATTAGCTGGTCAGCTGCTCCTGACAAAAACGGCAGGTTTGGATGACTTATCTTATGTGTATGTTGGCATTAAAGGGTAGATCGCTGCAGACTGAGCTGGGTATAAAAAAAAACAAAAATTATCAAAATTTACCCTCCCCAGGTCCAGTTTGTTTTCTCTTCAGCTACCCTGGTCTGTGCTGTTTGGCTGCAGTGGCAATGTCATGTTGACAGCGCTGCGGCCAATCTCTGAGCTCAGCGGCTCATGGTGTGTACATGGCAAAAATGTTTTGAAAGGGGAACGAACAGCCTGCACAGGACTTGTTTGTAGTCAGTTACCATGTAGAGACATAAGTCAGCACGGGAGCTGTATACACAAAATACACTTGGGTGCTTCAGTTTCTAATTTAGAAACCCTGAAGCAATGAGAAGAGCTAGATGTAAAGGTAGACATAGCAAGGGGCGTAATGACAATAGGAGCGGGGGTTGCAATCTCACCTGGGCCCTGGAGCCTAAGGGGCCCAAAAAGTCCCTTTGGCCTATATGAAATGACCAGTGGTATAAAGGACTTGAAATAATTGGGGGCCCCATTGGAGCTTTTGCATTGGGGTCCATGAGCTTCCAGTTACGCCACTGGACATAGCCATAGTCAATTATGAGATGTTCCAAGAAAGACAAACTGGCCGATGCCACAGCCCTCAAAACCGCCCCTTGCATCACTTATCAGTCCCATCCACCTGACTGGGGTTATAGCTGCTGTCTGGATTTCTGCAATCTCCAATAAATATAACAGTTACATACTGTAAATAGCTTTGCATTAACTTTCCCTAAAGTGCAGCATTATCATTGTGCACATATAATCAGCATTATATAAGGCAACCTATTGGGTAACTTTGTAACAGGTCATTCTCAGCCTAGGTCGCATTTCCTGTGTTGGCCTGCAGAGGGCGCTCATCCACTGCAGCCAGCTATTATAATAGGTCTATATGTAAGAGAAAGAACCACCCTCCTCCTTTATTCTCCACCTAAGACAAGAGGTGGGGAGACATTGGTCACAGCTGTCGCATCCCACAGCTCCTCAGACCTTTAGCTCCCTCTCTGCCTGGCCCAGGACATCATCACAGAGGGAGCCTGAAACTTGCAAGCAGCCAACATGGTGTGTGGTGGCTTCACCTGCTCCAAGAACTCCTTATGTGTCCTCAACCTGCTGTATATTGTGAGTATTGGGGGTCCTCCCTTCCTCCGTAGAGCTGGTGGGATTACTCCTAGCACCCTGGGCTCCCTGCTCTGCACCTGCCTCCTTATTATCCTCCATTCATCAGCTGCTGGGGTGAGCTCCAGCCCTCTGCCTGCCTGGATTGGGTTGCATCAGAAGCAGGGAGGCAGATCAATATCCTGCTTGATGAACAGGATATTCTTACCAGGCTGGTATTTTTAGATCAGCCTTGTTCAGAGCCCTGGTGCAGGAGATGGGGGGTTTCTGTCATGTTCTAGAAACTGCTACTGCTCCAGTGTATATATAATATATATGGTCTGAGTGTATATAGTATAGAACTATATGCTGTGTATGTATAGTATATGTATCACTAGAATTTACAGCACTAGACCAGCACATTATCATTCCCCAGTGCTTAGATAGTTCTCTTGTTTACTTGATACAATGTATCCTGTTATGTTTGTTTATCACTTCCACATTCAGTGCTGATCTAGACCATAGCAATGTCTTTCCATCTAACGATCTGTATTATTTTGGATCAGTAATAGGAATCTATAGGCCTATACTGTATGTTTCATTGCATGCAGTGTTTTATAGCCTTGCCTCTATAGGAGAATGTGGTGCAGTATGGAGGCAGTCTATGGCGGCACATGGAGGGTTGATGATAAGGAGCTGTAGGGATCCTCCATGTGCTGATCTGCAAGATTTGTGCACATGGCTCTGCCTTAGTCCAGATTCACACGTCAGTGATTTGTACTGTTTATTTAGATGCTTTTTTTTTTTTTTTGCATACTTGAAATAAATGGACCTTTCTTCATCTGTGTGCTGGATCCGATCTTCATCCATTTTTGTCTATTTTTACCATCCGCGTGCCTTCTCATGCCCCTTCTCGCCTAAGGCCTCATTGAGATGTCTGTTTTTCATTGATAGAACAGTCTATGGAGGTGTTCACATATCTATGTTTTTCTTGCAGACCCCCAAAAAAAATTTAAAACAAGTCTGTTTTTGATCCGGCTCTTGAATCAAATGCCATGTCCAATGAATCCGTCAATAAAAAAAATAAAATAAACCGCTCACGGACGCCGTGTCCTCGGAGCGGTGTACATTGCTTACTGGTTAAGGCGCATTCAGACGTCCGAGATTGTACCGCAATGCACGGACTGGCCACGGTTCTCCCAACACGAGCAGGACAGTCTTATGGTAACACATGAAGATTTCTCGGGTTGGGAGACCTCCAGCCAAGTCCGTACATTAGTGCTCCGATCTCTCACAGATGTCTGAATGAACCTTTACGAGTAGGAAACACTTAGAATTATATTTTTGCATTCAAGAAAGACGGATGCCGCACTGATGGTAAAAAAAAAAAACGGGCACAAGCACCAAAAATAATCGGTTCCCCCACACTGATGAAAAATGTTTTTGTTTTTTCTTTTATTATGCACAAAAAATAAGTTAATGTCGGAGGCCTTTATTGTGCAGGATTCCATTTTCATCCGTTTATAGTCCAAGTGTCTATTTCTTCTTTTCATAGGAGGTAAAAAAAATAAAAATAAACTCCCATTTTTCTAGCAGTTCCTTTATGGGGCTGCCATTATTACAGCATGAAATGTGCAGGCAACCTTTTCTAGAAGAGAGATTAGTTATCCGTCATGTTCTGGGCCGGTGGTGTAAGATGCCCCATGACCAGTCTATATGCTGGAAAGATTCAGACACTTTATTTTTGGGGCTCATTCAGACGAGCGTGTTTTTTTTGTCCGTGTGAACGATGAAACATGCGGTGCGATTGTAGTCAATGTGCCGGTTAACATGGCGGATTTTCCACATGGACCGATGGTACCACCCCAAGGGAAATAGAAGACTTCTCAATGACGAGGGCTTACTGAGGACCTGCTCACTTGCATATAGCGCCCCCTATAGTTCTCGTCCCCCTCCCTCCTGCACCCTGTGATTTCCAGCCCTTGGCCTGGTGGCGTCTGTGATGTAGCAGAGTGGGTGGGTTGTATTTCACCTGAATTATTGAGCGCAGTAGGCAGCGTCCTCATCTCATGTCTCCTTCACCTCTCGCTTTAGCCTGAGTAGTAAAATGAGAAAATGGTTCTAGAACGTCTAGGAAAATGTTCCTTCGATATCTATCTGCGTACTATCCTCACCACGAGGCACTAATGCTGCGCATATTGGGGGCAGGATACAAGGTCGTGATGGATTCCGCCTATTTCTTTCCTTTGAGATAAGCGGCACCTGCTTTGTCTACCAGCTGCTCATCTCCGCGCTGTCACTGATGTTGCTGCCTGGAAACCATCAGCAAGCAGGAGGAGGGATTTTATCATTACTTTTTATTATGGCTTGTGTTATTCAGACCCATGGCCCATTTGCAGCCGGACACCATATTACATTTTCCGGGCCGACCTTCACGTTGTAAAGAGAAACTGCAGCACAGGACACAAAATGGTGCAGAAATGATTGATTTGTGGCACCGACCATCACATATCTTAATAGCATTGCATGGCAGTATTATTTAGAGATTGTATGGAGCACATTTTACGTACTATTTGAGCACAGTATGGCAGTAATTTTGGCAGTGTATGGTGGCTGCCATACCGTATTAGACACCTATATTGCAGTTTTATTATGGCCAATGCAGGGCGGTATTATTTTACCATCATATTGTATGGTGCCTATAATGAGGTACTGTATGGCAGCACAGGTCATTATCCAATATTTGGCCACTTGGCGCAATACATAGAGGTACCAATTAGTACAATAGCAGCTCGTTGATGGTTTCCACTTAGTAGCATGTCCTGCACAGATAAAACTAAATGAACAAAATAAACCCAGGAAAACAGTACGAAAAGGCTGCTTCTAATGTTTTCCATCTATATGGCCAAATTTAATGAAAGGTGGTGTAGATTTGGCTGGAACGGGCGGGGGCCACCATTGTTAATGTATAATTTTAGTCTGAGACTAAAATACAATGGTGGTCCGTGATCTCTATACCCAGAACCTATTTTATGGAATTGCTCTTTAAGCAATTGCTTGGTATAAAACTGGCTTCACCCTGCCACGTCATGGGGGAATAATATAGGTATAATCTCATTATAAGGGTGACATGTGGCAGGGCTGTGATACGCAGTATTTGCTCAGGACGAGGCGGGGGAGGGTGGCTATTTGCATTGCAGTCACCAGTTTCACCACTTTTCTGGGCTCAAATCTTTATAATAATTATATATGAAGTAAATGCAGAATATTCCTGATGTGGATTTGTGCAGAATGAGCTCAGTCCCCTCTGCACCCTGCTGGGCTGAGGACCCGGTCTGTCCTGTTTGGTGACATTGCTGCCATACCGGCTTGATCCAGGACCAGGTTTATACCAGTGTGAATAAACGCTCCGTTCCCCCTATTACGGCCAGTTATATTACAGACTACTTCTTAATAATCAGTTACAACAGCCATTTGCAGTCACGGCATCAGCCAGGCTTCCTGGAAGTGTCCAGCCCCGGCTCTGCACCCACTTATGTCTCCTCACCCAGTTATGTAGAATTCAGAGTTGCTTTAGCCAAAGGCAAGTAAACTGTTGACTCCCTGTAGCCTTAAACCGCATAGCCAGCGCCCAACTATTCAAAAACTGGAGTAACACGACCGTCCGAAAGCATAATGCAGCACAGAGTATTTCAGAGGTCAATCTTGTGTTTGGGTAAGGGGATGGGGGGAGTAACCTATCCAGCCATAATGATGATAGTGAGGACAGGACCGGGGAATGAAAGAAATAGAGACCAGTATGAGACTACAGCAGAGCAGAGTATTTCAGGAGAGGATTGTTCTGACCTTGTGGCTTGTCCAACAGGGTAATGTGCGGGACAAGTGATATGTGAGAAGAATGGAGACCAATGGAAGGTCACAGCAGCACAGAGTATTTGAGGAGATAATTGCACTGGTCTGGTGAGGGCATTTACATGTCCAGCAGGGTTGCATGTGATGGTGCACTGGCAGTGTTATCAAGCTAGAGAGCAGCACAGAGTATTTCAGGAGCTGTGTGTTCCGGAACATAAGAGAATTCTAAACCCTTGCTAAATTGCCATGTCCCATGCTATAGCAGAGGATGAACCTCATATTGGCTCTATTATACATTGTCATCCAGCTTTCCATGGGTCCTGCATGATACGGAGGACACTACATAGGGAAATAGATTTACCCTTCAGAGTTTTGGTGAAGTTGCTGGCAGCAGGTTCTGTCGTTGTCACCCAGTTTTCCCGGCAATCGGAGAGATTGAAAGAAAAGGATAATTCCAGGGTTTCCTTTATTCTGGATATAGGCCTATGTCTGGTATCTGCTTGGACTTCTCACCGCTGCTGACTCTGAATCTTATTACCATCAGTTTATGATTGTTCTGAGCAAGTGTGGAAACGTCAGCAAGTAAAACTTCTTCATAGAGGTGACCTGGGAGCAGCCGATCATATGACTGCGACCTGTCGGCTGGTAACGTCATGTGACGGTGACCCTGCGCTGCACAGGGAGCAAGAACAATCACGAGATCATATAAACTACTGTATAGTGGTGTAATGTATTGTGTGGGCACTGCTGTATAGTGGCTGCCTATATATAGGGTGTGTGGGCACTGCTGTGTCGTGGCTGCCTATATATAGGGTGTGTGGGCACTGCTGTGTCGCGGCTGCCTATATATAGGGTGTGTGTGGGCACTGCTGTATAGTGGCTGCCTATATATAGGGTGTGTGGGCACTCCTGTGTAGTGGCTGCCTATATATAGGGTGTGTGGGCACTGCTGTATAGTGGCTGCCTATATATAGGGTGTGTGGGCACTCCTGTGTAGTGGCTGCCTATATATAGGGTGTGTGGGCACTCCTGTATAGTGGCTGCCTATATATAGGGTGTGTGGGCACTCCTGTGTCGTGGCTGCCTATATATAGGGTGTGTGGGCACTGCTGTATAGTGGCTGCCTATATATAGGGTGTGTGGGCACTCCTGTGTAGTGGCTGCCTATATATAGGGTGTGTGGGCACTCCTGTATAGTGGCTGCCTATATATAGGGTGTGTGGGCACTCCTGTGTCGTGGCTGCCTATATATAGGGTGTGTGGGCACTGCTGTATAGTGGCTGCCTATATATAGGGTGTGTGGGCACTCCTGTGTCGTGGCTGCCTATATATAGGGTGTGTGGGCACTGCTGTATAGTGGCTGCCTATATATAGGGTGTGTGGGCACTCCTGTGTAGTGGCTGCCTATATATAGGGTGTGTGGGCACTCCTGTATAGTGGCTGCCTATATATAGGGTGTGTGGGCACTCCTGTGTAGTGGCTGCCTATATATAGGGTGTGTGGGCACTCCTGTATAGTGGCTGCCTATATATACATGATGTGTGGGCACTCCTGTGTAGTGGCTGCCTATATATAGGGTGTGTGGGCACTGCTGTATAGTGGCTGCCTATATATAGGGTGTGTGGGCACTCCTGTATAGTGGCTGCCTATATATAGGGTGTGTGGGCACTGCTGTATAGTGGCTGCCTATATATAGGGTGTGTGGGCACTCCTGTGTCGTGGCTGCCTATATATAGGGTGTGTGGGCACTGCTGTATAGTGGCTGCCTATATATAGGGTGTGTGGGCACTCCTGTGTAGTGGCTGCCTATATATAGGGTGTGTGGGCACTCCTGTGTAGTGGCTGCCTATATATAGGGTGTGTGGGCACTCCTGTATAGTGGCTGCCTATATATACATGATGTGTGGGCACTCCTGTGTAGTGGCTGCCTATATATAGGGTGTGTGGGCACTCCTGTATAGTGGCTGCCTATATATAGGGTGTGTGGGCACTCCTGTGTCGTGGCTGCCTATATATAGGGTGTGTGGGCACTCCTGTATAGTGGCTGCCTATATATACATGATGTGTGGGCACTCCTGTGTAGTGGCTGCCTATATATAGGGTGTGTGGGCACTCCTGTATAGTGGCTGCCTATATATAGGGTGTGTGGGCACTCCTGTGTCGTGGCTGCCTATATATAGGGTGTGTGGGCACTGCTGTATAGTGGCTGCCTATATATAGGGTGTGTGGGCACTGCTGTCTAGTGGCTGCCTATATATAGGGTGTGTGGGCACTGCTGTCTAGTGGCTGCCTATATATAGGGTGTGTGGGCACTGCTGTCTAGTGGCTGCCTATATATAGGGTGTGTGGGCACTGCTGTCTAGTGGCTGCCTATATATAGGGTGTGCCGGCACTGCTGTATAGTGGCTGCCTATATATAGGGTGTGTGGGCACTCCTGTGTCGCGGCTGCCTATATATACATGATGTGTGGGCACTGCTGTGTCGCGGCTGCCTATATATAGGGTGTGTGTGGGCGCTGCTGTGTAGTGGCTGCCTATATATAGGGTGTGTGTGGGCGCTGCTGTGTAGTGGCTGCCTATATATAGGGTGTGTGTGGGCGCTGCTGTGTCGTGGCTGCCTATATATAGGGTGTGTGTGGGCGCTGCTGTGTCGTGGCTGGCTATGTGTGTGTATATATATATATATATATATATATATATATAATATTACTACGGTTGAAAAGTTTGGGGTCATTTAGAAATTTCAATATTTTTGAAAGAAAAGCACATTTTTTTTTTCAATGTAGCTAACATTAAATGAATCAGAAATCCACTCTATACATTGTTAATGTGGTAAATGACTATTCTAGCTGCAAACGTCTTGTTTTTATTGCAATATCTACATAGGTGTATAGAGGCCCATTTCCAACAACCACCACTCCAGTGTTTTATTGATAAATTGTGTTTGCTAACTGTGTAAGAAGGCTAATGGATGTTTAGAAAACCCTTGCACAAGTATGTTAGCCCAGCTGAAAACAGTTTGGCTGATTTGAGAAGCTATAAAATTGACCTTCCTTTGAGCTAGTTGAGAATCTGGAGCATTACATTTGTTTGTTCTATGAAACTCTCAAAATGGTCCGAAAAAGAGAACTTTCATGTGAAACTCGACAGTCTATTCTTGTTCTTAGAAATTAAGGCTATTCCATGCGAGAAGTTGCCAACAAACTGAAGATTTCCTACAACGGTGTGTACTACTCCCTTCAGAGGAGAGCACAAACAGGCTCTAACCAGAGTAGAAACAGAAGTGGGAGCCCCGCTGCACAACTGAGCAACAAGACAAGGACATTAGAGTCTCTAGTGTGAGAAATCAACGCCTCACAGCTCCTCAACTGGCAGCTTCATTAAATAGTACATGCAAAAAGCCAGTGTCAACGTCTACAGGGAAGACGCGACTCTGGGATGCTGGCCTTCAGAGAAAAGTGGCAAAGAAAAAGCCATATTTGAGGCTGGCTAATAAAAGGAAAAGATTAATAAGGGCAAAAGAACACAGACATTGGACACAGGAAGATTGGAAAATAGTTTTATGGACAGACGAATCAAAGTTTGAGGTGTTTGGATCACACAGAAGAACATTTATGAGACGCAGAACTGAAAAGATGCTGGAAGAGTGCCTGACGCCATCTGTCAAGCATGGTGGAGGTAATGTGATGGTCTGGGGTTGCTTTGGTGCTGGTAAAGTGGGAGATTTGTACACGGTAAATGGGATTTTGAATAAGGAAGGCTATCATTCCATTTTGCAACGCCATGCCATACCCTGTGGACAGCGCTTGATTGGAGCCAATTTCATCCTACAACAGGACAATGACCCAAAGCACACCTCCAAATTATGCATGAACTATTTAGAGAAGAAGCAGGCAGCTGGTATTCTATCTGTAATGGAGTGGCCAGCGCAGTCACCAGATCTCAACCCCATTGAGCTGTTGTGGGAGCAGCTTCACCGTATGGTACGGAAAAAGTGCCCATCAAGCCAATTCACCTTGTGGAGGGGCGTCAGGAAGCATGGGGGGGAAATGTCTCAAGATGACCTCAGCAAATTAACAGCTAGAATGCCAAAGGTCCGCAATGCTGGAATTACTGCAAAGGAGCATTCTGTGACGAAAGCAAAGTGTGAAGGAGAAAATTATTATTCTTTCTAACAAAAATCATTATTTCTAACCTTGTCAATGTCTGGACGATATTTTCTAATAATTTTGCAGCTCATTTGATCAATAAAAGTATGAGTTATCATGGAAAACACAAAACTGTCTGGGTGACCCCAAACTTTTGAACGGTAGTGTGTGTGTGTGTGTGTGTGTGTGTGTGTGTGTGTGTGTGTGTGTGTGTGTGTGTGTGTGTGTGTGTGTGTGTGTGTGTAATAAATAAATAAATATATATATATATATATATATATATATATATATATATATATATAGTGTGTGTGTAATGTATGTGTGTGGGCACTGCTGTGTAGTGGCTGCCTATATATAGGGTGTGTGGGCACTGCTGTATAGTGGCTGCCTATATATACATGATGTGTGGGTACTGCTGTGTAGTGGCTGCCTATATATGGGGTGTGTGGGCGCTGCTGTGTAGTGGCTGCCTATATATACATGATGTGTGGGTACTGCTGTGTAGTGGCTGCCTATATATGGGGTGTGTGGGCACTGCTGCACAGTGTGGGCTCTTATGTGTTGGTGTTACTATTTCAGAAGTTCATATATGATTTAGCAGATGGACACTGCTGTATTAGCAATATATATGTTATAGGTGCTGCTCAGGGGACTAAAGCTGCTAATGAAATTCTATGACAGTAATATGTGGATGGGCGCCACTCTGGTGGGTCCTGCAGGCCGGGCACCACTATTGGGGACCCATGTTAGTGATACAATAGTATCGGCCTTAATATAGGGTTGGTAGTATGGTTTAAGACTTTATTTATTGCTGCCACTACTACCAATCCGGTGACAGTACTGTGCGGGTCCTTGGACGTGGGTGATTCCAGCCTCAGGGATATTTGGGGCATTCCTGGTCCTTGGTTGCTCGCCACTTGTGCGGTCGCCTCTCCTGTGACATGTGGAAAAGTACCTGATATCTGATAACCAGGAGGAAATAATCCGCCTCCTCCTGTGTCGCTGCCACATGGTGACATGTCAGAACGTGGAGCCTGCTGCGGTGTCATCACACATCTACTCTGGGGTGTGACGTTCACTCCTGACCTGATTTATGGTGTAAGAGCTCGCACTCCTCTGCATAAATAAAATCTCTCCGAAGTTGTTCCTAAAAAGTAGGACTAGTGTCCTGCGAGTACAATGCGATTTTTCTCAAGTAGCATCCGGATGCAATGTGTTTTTAACATCAGCTGTTACATACAGTAATTCTGTCATTTCAAGCCAGTTTTCTAAGTAATAAAGCAATCTAATATACAGATATAGATAGATAGATAGATCGATAGAATAAATAGGATAGATATCCTGTAGATATTTAATGTCTCAAGCCCCCTACATATAATAAACTAGCACCCTTTAGTGCCTTTCATGTGGCACTAAAGGTTGTTTAGGCTTTTTTAAATCTATTAAATAATAAAAAAAAAATGGTGTGGGTTCCCCCTTATTTTTAATAACCAGCTGCAGGCTGGTGTTATTATTCTGGGAAGGGGCCCATATCCATGGATCTTCCCAGTCTATTAATAACAGCTCACAGCTGTCTGTGTAGCCTTTACTGTTTATTAAAAAGGGGAAACCCAAAAAAAAGTGATGTGGGGTCCACACTATTTTTTAATAACCAGCAAAGGCTAAGAAGACAGCTGCTGGCTGATATTAATAGACTGGGAAGGGCCATGGATATTGGCCCCTTCCCAGACTTAGAACCCCAGCCCTCAGCCACCCCAGAAATGGCGCATCTATTAGATGTGCCAATCCTTGCGCTTAGCCTTGGCTCTTCCAGATTGCCCTGTTGCATTGTCAATCAGGGTAATGGTTTTGGGGTTGATGTCCGCTGACATCAAGCCCAGGGGTTAGTAATGGAGAGGTGTCTGTCAGACAACCCCATTACTAACCCCATAGTCAAAATAAATAAACACACACCGGAAAAAGTCCTTTAATTGTAAAAAGCACTCCCCGACAATTACCCTCTTTTACCCATTTATTACCATAATAAAATAATCCAAAGAGATCCGCCATAAATCCATAATCTGGATTTCCCACGACGATCCCTAACTCTGCTACATCCAGAGGCTGGAACTCACTAAGAGTAGCGTGTGAATCCGGCAGCTTTGACAAGCGGTGACATCAGTAAGGTTATCGCAGTTCATCGGCTCTGAGACAACCGTATTATGGATTTACAGTGAACCCCTTTGCATTATTTTATTTTTTTATGGTAATAAATGGGTAAAAGAGGGTAATTGTCGGGGAGTGCTTTTTACAATTAAAGGACTTTTTCGCGTATGTGTGCTTTTCGTTTGACTGCAGGGTTAGTAATGGGGGTGCCTGACAGACACCTCTCCATTACTAACCCCTGGGCTTGATGTCAGCGGAGAATACACAGCTGACATCAACCCCAAAACCATTACCATGATTGCCAATGCACGAGGGAAATTGGGAAAAGCCGAGGCTAAGCGCAAGAATTGGCACATTTAATTGATGCACCATTTCTGGGGTGGCTGAGGGCTGGTGTTCTTAGTCTGGAAAGGGAAAAGTATCAATGGCCCCTTACCAGCCTATTAACATCAGCTTGCAGCTGTCTGCTTATTCGTTGCTGGTTATTAAAAATTGGGGGGACCCCACATAATTTTCTTTTTTCGATTACCCCTTCTTTAATAACCAGTAGAGGTTATGCAGACAGCTATGAGCTGTTATTAATGGGCTGGAAAGATCCATGGATAGTGGCCCCTTCCCAGGATAACACCACCAGCCCCCAGCTGTCTGCTTTCTCTCAACTGGTTATTTAAAAATAAGGGGGACCTCACACCATTTTTTTTTTATTAATATGTTTAATTATTAGCTAAATACAAGTAAAGAAAAATATACATACAAAGCACTGATTATATATTTCACTGACCTATTTTTATCTATTCTATTCTGACAGTTTGGGCTCTGAATTTACTATACTTGGCTGATGAAATGTTTTGGTTTCCTTTGAGATATGTGCGTAAAAATCGGACGGCACATGAATGGTCCGTGTGCCCTGCGCCATTGTTTTTCTCGTACCCTTTACCATTGGCGAATCTCATCTGATATAAGCGGCCACTCGTGGCATGCTGTGGTGTGTATATATATATATATATATATATATATATATATATATATATATATATATATATATATATATATATATATATATATATATATTTGTTTATTTTTTTTTTTCTCAGTCCGATCCGAGCTGAGAAAAAAATCTCAGATGAGCAGGGAATCATTTAATAACATTAGTCAGAGTGAAATCTGGTTTATTTATTTTTGGATTGCATTCGTCCGATTTATACACAGATGAGAATGAGCCCTAAACCTTATATCTGGACAGTTCCTTATATCCAGCGTCTTTCACATAACGTGCAACAATGAGGAACGTACCAGCAGCGTCGTGTGAGGAGCAATGGTGCAAAGTGCTCAAAATAGCTGAAAGTCTGGGGACTTTGTGTAACATTAGCATCTCTGTGGTGACGCTCTTGTTGCTATGGGTGAAGTTGAAATCTCTTTTCGGTTGTCCTGGTTGCTATGAATGAAATGGCACCTATGTGTTGATATTCTGGTTGCTATTGGCAACATCAGCATCTCTATAGTGCCATTCCGGTTGCTATGGGATCTATCAGCATCTTCGTGGTGACATTCTGGTTGCTATGGGTGACACCAGCATCTTCGTGGTGACATTCTGGTTGCTATGGGATCTACAGTGCTGGCCAAAAGTATTGGCACCCCTGCAATTCTGTCAGATAATACTCAGTTTCTTCCTGAAAATGATTGCAATCACAAATTCTTTGGTCTTATTATCTTCATTTAATTTGTCTTCAATGAAAAAACACAAAAAGAATTGTCCTAAAGCCAAATTGGATACAATTCCACACCAAACCTAAAAAGGGGTGGACAAAAGTATTGGCACTGTTTGAAAAATCATGTGATGCTTCTCTAATTCGTGTAATTAACAGCACCGTTAACTTACCTGTGGCACCTAACAGGTGTTGGCAATAACTAAATCACACTTGCAGCCAGTTAACATGGATTAAAGTTGACTCAACCTCTGTCCTGTGTCCTTGTGTGTACCACATTGAGCATGGAGAAAAGAAAGAAGACCAAAGAACTGTCTGAGGACTTGAGAAACCAAATTGTGAGGAAGCATGAGCAATCTCAAGGCTACAAGTCCATCTCCAAAGACCTGAATGTTCCTGTGTCTTCCGTGCGCAGTGTCATCAAGAAGTGTAAAGCCCATGGCACTGTGGCTAACCTCCCTAGATGTGGACGGAAAAGAAAAATTGACGAGAGATTTCAACGCAAGATTGTGCGGATGGTGGATAAAGAACCTCGACTAACATCCAAACAAGTTCAAGCTGCTATGCAGTCCGAGGGTACAACAGTGTCAACCCGTACTATCCGTCAGCGTCTGAATGAAAAGGGACTGTATGGTAGGATACCCAGGAAGACCCCACTTCTTACCCAGAGACACAAAAAAGCCAGGCTGGAGTTTGCCAAAACTTACCTGAGAAAGCCTAAAATGTTTTGGAAGAATGTTCTCTGGTCAGATGAGACAAAAGTAGAGCTTTTTGGGAAAAAGCATCAACATAGAGAGTACAGGAAAAAAAAAAGAGGCATTCAAAGAAAAGAACACGGTCCCTACAGTCAAACATGGCGGAGGTTCCTTGATGTTTTGGGGCATGCTTTGCTGCCTCTGGCACTGGACTGCTTGACCGTGTGCATGGCATTATGAAGTCTGAAGACTACCAACAAATTTTGCAGCATAATGTAGGGCCCAGTGTGAGAAAGCTGGGTCTCCCTCAGAGGTCATGGGTCTTCCAGCAGGACAATGACCCAAAACACACTTCCAAAAGCACTATAAAATGGTTTGAGAGAAAGCACTGGAGACTTCTAAGGTGGCCGGCAATGAGTCCAGACCTGAATCCCATAGAACACCTGTGGAGAGATCTCAAAATGGCAGTTTGGAGAAGGCACCCTTCAAATATCAGGGACATGGAGCAGTTTGCCAAAGAAGAATGGTCTACAATTCCAGCAGAGCATTGTAAGAAACTCATTGATGGTTACCGGAAGCGGTTGTTCCCAGTTATTTTGGCTAAAGGTTGTGCAACCAAGTATTAGGCTGAGGGTGCCAATACTTTTGTCTGGCCCATTTTTGGAGTTTTGTGTGAAATGATCAATGATTTGATTTTTGCTTCATTCTCTTTTGTGATTTTTCCTTGCAAGCAAATTAAATGAAGATAATAAGACCAAAGAATTTGTGATTGCAATCATTTTCAGGAAGAAACTGAGTATTATCTGACCGAATTGCAGGGGTGCCAATACTTTTGGCCACCACTGTATCAGCATCTTCGTGGTGACATTCTGGTTACTATGGGTGACACCGGCATCTTCATGGTGACATTCCGGTTGCTATGGGACCCATCAGCATCTTCGTGGTGACGTTCCGGTTGCTACGGGTAACCGCATCTTTACAGCTGATTGGATTGGAGTTTCCATGGCTGTGGTAGTACATGAGGAGGTTTTCCCCTCACTTTCCTCGGCTCTGTTCCCACAGTACCAGCGCTGGCGTCATGTGTGTGGATGCGCACGCAGTTGTTTCCATGGAGACGCCCCGCACCATTCAGCCATTGTCGATGGGTGACTGCTTCTGAAAGATTCATTCACAAATGGCTTTGACGAGAGGTTAAGTATCAGTGAATGGAGGGGCGCTGTGCGAGCGCCGACCTGGGAACATACATCCCACAGACCCCCTGGATGGACCCCCAGTCTCTCCACAGTCCGTCATTCAGCTTCCAAATCCCATTATCACCCAGCTCTGCAGACTTCGGGGTGAAACCTCTCCTAATAATCCAGCAGCCATGGGAAAGCTGGGTGACGACCGCATTACCAGCTATCACTGCCCTCAGTCTGGACCGGGGTGGCCATGTGTAATAAGTGCCACAAATATAAGTATTGCACAAACCTGTTCATTATACCCCAAAACAAACAGACCCTTAAAAGAAATGCAGATCCCAGATAAGACCTCCTATACTAATGCCAACTCCAGACCAGACCTCATAAACTTATACAGACCCTGGACCAGGCCCCCTTTTCAAATACAGACTCAAGATAAGACCCCCCGGACCAGACTCCCTTAAACTAGTACAGTCCTTGGACCAGAAACCCCGAAATAAATAAATGAACTTCAAAACAGACTTTCATTTCAAATACAGACCCCCTTGAACCAGGGATCTCAAACACACTGAGGGCCAAAATGAAAAACTTGGACAAAGTCGCGGGCCAACTAGTATACAGTATAATGGGTCCTCCATACAGTATAATGGGCCCCACATATTCCTCCATACAGTATAATGGCCCCACATTGTCCTCCACACAGTATAATGGACCCCACATAGTCCTCCATACAGTATAATGGACCCCACATAGTCCTCCATACAGAATAATTGGCCCCACATAGTCCTCCATACAGTATAATGGACCCCACATAGTCCTCCATACAGAATAATTGGCCCCACATAGTCCTCCATACAGAATAATTGGCCCCACATAGTCCTCCATACAGAATAATTGGCCCCACATAGTCCTCCATACAGAATAATTGGCCCCACATAGTCCTCCATACAGAATAATTGGCCCCACATAGTCCTCCATACAGAATAATGGGCCCCACACAGTCCTCCATACAGAATAATGGGCCCCACACAGTCCTCCATACAGAATAATGGGCCCCACACAGTCCTCCATACTTAATAATGGGACCCACACAGCCTTCCATACAGAATAATGGGACCCACACAGCCTTCCATACAGAATAATGGGCCCCACACAGCCTTCCATACAGAATAATGGGCCCCACACAGCCTTCCATACAGAATAATGGGCCCCACACAGCCTTCCATACAGAATAATGGGCCCCACACAGCCTTCCATACAGAATAATGGGCCCCACACAGCCTTCCATACAGAATAATGGGCCCCACACAGCCTTCCATACAGAATAATGGGCCCCACACAGCCTTCCATACAGAATAATGGGCCCCACACAGCCTTCCATACAGAATAATGGGCCCCACACAGCCTTCCATACAGAATAATGGGCCCCACACAGCCTTCCATACAGAATAATGGGCCCCACACAGCCTTCCATACAGAATAATGGGCCCCACACAGCCTTCCATACAGAATAATGGGCCCCACACAGCCTTCCATACAGAATAATGGGCCCCACACAGCCTTCCATACAGAATAATGGGCCCCACACAGCCTTCCATACAGAATAATGGGCCCCACACAGCCTTCCATACAGAATAATGGGCCCCACACAGTCCTCCATACAGAATAATGGGCCCCACACAGTCCTCCATACAGAATAATGGGCCCCACACAGTCCTCCATACTTAATAATTGGCCCCACACAGTCCTCCATACGAATAATTGGCCCCACATAGTCCTCCATACAGAATAATTGGCCCCACATAGTCCTCCATACAGAATAATTGGCCCCACATAGTCCTCCATACAGAATAATGGGCCCCACACAGCCTTCCATACAGAATAATGGGCCCCACACAGCCTTCCATACAGAATAATGGGCCCCACACAGTCCTCCATACAGAATAATGGGCCCCACACAGTCCTCCATACAGAATAATGGGCCCCACACAGTCCTCCATACAGAATAATGGGCCCCACACAGTCCTCCATACAGAATAATGGGCCCCACACAGTCCTCCATACAGAATAATGGGCCCCACACAGTCCTCCATACAGAATAATGGGCCCCACACAGTCCTCCATACAGAATAATGGGCCCCACACAGTCCTCCATACAGAATAATGGGCCCCACACAGTCCTCCATACTTAATAATGGGCCCCACACAGTCCTCCATACTTAATAATGGGCCCCACGCAGTCCTCCATACTTAATAATGGGCCCCACGCAGTCCTCCATACTTAATAATGGGCCCCACGCAGTCCTCCATACTTAATAATGGGCCCCACGCAGTCCTCCATACGGAATAATGGGCCCCACGCAGTCCTCCATACGGAATAATGGGCCCCACGCAGTCCTCCATACTTAATAATGGGCCCCACGCAGTCCTCCATACGGAATAATGGGCCCCACGCAGTCCTCCATACGGAATAATGGGCCCCACGCAGTCCTCCATACAGTATCCGAAATCCGAATCTTTCTCCACCTGGACTGATCATTCTTTCTCAATTCACAGGTAAAATTTGTATTCAGTGAAGACAGACTGTTACATTACTGAGAGAGATTACCGTTGGTGCTCATGAAGTTTTATGAAGAACTGTAACTGTTTATTTCAAGAGACCTTTCAGCACAATGTCTGTGTCGCCTCCAGCTCCTCCCTCGACTCCATAGTTTTGAAAGCACAAACTGTCATCTCCTATCTCAGTAATGGGGAAAGTCCGTCTTCACTGAATACAGATTTTACCTATAAATTGAGAGTGAAAGATCAGTCCAGAAGAAAGAAGCAGATTTCACTGATAAAATGGATTACAAGGTTTGTTATTTTCACGTCTACTATTAATGTCTGAAATAAAAATTAAAATGACTTTTACTCCTTAAGTGCACACAATGTCATTTAAACTTTTTCAAGCAGGAAACTGCCGGCTGTGTTTGTTCTAAAGCGTCTTCTTTGACATGTGTTCAGTTGTTTTTTTGCAGCGGCTACACCGCGAGCATGTATATGGTGAGCAGCTTCCAAGTGGCGGTCGCCTGGAGAATGGACCGGCACATACCCTAATGACGCAGGGTCCCTGCTCTCATTTTTTTTTAATTTTAAGGTTCTTGGGAAAACTGTGTGATGAGAACAAATTAAGAGCTTCAGACATCAGTGATTTTTCTTGCGCTCTTCTGTGTTTTTGATCAGAGTTTGGTCAGTGTCAGTTTTTGCCATCGGTTTGATCAGTTTCATCAGGTTTTTCTCGAATGAAAAAACAAAAACAAATGATGGAGGTTTCTCCAGCTTCTCCCATCAGTCTGTGAAAAACAAAAAGCGCTCGGATGGCATCAGTGTTGTGTGTTTTTTTTTTTTCACGGACCTATAGACTTGCATTTGCGAGTTTGATCCAAGATCAGATCTAAATCAGATCAGGAGACAAATTCTCCTTGAGGCTATGTGCCCACGATGCAGAAATGCTGCATATTTTTTCCGCTTCTCCCTGGCAGGAAAAACGCATGCGGATTTTACATGCGTTTTTCCTGCCAAGTAGAAGCGTTTGTCAAGCGTTCTTCACATGCATTTCTGAATGCGGGTTATCAAGCGCTTTTAGCATCACTTGGAAAAGTGCTTGACAACTTGGCCACACTATATAAATCCATGCAACCGACAGTGTGACCAAGTAATAGTTAGAAAAAAAAAAAGAATAAGAATGGTAAAAAATAAAGATTATACTTACCTTCCGATGGCCCGTGGTTTCTTCTCCCGTTTCCGGTCTCTTCTACGGCTCGCGGTGGTGTGAAAGGACCTGCCATGACGTCATTTAGTCATGTGACAGGTTGTAATGACCGGAGGTCCCAGAGAGATCCAGTGAGTCACAAACCGAGACAGAGACAGAAATAAACAACACTTTCTTTACTAAAACAGGGATTGTACTAAAACTCAGTATTGCATGAATCAGTCTCAGGTTCTGCCTGGGACACTGTGTGTATTAAGTAGAGACAATCAGCAAGAGCTGAAATCAATGTGCCAATCTCAAGGTTTCCAGCTTGTGTGAATTATTCTAGAGATCTGGAACAATTTTACCTAAACAACATGTCAGTCTAGTGAGGGCGGTCTATGGGGACCCCCTGAGATGGCACACTGCATACAATCCTACCACTATGAACAATAATAATGCATGAAACTGTATCCATTTCTCTTATACCCTTATTATCAGGATATCCGGATATCTTAAAGTTATGGTACCGTTAACCTCAGATGCAGTCTATCACAGGCCTGTGAATCACGGTGGCTGCAGCTAGTCCCGGAAAACTTTGGCGCCAAAACAAAAACAAAGTTCACAAAACAGCAAAAATTCCTTGTCTTGTCGGCCGATGCCGAGCCCACACGCCGGGGACTTTAGTCCTGTAGCCTCAGATTAAGGTCTGGGAAGATCTCTTCACAAAGTCTTGTCAATATCCTCTCAGTGGAAATGACACCAGAAACCTTCTTTCCTCCCGAAGTCTCTCACTGTTATCCAGTACACCATCCACGTGCTCCGTCACAGAAATGGATTACTCAGTCCCTTCATCACTCGACATGTGACTCCTTCAGCACAAAGTCTATAATCCACTCAGCATGGACCTCCACAAAACTCCACAGAGCCACACAGCTTCCCCAGCTCAGCACTTGTCCTTAAACAGAGAAAAGGGGTAAACAAACTCCACATGGAGGAGTGTAAAGACAGCGTCTTATTGCAGCTCCTTTTCACAGACTTCCTGTCTAGACTCACACATCAGACACTCTCAGAATACACACAGTTTCTAGCACTGCCCCTCCTCTGAGCCCAGCCAGGCTAAAGTCACAGGGTCCTAGTGCTCTCCTGCTGTTATCACATTTCACACTCTCACAAGGTCACGCAACCGCTGACGTCAGCAGTCGCGTGACCTGTCACATGACTGAATGACGTCATGGCAGGTCCTACACACCACCGCGACCCATACAACAGACTGGACGCATCGTACAGGAGGCCGGGGGCCATCGGAAGGTGAGTATAATATTTATTTTCTTTTATTTTTAATTCTTTTTTTTTTTTACAGATACCATGGTACTCGGGTCTGGTGGAGAGTCTCCTCTTCTCTTCTCAAAACCCGGGTACCATCCGTACATAGAATCGCTTAATATCCGCTTGTGCACATGTAGTCATGCGGATATTAAGCGATTTCAATGCAAGTCAATGGCGGCAATTACGCTGCGTGTCCGCAAAATTAATGGACATGCTGCGTATTTTTCCGCAATGATAATCCGCAGCGGAAATTTGCGCAGCATGTGCACAGCACATTCCGATTATCATTGGGGACCATGGGGCACGTATTACCAAGCGTTTTTTAAGCGTTTTCGCTGTGGAAATTCCGCGGCAAAAAACGCTTGAAAAACGCATAGTGGGCACGCAGCCTTAATTTGTGCGGAACACTCAGTCAGCAAAAATACCTGTACATGTGAACAGCTACGTAGACTGTAATGGGTACAAATTCCAGCTGTGAAAAACACTGATAGAACTTGTACGGAAAAAAACTGACATCTAAATGAACCTTGGGGTATGTGCGCATGGTCAGTATTTTGTACAGAAATTTCTGCACCTCTTGGCGGTAAAAACTCTACGGAAATTCCGTGTGTGTTTGATGCGTTTTTACCATGCATTTTTGCCAATGCATTACATAGGAAAAACGCAGGCAAAAACGAACAAATAATTGACAGATTTAAACGCACATGAAATCCTGTCAGGAAAATTCCTGATCATGTACACAGATTTTCAAAATTCTCAAAGGCAATGCTGGCAATAAGGATTAACATATGTTTTTGGGGCCAATTCTGCGTGGAAAAAAAATGCATAAAAAAACTCACCATGTGCACATAGCCTAATAGGTAGTGGCACATCTTTCTTAGACACCAGAACGGCAAAGCAGCCAGATTGTCCATGTATATATTAATATTCGGGAAAGCTGTGTGGCCCAGGGGCAGACATATCATTGCTGCAACCTGTGCAGTCGCAAAGGGGCCCAAGAGTTAAGGGGGCCACCCTCATCTCCAGTGCAGGTGGGCTTGTGCATTATGATGAACTGTAAAGGGCCCATATATTGTTCTTTCGCAGGGCCCACTTCTATCTGTGTTTGGCCTTTATTCACTCAGCTTTCCTAGAGTCCTGAGTAGCAGAGTTACCTAGCCATGTAATGATACTTTCCCTGCTCAGATTTGCAATTCCGGATCCATACAAAGCCCAGTGATAGAGGATGGCTAAAGGTGACATTGGATGACACCCAGCTTTCCCGGAAACAGGACAGATGAGATTTTTTTTTTCGTGCTCTTTATCAGTTTGTTTGGTATTTCTGCAGAATGTGGCATTTGCAGCAGATCAGGCCTGCGATGACCTCTGTGAATGAGGACTGTGACTAAGCTGCTGCTTTATTGTGCTGTAATTCCGGGTTCAGACACAACCGCCTATTGTCCCTGACGGCCAGGACTGAGATGGATTGTGCTATTTCACGGTGCATTTCCCTTCAGAAACTTTTCGTACGATCCCCCCCCCCCCCCTCTCTGTGGTCACAGGGATGAGATTTACCTCTGATTATAATATTTTTCAATATGAGAACATTTGTCCGTAAATAAACAGAGACAGAAACATAGTTGCAATCATAGAATCTTCACCTTTAAAGGGGAATTTCCTTTTTTTTATGGCAACTCTTCACAGTTAAAATCTACAGGAAGAAAAGGATGAGTAACTTGAAAATACTTTCCTTATCTGGTACTGATCTGCCCTGTTCTCCATTCACACCCAAAGAGACGGATGGTTCCGACTTTGACCTCTATGTGGTTTTATATCTGAGTCCTGATGGGACCTATAGTGTCAGATTGTATAATTCCCTGGTCGCAGCAGAATTCTGATTTTAGTTTCCTGTGTGAATTGAGGATAAAATATCCTATAGATAAAAAGTAGAACAGGGGAAGTAAAAAAATGTTTTCTTAAAGGGTGTTTATACTTTTACAACTAATAATCAATTGCAAATGTAAAAAAAAAAAAAAGAAAAAAACAACTCGTTTTGTGGCTCCTGTGCAGACTACAAAAAAAACCCTGCAGTCTAATTTTGTCTTCCTGTGTTATTCCAATTCCATTCTCCCCTCTTTGTGTCATAAAAAATGACATCAGGGGCAGACTACACAAAGTGTGTAGTCTGTCGCCGTGGTACCACATAGTTCTGCATAGGAGCTGTTTACACAATGTTTGAGATTTTGAATGGAGCCCTATAGTTACGGTAAGGTTCTGCTTTGCTGTTCCTGTAGGACTGTTACTATGGGGTCTCGTAGGGTCGTCATGTAAATTGACGTCTCTCCTGGTCCCTCTTTTATCCTGTTCCAGAGGAAATGCTGGAAATGTCTGTAGGGAAGAGGACATCCTCTCCAGCCACATAATGTACTCGATCCCAGCAATCCATCACTGGGCGCTGGACAAGACCAGGAAACTGAAGTTTTTACTTTTTTTTTATTTAAGCAAACGCTCAGGACTGATGTAGCAGAGCTGGATGTGTCATTGCAATTTTTGACATTTCATTGTTGATGCATCTCTTTGCGGAAATATCAGTTTGTGCAATGGATAGTTCTGAAAAGTTTTTAATACGCTGTTCATAGTTGTCAAGATTTCTCCTTGCTGTCTGTGAATACGTTGCGTGCATGTTCACTTCTCACAGTTGAGGGTTTATTTCAATGTTGGTGTGACAATAGGGTAGTGTGACATTCGAGGTCACATCTGGATTTGTGGGAGGGGGGGGGGGGGATTGTATCGAATCTAGACAATACTCGGTGAGTTATTGTCTGGTCCCCAGATACATTATAACAAAACTAACACGGCAGGAGGGGGGGATTGTGTGGGATCTGGGGAGTTTTTCTAGACTAGATGCAGCTTCGGCTCAAAGCCAAGAAATTGAGTTATCCTGCAGGTACCCCCAAAAATACTGACACGAAAGCTAATATATGAGGAGCCGATGTCCTCCTGCTAACGCAGAATCCGTGAGTCACGTATGTGGTCATCCAGTGACACGGGGCTGATGTGTCAGATGACACTCCGTCCTTATCGGAGAAGTTATAACCATGTAACAGAAGATATTGTAATGCAACAGGTGGTGTTAGAATGTAATGGATAATACTAATGTAGCAGGTTACATCTATATTATTATTTCTGTTACATCAAGAAACTATTTGTTGTTACATTATAAAAACTACAGTCATATTAGTATAAATGCAACACTACTACTAATAATATAATATAACAAAAGTTATTATAATTGAAAGTATTTAAGTGCTTGGCTGAAGTCTTCAAATATGATAAAGTTCTAAAAATGTAAATCCTCTTGTATACCTGCTTTTGGAAAGATGAATGGCACCCGATATGACTTTTAAATGACATGTATACCTGGATAAATGTGTTGTCCCACTAAAGGAACCTATGACCAGTCCTCAAGATGAAGAAAGCCAAGTACAAGAGTCGACTGTCTTCGTCAGTACCATGGACTTTGTATGGCGTCGTAGTGCCGTTTTTTTCTGTCAGTGTGATCAGTGCGGGTCCCAATCGTAGGACCTTGTGAATAGAGGATAGCTTTTGAGTGCAGGAAAACTCCTTTAAGTAAGGATACATCTATCCTCCCTTCTTTACAGTGCTTCATAACTTTGCGAATTTTATCATTCAGGATTCCGGAGAAGCTTTGTGTCCTTTACAGTTACATAGATGACTCTCTCTGCTCTTTTCTAGATGGTCAGCCTTCTGCTGATTGGCGTTGCCGCCTGGGGGATTGAATTTGGTCTCATCTCCAGCCTGCGAGTGGTCGGAGTCGCTGTTGCTGTCGGGATCATCCTGTTCCTCATTGCCCTCATAGGGTTAATTGGAGCCATTAAACATCACCAGGTGTTACTGTTCTTTGTATCCTTTCACATTCGCCGTTCATGTGTTTCGTAACGTGTCTGAACTTTATAACGTCAATATCTATACCCGATGCAACGTCAGGAAATTCTGCAACCAAGGTGTCGACCTAAATCCTAAGGTTACTGGTGATTCTCAATGACACGTTTGCGCTATCGGAATGTGAAACCCATGACTATACAGTGCCATGAAAAGTATTCATACCCCGTGAACTTTTCCACATTACACCCACAAGCTTAAATGTATATTATTGCGATATACCAACACATAGTAGCAAGTATTTGTGAAGTGTCAAGGAAATGAAGCATGGTTTTCTAATTATTTTAAAAGTGTAAATCTGAAAATTGGCGTGCATTTGTATTCAGCCCCCTGTAGTCTGATATTTTGCAGGACCATCTTTCGCTGCAATTACTGCTGCAAGTCTTTTGGGGCCTCTCTATACCAGCTTTGCACATCTATAGGCTGAATTTTTTGCTCATTCCTCTTGGCAAAATAACTCTAGATTCTTCCATGAACCATGTAGGTGACGCAGGAAGTATGTGGAACAAGGGGCTCTGGTCAGAAGAGACCAAACTGGAACTTCTGGGGCTAAATACAAAACGCTTTGTGTGGTGGAGACCTAACACTGCACATCACCCTGAAAATACCATCCCCACCGTCACACATGGTGGAGGCTGCATCCTGCTGTGGGGATGCTTATCTTCAGCAGGTGCAGGGAAGCTGGTAAGAGTTGATGGGAAGATGGATAGAGCTAAATACCGGGCAATTCTAGAAGAAAACCTGTTTAAAAACTGCAAAAGACTTGATACTGGGGTGTAGGTTCACCTTCCAGCAGGACAATGACCCTAAACATCCTGCCAGAGCTACAATGGAGGGTTTAGATCAGAGCATATTCATGGGTTTGAACGGCGCCGTTACAGTCCAGACCCAAATCCCAGAGAATCTGTGACAAGACGTGAAAATTGCTGATCAGACGTCTCCATCCAATCTCACTGGGCGAGAGCGAGTGTGCAAAGAAGAGGCAAAATGTCACCTCTAGATGTGCAAAGCTGGAGAGACAGACCCCCAAAAGACTGCAGAGAAAGCTGGAGAGACAGACCCCAAAAGACTGCAGCAGGAATTACAGAGAAAGGTGGTTTTACAAATCATTGACTCAGGAGCTGAATACCAATGCACCTCATAATATTCAGATAAATATTTAGAAAACCCTGTATCATTAGATTTTTGTGAAGTGTAAAGGAATTACTTTGTGTTGGTATATCACATACAATCCCAATAAAATACATGTAAGCTTAGGGGGGGAATGTGAAAAAATGTGGGAAAGTTCACAGAGTATGAATACTTTTCAAGACACTGTAACTGGATCCGCCACCTAGTGGTGACTGTATAAATCTGTATGTAGAGAGCTCCCCCTAGTGGTGACTGTATAAATCTGTATGTAGAGAGCCCCCCCCCTAGTGTTGGCTGTATAAATCTGTATGTAGTGAAATCCCCCTAGTGATGCCTGTACAAATCTGTATGTAGTGAGCTCCCTCTAGTGGTGGCTGTATAAATCTGTATGTAGTGAGCTCCCCCTAGTGGTGACTGTATAAACCTGTATGTAGTGAGCTCCCTCTAGTGGTGGCTGTATAAATCTGTATGTAGTGAGCTCCCCCTAGTGGTGGCTGTATAAATCTGTATGTGGTGAGCTCCCTCTAGTGGTGGCTGTATAAATCTGTATGTAGTGAGCTCCCTCTAGTGGTGGCTGTATAAATCTGTATGTAGTGAGCTCCCTCTAGTGATGGCTGTATAAATCTGTATGTAGTGAGCTCCCCCTAGTGGTGACTGTATAAATCTGTATGTGGTGAGCTCCCTCTAGTGGTGGCTGTATAAATCTGTATGTAGTGAGCTCCCTCTAGTGGTGGCTGTATAAATCTGTATGTAGTGAGCTCCCTCTAGTGGTGGCTGTATAAATCTGTATGTAGTGAGCTCCCTCTAGTGGTGGCTGTATAAATCTGTATGTAGTGAGCTCCCTCTAGTGGTGGCTGTATAAATCTGTATGTAGTGAGCTCTCTCTAGTGGTGGCTGTATAAATCTGTATGTAGTGAGCTCACCCTAGTGGTGGCTGTATAAATCTGTATGTAGTGAGCTCACCCTAGTGGTGGCTGTATAAATCTGTATGTAGCGAGCTCCCTTTAGTGGTGGCTGTATAAATCTGTATGTAGCGAGCTCCCTCTAGTGGTGGCTGTATAAATCTGTATGTAGTGAGCTCCCTCTAGTGGTGGCTGTATAAATCTGTATGTAGTGAGCTCCCTCTAGTGGTGGCTGTATAAATCTGTATGTAGTGAGCGCCCTCTAGTGGTGGCTGTATAAATGTGAATGTAGTGAAATCCCCCTAGTGATGCCTGTACAAATCTTTATGAGCGCCTCTTGTGATTGCTGTATAAACCTATATGTCATGAGCTCCCCCTAGTGGTGGCTGCAGGTAGATTTTGATTTATTTTTGTGTCCAGTGACCTCAGTCTTAAAGGGATGTCCCCTTAGCTGCAGTTTGTTATAAAATAAGTCTTTGGTGCTGCTCCCATATTTGTGAGCTCAGGGCTCTGCCCGTGTAGACGGAGCGCTCCCTTCAGAGCCGCTGAGCGAACCAGGTGATGCAGTACTATACCAGCCCTGTGGTCTCCTTCATTTTTAGGAATGGAGATCTTAAGTCCTCCCACTATCAATCATACATTCATGGCATAGTGCTGTGATAGATCATCATTTAATAGTATAAGGACACCCCATTAAGCTTTCCCCTTTAGCCCCTGCACTGTGTGGCGGTATGATCCTGCTGTGTATATAGTGTTGCACGCTCAGACAATACCGCAATAATCTGCTACAATGAACATTCACAGAAGTAAATCCCACAGAGACTCTTTCCAGCGCGTGTGACTGGTTACAGTGTATAATGCAGCGTGTAGTAACTGGCCCCGGGCGGGCGGGCGGCGCGGACCTGAGGTGCGGCCCTGAGTCACCTTGTCATTATGTAGCACTGTTTGGTTAGTGGGAGCAGCTGCAGGTACAATGCACACAGCGCCGGGTCATCGTACGCCGGCTAGTCATTCCTCCGACACAGGAGAAGGACATGTACTCTGCATAGAGATGGGGGTGGGTGAGGGTAGGTAGTGGTGGGGGGGGGGATTGATTATGGAACTTTATACTAGAAAAAATATGGCTGTTCTTTTCCAGAAACAGTGCCCCTCTAGTGCACAGGTTGTGTCTGGTATTGAAAATGACTTTATTGGAGCTGACGTGCAATACCAGACCCATCCTGTAGACATGCATGGCGCTGTTATTACAACGAGGCAATACATGATTTTCTAATCTTGCACTACTATACTTTTAACCTCTTAATGGACGTTTCTACTGTAGAATTGTAAGGGGAGCCCGAAAATAACTGCAGCTGTAGGTCGTGTGCCACAAAGAAGGCAGAACCGGTCATTTATCATTCCTACCCCGACGATGGCGCTATGCACTGTGCTCATGTATGAGCCTGGCGGTCACGTGATCGCTGTGTCACAGGTCCTATGACCATGCTATTAGGACACACCCACCCAGCTGGTGTCACATGTCAGGGCTGTTTAACCCTTTAAGATTTTCTAAGAAAAACAAGTAAAAACCCTTGAAATTGGTGATGATTGGCTCCTCCTCAATTACAAAGTGATCACATATCACCCCCAAAAGTCATATTTTATTTATTTATATTTTGGGGGGGGGGGGGGGAGAGGTGGGACGTCCTAAAAAAATTAATATTTAAAGTTATAAAAAAAAAAAAAAAAAAAAAATCATAATAAATAAGAGTGTGTAAAAAAAAAAAAAAAAAAAAATCACATCAATAGCCGAAAACATTAAAAAGTTATTTCCAACCCACAGAAATATCTGAAAAATTGGACTGAACCCAAATGTAACAAAAGGGAAAGGGTTCATGTTTATAAAGCAATTAACGATCAGTATTGTAGATGAATATGAGCAACATAGCCGCTTGCTGTGAGTGAATAGAAACCTTGCTCCCAGCCTGCACAGACCTCGTACTTCACACAGCTGAGGGCTTGTTACAGTTGTATCCGTTCGCATTGTATCTGCTCTGATACATTGTAGAAAGCTACAAGGATGGGAGAGATTTGTGCATCTGACGGGTTCAGTTCAAAGAAAATTGTCTAATCTGTAACATTTTAATGGTTGGGATAATTAGGTTTTTTTAACTGGGGTTCACAAACTTTTTTTTATCTTTTACCCCTGGTGACACAAGAAGTTCATAGATAATAAATGGCATCCTTGACTTATTGTATCCAGTACATGATCATCCTCTTCTTGGTGTTTGTGGTCCAGTTCTCGGTGTCGTGTGCTTCTCTGGCATTAAACCGTCAGCAGCGGGTAATTATTTATTTAATTATCTATAATCCTATTATAAATGGTCTCCCTGGATGATGAAGCTCGTGCCGCACTACTAGATTAAGTTGGTCTACAAAGTGAACAATCCTTTTCAAATCCATAGTTCTAGATTTTTCATAAATACCCCCGTTCTCCTGCAGAATGAGCTTTTGGAAGTCGGGTGGAACCACACGGAGACGGCGAAATTCGACATTGAGAAAAACTTCAACTGCTGCGGATTTCACTACTTCGATAAGAACGACACTTGCCCTGCAGTAAGTGTACGCAGGACACGCTGCAAAGTGCAAGAGGCGCCGCCGCTCCATCTCCTGATTTGCGGATAGATAACTTCTTTTATGTATCTTTTCGCTTCCAGGATTGCTTTGTATCTCAGAACTGTAAAACGTGTGGATCTATCATCGAGGAGCACGCGGAGGACGTCTTGAAAGTGGTGGGGGGGATCGGCTTCTTCTTCAGCTTCACTGAGGTGGGTCCCTTAAGCAAAATGTTCAGTTTTATTTTCTAAGCTCTGATGGATGCTGCACACAATGCAGAAAAATGCACATAATTATCCCGGCTCCTCCTCCTATTGCAGCTCCTCCCCTTTGTGATCAGCAGACCTATGACAATCTTCTCATTTGGGGGTCATTTTTGCTTTAATGACCCCCGTCCACTCCAGCAGAAGCTGGTTTTCATTTCTGGTTGTCCTGTGATTACAGCAGCCTCTGCGCTTATTCAATCAATCATTGTGTAGAAATGTAGAAACTTGTTATGAACAGAACAATATCTTGACGAAACTTGGATATTTTAATATTTTACATTTTTATTATCTTTTATTTCTAGATCCTTGGCGTCTGGTTGACCTACAGATACAGAAACCAGAAGGACCCGCGGGCCAACCCTAGCGCGTTTCTTTGATTGAAATCCCTTTTTCTAGGACTCTCTCTTTTGTGCTGAATACTCTACAGCTCCTCTGATTGCTGTGGTTGGTTTTGTTTGGCGGACTAAACTTCTTTTTTAGTTTTTTTTTTTTCTTTTTTTCCCTACTTTTTAAATGGGATGTAAAAAAAAAAAAAAAGTGTTTACCGTAAGTCAAAAGCTCGAAGGAAAAAAATAAAACACAAAAGACTTGATAAAAACTCAGCAAGTAACTACTGGTAAAAACACAAAAATGATGAATTAGCTGTAGATTTCTAAGATCAGTCATCTATTATATGATTGTTACGTCGCCATTCCTGTATAATTTACAATCATCCTATATCTGTGTTTGTGAGATTGGGCACTTGTCGGGGGCGGGGGGTCTTACCGGTATCATTTCTGGGTTGCGGGCCGTCATTATCTTACAAGTTCTAAGATATTAAGGCAAATATTCCTGGATGGAAACTTACATTTCATCATAATAGATCCCGCAGATCATTTCTCCGGAGTGGGCGCTGTGGACGGGAATGAGCTGTGTGATGAGTGGCGAGGCCTTAATCTTCTGCTGCCCCTGCACAGGCGGCGGGGTATTAATGAGGTCTATTATTATTGGAGCTGATTAGTGCCAGGGGTTTGGGTCTCAGTTGCCTAGAAAATACTATACATCCTGTCTTGATGATCACCGTGTCAGTACATGTACAGCGGTGGTCACTGTACGTGTTGTATGCTATACACTGGACTGCCTCTTCTTCGTACCCAGACTTGTTTTTGATCCGTCCCTCTGTGACCACCATCTTAGTCCATGTGCCTATATGTAGCGTGGTGGTCACAGGATATTCTGTATGCTATACACTGGACTGCCTCTTCTTGGTTCAAAGATTTGTTTTGGGTCCATCCCTTTTTCACCACCATCAGAGTCTGTGCCTAGACTTACAGCAGTGGTCATGGGATATCTTGTATGCTATACATTGGACTGCCTCTTCTTAGTACACAGACATGGTTTTGGTCTATCCCATGGTAACCACCATCATGGTTCGTTTGCCTATATGTACAGTGGTGGTCATCGGATATCCTCTATGCTATACACTGGACTGCCTCTTCTTAGTACACAGACTTGTTTTTGATCTCTCCCAGGGTCACAACTTTAGGGGCATTTGCTTACTTGGCAGCAGTCCCTATTAGGACAATCCTATGACCTTACTTGAAAAGGTGCGTGGCTTCTGCAAACCCCACATAAAAATAGGAACATTCCCCCCAATCGCCTAAGTGGTCCATAGGAAATGAAAAATCCCAATTTGGTGCCTTCTAAGCATTGGTAAGTGACCATGTCATTATTAGTTGGGGGTCTCAGGCACAGATTTGTTATTGGAACTCAGAAGCTTTGTTACCTCTGTCCTCATTTCCCTCCCAATAGTCAAATTCCTCTGCTTGTCGATTAAAACCCTGGAAGACTAAGGAAAAATGGACTGTAATACCAGTGTAAGACAGTGGTGGCACCTGTGAGCTGAGAAGCCGAAGGAAGGGCACTCGGCAGAGGCGCACCATTGCTTCATATATGTCATTTATTTCAATGGCTTATTTTCATTTTTGTAAATAGTGGGAAAAAAATAAATAAACAAAATAAATGCAAAATACGTTTATTAATTTTGAATTAAAAATTATTAAACAAAAAATCATATTTTTTTGTAAGATCATCTCATTTCTAGGACATTTTGATTGAGGACAGGTGACAATCACTGGATTTTACGGCTCCTGCTCCTTTATTTAAACTTGTTCATGATGTTTTGGATTTTGAAAAATTTGCAAAAAATTGATGTTTTAAAAAAATAAATTATGTATGATCGTTCGATTTCAATATAGTGGAGGAGAGGGGGGGGGGCTGAGTTCTTGTTGGACCGTCAGGTTTATGGGACTGTTGACTTCAGAAAGTCTCCGCCCCCGCTTAGAACTCTAATCAAAACTGACACATTGTATTCTACCTAGTTCATTGTCCGCTCCGTGTAAGCTCCGCCCCTGAGGATCTGCATTAGACGTAATTATTTCATACAAACATCACTTCCCATATCTGTTCCAACCTTAATATTCACCTCTGGACTCTCCAGCCCCCCCAAGCTGATCCCACGAACCCACCCCCCGAGGCTTAGATATACACATTGCACTGATTTACTAAGTACCTATGAGATAATATTTGCAGCAGATGTGCGCTCGCTACTTTGGAGGGTGTCACCTCCTTCTTGACAAAATCTTACAAGACTTATTTAAAGGGACGGCGATGAATTCAAGCGACCTTCCCTGGGTAGCATTAAGGGAAGTAGAGTAGGACTGGAATATTGTTTTTCTTTTGATGGGATACTACTTTTTTTGTGTTATTTTTCAGATATTACTGTAGTCATAAAACCCTTCCTAAGCTGTAAAAGTTTTTAGGGTTCCTATCGTTACGTTGACGCCATGATTTGACCCCCAATACAGTCTACAGCAAAAGTGTGTTAATAACAAAAACAGCGCCACTCTCTTCTTCAGGATAGGCTAGGTATTGCAACTCATTCACGTGAATGAGACACAGCCTGAGGACAACAATGGTCCTTTATATAATATGTCTGCAATTTCCTGACTCAAGGGTAACACCTTATTGTTAAAGTGAAGCAGCAGACTAAAAGATCGCTCTCCTTATATACTTTGATAAGACTCGTGGTGCAGCACGGTGGCTGTTATTAGCACTGTATACAGTGGCTCAGTGGTTAGCACTGTATCCTTGCAGCGCTGGGGTCCTTTGTTCAAATCCCACCAAGGACAACATCTGCAAGAAGTTTGTATGTTCTCCCCGTGTTTGCGTGGGTTTCCTCCGGGTTCTCCGGTTTCCTCCCCCACTCCAAAGAAATACTGATAGGGAATATAGATTGTGAGCCCCAATGGGGACAGTGCTGATGCTGTCTGTAAAGCGCTGTGGAATTAATGGCGCTATATAAGTGAGTAAATAAATAAATAAGACTCCATTTCTTTAGGATTTCAGTTTCCTGTCATTGCCACTAGGGGTCAGCAACAGCATCTATTCACACATTCTGTTGTGTACAGATCGCCTTCTAGTGGTGAAAATGGGTATGTCATCTGTGGGGAATTATGAGAAAGCAGCAGTGCTGCGTAGTAAAGAAATGGAGCTCTGCAGCCTTATCAATTAAATTAGGAAAATGCTCAAAATCATTTAATCTGTTGGTTTCTCTTTAGAATAAAATGATAATGGAAGATGTATATTAAATGTTATTAAAAAAAAAAAAGTTTGCCCCACTTCAGCCTTTAATTAGATGCCCTAGATCACTGCTCTGCAGCATGTGGTTGTACAACTTCAACTTCAAGCATAACTTTTGCTGGAAGTTGTAGTTTCCCAATAGTCGGGGAGCTGCAGATTGGAGACCACTATTTTGTTCCGTGACCCGGACCTGGCCTATTGCATGTGATGGATCTCCAGAGGGGCGATGATGGGACATCACATGAACGAGAGGCCTCGCTATACAACAGACCATCGTCACAATTGTTACCCCCATCATCACTCCTTTATTTTCTTGTATTTTTTTGCATTCTGTTTGTCTTTGTATTTCAGTTCACATATTATTGTGGGTGTTCTGTCCAGTTTTAATGCTGTGAATATGGATTATTATTATTATTTTTTTTTAGTTACAGATCTCGATTTGCACTGCAGAAATGACTGGTAAAAATAAATTAAAAAATAAAAATAAGTGCCTCGTGTCTTCATTGCATCCTTTGGGCTTCTTACCTATTATTATGATGGCCGTGCAAAGTCATTTGTAGCCCTTGAGACTTGGTCCCTTTAACTCCTTTCCATATGTCATTTTAGCACATCAGCGGAGGAGGTCCCTCCTTGGATCCGTCCTCGAGGAGCCAGAAGATGAGGCTTCGAGTTGGAATCTCAGTATGACTATGTGTCACAGGTGTGCCAGACGTAACAGACAATCGCTCTGGATCTGGCTGCAGGTGATCACTGCATTTGGCATTGCACACGCCTTCTTAATCCTTCTGACACTTGGACCCAGCAGCTGCCTCCCTCCTGCTGTGATTGACACACCCTGGTCGGGGTGTTTATAAACTCTCCGCTTCAGGGAGTCGCTGGTGATATTCTCATTTTCCCTTGTGAAGGCTTGGAGCATTAGCAGTCGGCTTAGCTTCCTCTCTGGTGTCCTTGGAGTATGTTTGGTGTTATCGCTCTGGTGTCTGCTCAAGCTAAGTGTAACATCCCTGGCGGTGTGCTGGCATGGCTTACCACCTCCCACCATGCAAGACCGCCATCTTACCTATCAGTCCTGGCTGCACACTTTGCTTCAGTATTTGCTGTGTGCATGTCTCTTGTCTGATTGCTTAGGGCGGCGGCGCGGTTACTGTCTGATTCTTTTATAGTTACTGTGTGCGCACTCCTAATGCGTCCCTAGCCTATTGTTGTGAGTCACTGGATACTTAAACCCCCTCCACCCAGTAGGAGGGGCCTGAGCAACACTTTCTTTCAGTGTGTTCTGTGCAACTGAGTTGCCAGGTCTTGTGATGTATCTTGTCTGTTTCCGCCACCCTGGGGGCTGAGTACCCAGGCCTGTTACCTGTATCTGTGACTTCTAGTCTGTTTCCGCCACCCTGGGGGCTGAGTTCCCAGGCTCGTTCCTGTATCTTGTTCCTTGTTCAGTTCCTGTCTGAACAGTGTCCTAGCCCGTTACTTGTTTGTCTCTATGTTCATATCTTCCCTTTTCCTGCAGTGTCTGAACCTGCACCTAACTCCAATTCGTTGTCTCTGTACTTCTGTTTGTGAGTTTAGTGTTCACTCACTACTTCATTGTAAGTACCTAGTGTGTATCTGCTCTGCTTGTCTACCACACCTGCGGGTTTTGCTCTGCTCTGCTTGTCTACCGCACCAGCGGGTTTTGCTCTGCTTGTCTACCGCACCAGCAGGTTTTGCTCTGTTTGTCTGCCGCACCTGCGGGTTTTGCTCTGCTCTACTTGTTTACCGCACCTGCGGGTTTTGCTCTGCTCTGCTTGTTTACCGCACCTGCGGGTTTTGCTCTGCTCAGCTTGTCTACCGCACCTGCGGGTTTTGCTCTGCCCTGCTTGTCTACCGCACCTGCGGGTTTTGCTCTGCCCTGCTTGTCTACCGCACCTGCGGGTTTTGCTCTGCCCTGCTTGTCTACCGCACCTGCGGCTCTGTTCCTGTATCCCAGTCTGTACTGGTCCCTATCCAGTCTGCGTTCCTACCTGCCACTACCCGCCTGTCTGCATGCCAGCCGTGCCTGCCAGTGCCCACCTGTCTGCATGCCAGCCGTGCCTGCCAGTGCCCACCTGTCTGCATACCAGCCGTGCCTGCCAGTACCCACCTGTCTGCATACCAGCCGTGCCTACAAGTACCCACTTGTCAGTATGCCAGCCTAACTTGCCTGTTCCTGCATTCCCCGGTGTGGGTCAACAGCTGTGACCGGGGTCTGCCCTGGAGTAGCACCTGGTCCCTCTGCTCGGTTCCTCCCTGGTTCACTGAGTCGACTGAGCCACCGTGCGACCTTGGTCGGACCGAGTTGATACTTAGCAACGCCCCTCCAGGCACTCCTCGGTTCATGGTCCAGTGGGATCACTAATCATGCTCATGGCAGTCAGTCCGGGCGTGTGTGTAACACTAAGTTTTCCCCCCTTTGTTTGTCTCTCTTGTTGTCTTTAGTTTATAGTGGGGACTGACCAGTGCTCATCACCCCTCCCTATCTAGGGCCTAGCTCTAGGGACTTACAGGGATTAGGTTTCCTGTTCGGTGATAGGTGCAGAACCTATATAGGGACGGTAGGACAGGTAGGGTGATATTAGATCTGGCTAGGGGGTCTCCACTTCCCCCTTTCCCTAGTGTTTGGGCTACCCTCCCCTCATCCCTTCATGTTACACTTAGTCTTTCCCACACTGTGCGTGACACTATGTACTTCATGGCTTTTTCCTTCGATTGGGCTCTGTGTAATATTATTATAGGGTGGATGCAAGGGGTAAATCTCTAGATACCTTCACATTCCCGAATAATACAGAGCTGACTACCAGCACATCTGCTTTTAGAATGAGGGTTGTCACCGTGTCGATAATCATCCTATAATGAAAAGTTCTTCAACTTTTTAATATACTTTTGTTTCATTTCTTAACAATTTTCAAGATTTCTGCTAGCTGTGAGTGAATAAAAAACTTGGAGGGTGTAAAAAAGCCAAAAAACAAACTTTCCTTGCTGTAGTGAATGCAAGCGGTAAGTCCTGTTACCTAATGTCAATGCTTGGCCTCAAGTCAGATGTCCAAGTTTTACTTCTTTTACAGACCACGGGTCTACTGGCTCAAACTAAGAGCCTTATATAGGCCTATGAGGCTGTTGGTCCGGACACCTATTGGGGTCAGTATATGGACCATTACACATGGATGTCTGACTTGAACGTATGGACAGATTGAGGCCCCCTTTCTCCATAGGCCCCACAACCGCTGCCTATTCGGCCTCTACGATTTGTACAGGAATCGGGAAGTAAGCAAAAATGTTATTTATTTTTTGGGGGGAATTTAGGTCTTTCAGATCATAGAAAAGAATCTAAAACAGCGCCACCACTTTTCACAGGTTCTGTGTAGTATTGCAGCTCGATCCCGTTCACACCGATGAAGCTGATCTACAATATCAGTCATAAACCATTAGCATTTGTAGAGTTGTTTCTAGATGAAAGCGGCTATATTTTTCTCATTCTATACAAGTCCTTTTAAATTGTAGAATATATCCATTAATATACACTGAAAAAGTATTCACCCCCTCACTAAACATTTTTTTTTTTTAATTCATATTGAATTTAGTGTAAATCAAAAGTGTTAAAAACAACAACTCCAGAGGGGCGTGAATACTTTTTCTAGGACCTGTATTCTGACCCCTCACCTCACAAACCTGTACATTCCATAGGAGCAGGTAATGATTAACCGCAGACACCTCAGTTAAGTGGCAATTTCAGCCAAGAATCCACAAAGCGCCGTCATAAATAACCCCGGGTTGATTTATTTATTACAAAATAGTCAAGAAAAATTTCACATTATTTTTTTTTTTTAAACACAAAAGCTAAAAACTAAACCTTCCAACACCGCTACATGTGAGTGTCAGTAAAATATATATTAGATTGTCCGTCGCATCCATACAATGAATATTTACGTATATACAGTTAGACGTCTCTACAGCTCGGTCTTCAGGAGAATTTGCGCTTTCTTCATGTTTTCGTGCACTGGAAACAAACAAAAGGGGGAAAAAAAAAACAATGAAACAAGCAAAAAAAAAAAAGAATAATCCCTTTGTATCATAACATGTGTCCTTTAAGACAAGTGTTAAATTGGGGGCACCAAGACCTGACCATCAGGAGGTCCCTGGGTTCAGATCTGAAGGGCCACACTGTAAGCACCCAGAAACAGTCTATGGACTCTCTACATTCATCAATTTTTTAAAGTGGTATTAAAAAAAAAAAAAAAAAGTTTTGTAACTTTCTAATAAACTTTTGAGTTTCAGTTCTGACAACTTTTAAGATCTCTGCTTGCTGTCAATGAATGGTTTACATCCAGAGACTTAAACATGGACATATGTAAAACTTCTACCAACTGAGGCTTCAAATGAATAACCACTAAATCTCTCATGGTTCCAGCAGGAGAAAATGATGGAGACCTGGAGAGCAAATATTGGGGGAGATATTTAATTTTAATGTGGTTAGCGGAAAGTAGTTAGGGGGTATGGACTTTTATAATCAGAGATTTCTGAATATTCACACCAGAGAATATAAAGTATTATAAAAATATAATTGTAAAATATTTCCATTCTACAGCAGAAAGAAGCCGCCTGTAATTCTCACTTTATTCCTCTAGGTGGTGATGTTGTATTTTCTAAATTTTAAATGTTTAGTAGTTTTTTTTTTTTTTTGTTTTTTTGTTGTTTTGTTTTTTTTTCCAGAAATTTAGAAAATGTTCAATATTGAAAGGATTGATGGATCTAGAATTGAATCCAGTGCAAGAGCGACACAACAGATAGCATTGTTATTCCATGTGGAGAAAGTTTAAAAGTTAGGAAAATTTCTGTGCTCCCTGGTCTAATAGCAACAAAAAAAAAGTTTGCAAACTTATTGATGAACCGCACATATTTATACAGGGAGATTTAGGGGTAGGGGTAATATTCCTGTCATATCCATAGTGTTGATTAATTTAATGATTTATGGGGGATGCAGATTAAAGTTCCAACATTTAATATTCCTTCTAGTATAGGTGAGTGAATGGGTTAATGCTAGTATTTAATATTATTTTAAGAGATGTGGAATCTTGTGCTGCTCATAAATATAACATTTCTATAAAGATACATAATACAATTCTGGTTACCTGCAGCCACCACTAGAGGGAGCTCACTGTACACATTGGAACAGCTAGGGATGAGAGCTGTATTACTAAATATGTAAAGAGCTCCCCCTAGTGGTGTATATATCAGTGATTTTTTTTCCCGCCTGAGCAGAAATAAGAGGCCGTGCCTCTGAGTATTAGATCGCCCTTACATTGGCCAGTATTGGAATTGCTACTTACGAAACTCAATGTCGTCCGGCTCATATGTGTAACGATGGTTGGAGTACTTCCCGGGAATATCAGCTCTGACTACAAGGGAAGGATCTGTGAAAAAGACACAAAAATACCCCCAAATTTTTTTTTTTTAATCCGGCATCTGGTAATTCAGAAAGTTTGATTAAAACTAAAGTGCAACATTTATTTTTGAGATTGTTTTCTTCTGGGGTATGTACAACCAAATAGTGCCTGTGTGTTATAGCCCGATCCTGCGTCCTGTGTGATCTTAGGGAGGATCAGAGACTGAGGAACAACACAAGATGGCAGGATCTGACTGCACAGAAGAGCAACCAGCGAGGTGCAAGGGAGGGCGGCACACCACGAAACCACCAGAGGGAAGGACAGCTCTGGAGTCTAATACAGGATCAGTAATGTAATGTACACAGTGACTGCACCAGCAGAATAGTGAGTGCAGCTCTGGAGTATAATACAGGATCAGTAATGTAATGTACGTACACAGTGACTGCACCAGCAGAATAGTGAGTGCAGCTCTGGAGTATAATACAGGATCAGTAATGTAATGTATGTACGCAGTGACTGCACCAGCAGAATAGTGAGTGCAGCTCTGGAGTATAATACAGGATGTAACTCAGGATCAGTAATGTAATGTATGTACACAGTGAGTGCACCAGCAGAATAGTGAGTGCAGCTCTGGAGTATAATACAGGATGTAACTCAGGATCAGTAATGTAATGTATGTACATAGTGACTGCACCAGCAGAATAGTGAGTGCAGCTCTGGAGTATAATACAGGATGTAACTCAGGATCAGTAATGTAATGTATGTACACAGTGACTGCACCAGCAGAATAGTGAGTGCAGCTCTGGGGTATAATACTGGATGTAACTCAGGATCAGTAATGTAATGTATGTACATAGTGACTGCACCAGCAGAATAGTGAGTGCAGCTCTGGAGTATAATACAGGAGGTAACTCAGGATCAGTAATGTAATGTATGTACACAGTGACTGCACCAGCAGAATAGTGAGTGCAGCTCTGGAGTATAATACAGGATGTAACTCAGGATCAGTAATGTAATGTATGTACACAGTGACTGTACCAGCAGAATAGTGAGTGCAGCTCTGGAGGATAATACAGGATATAACTCAGGATCAGTAATGTAATGTATGTACACAGTGACTGCACCAGCAGAATAATGAGTGCAGCTCTGGGGTATAATACTGGATGTAACTCAGGATCAGTAATGTAATGTATGTACATAGTGACTGCACCAGCAGAATAGTGAGTGCAGCTCTGGAGTATAATACAGGAGGTAACTCAGGATCAGTAATGTAATGTATGTACACAGTGACTGCACCAGCAGAATAGTGAGTGCAGCTCTGGAGTATAATACAGGATGTAACTCAGGATCAGTAATGTAATGTATGTACACTTACTGCACCAGCAGAATAATGAGTGCAGCTCTGGGGTAGAATACTGGATGTAACTCAGGATCAGTAATGTAATGTATGTACATAGTGACTGCACCAGCAGAATAGTGAGTGCAGCTCTGGAGTATAATACAGGAGGTAACTCAGGATCAGTAATGTAATGTATGTACACAGTGACTGCACCAGCAGAATAGTGAGTGCAGCTCTGGAGTCTAATACAGGATCAGTAATGTAATGTATGTACGCAGTGACTGCACCAGCAGAATAGTGAGTGCAGCTCTGGAGTATAATACAGGATCAGTAATGTAATGTATGTACGCAGTGACTGCACCAGCAGAATAGTGAGTGCCGCTCTGGAGTATAATACAGGATGTAACTCAGGATCAGTAATGTAATGTATGTATACAGTGACTGCATCAGCAGAATAGTGAGTGCAGCTCTGGAGTATAATACAGGATGTAACTCAGGATCAGTAATGTAATGTATGTACACTGACTGCACCAGCAGAATAGTGAGTGCAGCTCTGGAGTATAATACAGGATGTAACTCAGGATCAGTAATGTAATGTATGTACACAGTGACTGCACCAGCAGAATAGTGAGTGCAGCTCTGGGGTATAATACTGGATGTAACTAGGGATCAGTAATGTAATGTGTGTACACAGTGACTACACCAGCAGAATAGTGAGTGCAGCTCTGGGGTATAATACAGGATGTAACTCAGGATCAGTAATGTAATGTATGTACACAGGACTGCACCAGCAGAATAGTGAGTGCAGCTCTGGAGCATAATACAGGATGTAACTCAGGATCAGTAATGTAATGTATGTACACAGTGACTGCACCAGCAGAATAGTGAGTGCAGCTCTGGAGTCTAATACAGGATCAGTAATGTAATGTATGTACACAGTGACTGCACCAGCAGAATAGTGAGTGCAGCTCTGGAGTGTAATACAGGATGTAACTCAGGATCAGTAATGTAATGTATGTACACAGTGACTGCACCAGCAGAATAGTGAGTGCAGCTCTGGGGTATAATACAGGAGGTAACTCAGGATCAGTAATGTAATGTATGTACACACTGACTGCACCAGCAGAATAATGAGTGCAGCTCTGGGGTATAATACTGGATGTAACTCAGGATCAGTAATGTAATGTATGTATACAGTGACTGCATCAGCAGAATAGTGAGTGAAGCTCTGGAGTATAATACAGGATGTAACTCAGGATCAGTAATGTAATGTATGTACACTGACTGCACCAGCAGAATAGTGAGTGCAGCTCTGGGGTATAATACTGGATGTAACTAGGGATCAGTAATGTAATGTGTGTACACAGTGACTACACCAGCAGAATAGTGAGTGCAGCTCTGGAGTATAATACAGGATGTAACTCAGGATCAGTAATGTAATGTATGTACACAATGACTCCACCAGCAGAATAGTGAGTGCAGCTCTGGGGTATAATGCAGGATGTAACTCAGGATCAGTAATGTAATGTATGTGCACAGTGACTGCACCAACAGAATAGTGAGTGCAGCTCTGGAGTATAATACAGGAGGTAACTAATGATCAGTACAGGATAAGTAATGTAATGTATGTACACAGTGACTGCACCAGCAGAATAGTGAGTGCAGCTCTGGAGTATAATACAGGATGTAACTCAGGATCAGTAATGTAATGTATGTACACAGTGACTGCACCAGCAGAATAGTGAGTGCAGCTCTGGAGTATAATACAGGATGTAACTCAGGATCAGTAATGTAATGTATGTACACAGTGACTGCACCAGCAAAATAGTGAGTGCAGCTCTGGAGTATAATACAGGATGTAACTCAGGATCAGTAATGTAATGTATGTACACAGTGACTGCACCAGCAGAATAGTGAGTGCAGCTCTGGAGTATAATACAGGAGGTAACTCAGGATCAGTAATGTAATGTATGTACACAGTGACTGCACCAGCAGAATAGTGAGTGCAGCTCTGGAGTATAATACAGGATGTAACTCAGGATCAGTACAGAATCAGTAATGTAATGTATGTACACAGTGACTGCACCAGCAGAATAGTGAGTGCAGCTCTGGAGTATAATACAGGATGTAACTCAGGATCAGTACAGAATCAGTAATGTAATGTATGTACACAGTGACTGCACCAGCAGAATAGTGAGTGCAGCTCTGGAGTATAATACAGGATGTAACTCAGGATCAGTAATGTAATGTATTGACAAAGATACTCAGATCAGATGCACATATAGTGATCCTGCCCTATGATATTATGGGGGTTCGCGGTCACTTTACATTTTTCATTACAATCTACTTACCCACAAATACAATCTTTGGCACATACTGTCCATCGAGAAAGAGGTTTTTATCTGTGGGGTCGTACTAAAAGACAGATATATCAATAAATTTACTAACACGCACATTGTTATTATAGAGGTTGAATATTTTTTTCTAAAAGAAAAAAAAATGCAAAAAGTCTTGACTGAGAATCTCCTACTATTTTGTGTATACAGCTCCTATGCAGAACTATGTATCTTCGCTGCCTTTACCCTCTGTAATCCCCTGTCTGGGCCTCTTCTACCTTCTGTAATCGGAAATAGTTAGCAGATGTAGCAGTGTGACACATGACTACAGGGTTTGTTTTTTGTCTGTAACTACGGATACATATAACTCTGTGTAGGAGCTGTAAACGTAAAACAGTCACTTTTTTTTTTAATCAAGGCCAACATTAAAATAGCTTGTATTTAGTTATTGCAGCAATTTAAAAGGATTTTGCAAAAGTAAAAACACACCCTCTAAACATTAAGTCAGACTTGAAAGTTTTCAAAATTTTATGGTCTTGTGGGAAAAAAAGCTTTCCTTGCAAGATCAAAGAGCAAGAGGCTTCCATGGCGTCTCGGTCTAAGGGGCACAAGTGAGTCCTTGTCCCTTTCTCACAGTCCACCTGCTCCAATAATACGCAGGAGAGAAAACGATCCTTATCTGGGGCTGAGGAAGGGACTACAATGTGTGTAGTGTCAGGACGACCCTACAAAAGAGTCCGGATACTACACCCCAACGCACGCCGAGCTCTGTGCCATCTCCTATAATCCAGGTTCAGGGATTTCAGGCATTGAGAGGATCCTAAAGCGAATATTTTCTTTACTTTTCTCTGTTGCATCATTAAAAAATTTTATTTATTTATTAAAATGTTATTTTTGCATTTTTTTTTTATTAATTATATTTCACATTCCCATCTAAAATTTTCTTTCTCACTTTCCATCTTCCCTTGTTTATTTTATTAATGTTCATTGTTAAGATAATAGTTTTATGTACTAAGTAACAGTCTACATGCAAGACAGTTTATATATATATCTATCTATCACAGCAGGTGAGATAAATATTGAACAGATGTTGATAACAACCCATATAATCCACACAGGCAAAGAAATCAATATTTATTTCACACACTGTATGTATGTGTGTATATATATATATATATACATATATATTATATATATATAGTACAGACCAAAAGTTTGGACACACCTTCTCATTTACAGATTTTTCTGTATTTTCCTGACTATGAAAATTGTACATTCACACTGAAGGCATCAAAACTATGAATTACCACATGTGGAATTATATACTTAACAAAAAAGTGTGAAACAACCGAAAATATGTCTTATATTCTAGGTTCTTCAAAGTAGCCACCTTTTGCTTTGATGACTGCTTTGCACACTCTTGGCATTCTCTTGATGAGCTTCAAGAGGTAGTCACCGGAAATGGTCTTCCAACAATCTTGAAGGAGTTCCCAGAGATGCTTAGCACTTGTTGGCCCTTTTGCCTTCACTCTGCGGTCCAGCTCACCCCAAACCATCTCGATTGGGTTCAGGTCTGGTGACTGTGGAGGCCAGGTCATCTGGCGTAGCCCCCCATCACTCTCCTTCTTGGTCAAATAGCCCTTACACAGCCTGGAGGTGTGTTTGGGGTCATTGTCCTGTTGAAAAATAAATGATGGTCCAACTAAACGCAAACCGGATGGAATAGCATGCCGCTGCAAGATTCTGTGGTAGCCATGCTGGTTCAGTATGCTTCAATTTTGAATAAGTCCCCAACAGTGTCACCAGCAAAGCACCCCCACACCATCACACCTCCTCCTCCATGCTTCACGGTGGGAACCAGGCATGTAGAGTCCATCCATTCACCTTTTCTGCGTCGCACAAAGAGACGGTGGTTGGAACCAAAGATCTCAAATTTGGACTCATCAGACCAAAGCACAGATTTCCACTGGTCTAATGTCCATTCCTTGTGTTCTTTAGCCCAAACAAGTGTCTTCTGCTTGTTGCCTGTCCTTAGCAGTGGTTTCCTAGCAGCTATTTTACAATGAAGGCCTGCTGCACAAAGTCTCCTCTTAACAGTTGTTGTAGAGATGTGTCTGCTGCTAGAACTCTGTGTGGCATTGACCTGGTCTCTAATCTGAGCTGCTGCTAACCTGCGATTTCTGAGGCTGGTGACTCGGATAAACTTATCCTCAGAAGCAGAGGTGACTCTTGGTCTTCCTTTCCTGGGGCAGTCCTCATGTGAGCCAGTTTCTTTGTAGCGCTTGATGGTTTTTGCAACTGCACTTGGGGACACTTTCAAAGTTTTCCCAATTTTTCGGACTGACTGACCTTCATTTCTTAAAGTAATGATGGCCACTTGTTTTTCTTTGCTTAGCTGCTTTTTTCTTGCCATAATACAAATTCTAACAGTCTATTCAGTAGGACTATCAGCTGTGTATCCACCTGACTTCTGCACAACACAACTGATGGTCCCAACCCCATTTATAAGGCAAGAAATCCCACTTATTAAACCTGACAGGGCACACCTGTGAAGTGAAAACCATTTCCGGCGACTACCTCTTGAAGCTCATCAAGAGAATGCCAAGAGTGTGCAAAGCAGTCATCAAAGCAAAAGGTGGCTTCTTTGAAGAACCTAGAATATAAGACATATTTTCAGTTGTTTCACACTTTTTTGTTAAGTATATAATTCCACATGTGTTAATTCATAGTTTTGATGCCTTCAGTGTGAATGTACAATTTTCATAGTCATGAAAATACAGAAAAATCTTTAAATGAGAAGGTGTGTCCAAACTTTTGGTCTGTACTGTATATATATATATATATATATATATATATATATATATATATATATATATATATATATATATATATGCACACACACACACACACACACACACACACACACACACACATACATAAATTAATTTAGGCTGCTTTTTTTTCTTACAATAACATTGAGGAGTACAAAGTTTTCTGCAATTTTCTGAATTCCCTTGTGTTCGGAAAATACTTTCTTCAGGGCTGTAAGAAATAATCAGATTTCCTAATGTAATAATTGATATCATATAGGGACGTCTTATACATATAATTACTGGATTCAATATTTCTATAACACAGTCACAAGGAATTATCACAAAGTATCTTGTACAGCTAAAGTGTCTCCTGCAAACATATAGAGGGAAATATTACATGTCTGTCTGTGTGCAGTCACCACCAGGGGGAGCTCAGGAGCTGACTGCATACTGAATTCCCATTGAACGCAATATTAACCCCGTATGCGGGAAGTTTATCGCTCCTCATTTTTTTACTTGTATATCATATCACATATAACTATTAGACCCGGAGCTTAACTGATAAAAACAAATAAACTACTAAGACTTCTACTGACTTTCTTCCTTTGCAGATTTTATTCCACGCCTGCCTAATACTTTTGCACAGTACTGTATATTACTGGCACATGGGCACATGGCAGCATCCGACTTACCTTGAGAGTGTGGGCAATCTTCTCGGTGGTTAATGACCATCAGAGGTTTGTTTCTGTGAGTAGAGGGAGATATTAAGTTCATTTTCAGAAAGAAAAATGCTAATTAATAAAAAAAAATTAAAATAATAAAAATATCTATAAATATAGCTTTACAATTAGGAAAAATGTAGTTGTACATTAGGTGCCATATAGGATAAGGCAGGACTCCTACGTCTTCTCGTATTCGGAGCTCTATGTGATTAGTACTATGACAATGTGGCGCTAGGTGGCGCCCTAGATCCAAGACCTATGTAGTCATCTCGCGCGGCTGGCCGGATACTCACCCGCTCTTGGCTTTAAACAGAGCTTCCTCATATGTCTGAACCCAGTCAAGGTTGTCGCCCCACCCTGCAGGGAGAGGTAGAAAGTTATCTGACAGATTGTGTACTTAGCGCCTGCATTATGCGCAGGGAAGTGGACACTGACGTAAATGAGATGAACGTTTCTATAGAATTCATCATTGAAAGGGTTAATGAGATTAGAAAAGTTTTTTTTTTTTCCAGAAACAGCTCCACCCTTGCCTATAGGCTGTATTTGGTATTGCAGCTCAGTCCCATTTATCCAGCAGTGGACCATCAAGTTGGTATTGTCAGTGGTTAGGGGGACACCATAGTATAGTGATGCCACCAGCCCACCTGGATCCCAAACCTGGATTATATGGGGGTCATTATTTCGGGAAGGCACTCAGGATGGGAGGAAGGCGCCCAGGATCAGATTATTATGATGAGGGACATTGATATAGGATGGGGGACATTATACCAGGAAGGGGCTCAGGATGGGGGACATTGTAACAGAAGGGGCCCAGGGCAGGTGATATTATACCAGGAAGCGGTCCAGGATGGTGGGAAAATTATTACTGAAAGAGGCCCAGGATGGGGACATAATAACAGGAAGGGGCCAAGAATAAGAGATATTATTTCAGGATGGGGGACATTGCTATTGGATGGGAGACATTATACTAGGAAGGAACCCATGATGGGGGGGACATTATACCAGGATGAGGGACATTGTTACAGGAAGGGGCCCAGGACAGGTGATATTATAGCAGGAAGGTGTCCATGATGGCAGGGTACATTATTACTGAAAGGGGCTCAGGTTAGGGACATTATACCAGTAAGGGGCCCATGATGGGGGACATTATAACAGGAAGAGGTCCAGGACAGGGAACATTATTCCAGGAAGGGGCCTAGGACAAGAGACATTAATACAGGATGGGGGGCGAGGACAGGCAGACATTATTACCGAAAGAAGTCAGGACGGGGGACATTATTACAGAAAAGGGCCCATGTTGAGGGACATTGTTACAGGAAGGGGACACTGTTACATGGTGGGTGAACATATATGTCTTTATAGGCTACAAAGGCCTGTATATCTGACCAACACGAAGGTGGGGGTCAGGTCCAAATTTTGCACCAGGGCCCATCAGACTTTAGTTATGGCACTGCCTGGGTCCCAGCCCTGGATTATGGGTGCATCCTTGGCAGCTTCATCTATCAGAATAACTTGCGAGTCACACACTTTAAAACAAACATATAGATGTAGCAGAGCTGAATGTGTCAAGAGCAATATAGTGGATTTTCAGGTGCAGCAGCATTAAATTTGTTAGGAACAAACATCATGAAATATTGTGCTATGCCTAGTGCAGGTTCTGGGGTGCACGGCATTGCCTCACTTTGTTTCCTGTCTAAAAGATGAACATTTAGCTTCAGTTCTCCTTTAAACTTGGTAAATGCAGCAGAGCTGAGATTGTCAGCAGCGTAATGTTTGAATTTTAAATGTATCAGTGCTGAATCCGTCAGATAAAGCAGAGTTGAGATTGTTAGATGCAGCAGAGTTACATTTGTCAGATGAATCCCAGTTCTGTTATTCCGGGTGCAGGTTTTGAGGAGGGACGTGGGATGGGGATTGCATTTCACTGCGCTTGTCCCTCTGTAGCCCTGCACTAAGCATAACATAAATGCATATTTGGTTGCTTGGACTGCTCCTTTAAGCTTGTAAAATGCAGTAAAGATGAGTTTGTCAAATGTAATGGTGTCAAATTTGCAAGAACAGAACAAAGTCATTGTAATATCATCATGTGTTATTTGTTAATTTGTGGCTTTACATGGGACTGCAAACCTAATACCTTATCTTAAAGGGGTTCTGTATAACCTAAACATATAGAGCACACAGACAGCAATGTCCAGGCGGCTCTGTTACCAACCCCTCTGTGTGCCAGGGAAGGCATCAGACATGGCGCTCTGCCCCGGAGGACCAGCAGAATCCCCTGATTGATGGAGGTCCAGACACTGTGTACACTGAATAACAACTTCAGCTCTGCTTCATCTGCGTGGACATGAGACAATCTGCAATCTGAGGCATTGTAATGCTCATGTATTTACCTCTGGAGAGAGTCTGAGGTTTGGTCACTTCGGGTTTGGTTTTGGGGGGCACATCCTTAGCCAGAGACAGTGAGGTAGCGACGATGACAAGAACCGCGGACTTCAGTGCAGTCTTCATGATGATTGCTGAGAAGAAAAGCAGATGTACAGTCAGCCTGGTGGTGTCCGGGGGCTTGTGGGGTCACATCTGTGCCCTGCGGCATCTAATACATGGGAAGAGTCTCCTACTGCTCCTCATGGGCGGAGAAAAAGAGGCAGCTCTGAGGAACAGGTCCCCTTCTCCCTCCTCAAAAAAGGGGCAAGGAGGGATTAAGGAAGCCACATCTGGATTTCTGTTTAGGACCACAAGATCTTTATATTTTTTGCCCCTGTTTCATCCAATATTTTATAGTTGCCTAAGTTGAAGCTGCCATTTTGGGAGACTGCACTGGGAAAGATGGTAATTCCGATATTAATGAGCTCAGAGTCATAGACAACACAGAGCTCCATAAGAAAGGTTCATTTTCACCACTTTACCCCGCCCATGAGGAATGGAGCTGCGATACTCTGCCCCAGAGCTGTGATGCCCCACCCCAGAGCTGCAATGACCCACCCCAGAGCTGTAATGACCCACTCCAGAGCTGCAATGCCCCGCCCCAGAGCTGCAATGCTCCGCCCCAGAGCTGTAATGCCCCGCCCCAGAGCTGCAATGCCCCGCCCCAGAAGTGCAATGCCCCGCCCCAGAGCTGCAATGCCCCGCCCCAGAGCTGCAATGCCCCGCCCCAGAGCTGCAATGCCCCGCCCCAGAAGTGCAATGCCCCGCCCCAGAAGTGCAATGCTCCACCCCAGAACTTCAATGCTCCACCCCAGAACTGCAATGCCCCGCCCCAGAGCTGCAATGCCCCGCCCCAGAGCTGCAATGCTCCACCCCAGAGATGCAATGCTCCACCCCAGAGCTGCGATGCTCCACCCCAGAACAGCAATGCTCCACCCCAGAACTGCAATGCCCTGCCCCAGAGCTGCAATGCCCTGCCCCAGAACTGCAATGCTCTGCCTCAGAACTGCAATGCCCTGCCCCAGAGCTGCAATGCCCCACCCCAGAGCTGCAATGCCCTGCCCCAGAGCTGCAATACTCCACCCTAGAGCTGCGATGCTCTGCCCCAGAACAGCAATGCTCCACCCCAGAACTGCAATGCCCTGCCCCAGAGCTGCAATGCTCTGCCCCAGAGCTGCAATGCTCTGCCCCAGAACTGCAATGCCCCGCCCCAGAGCTGCAATGCCCTGCCCCAGAGCTGCAATGCCCCGCCCCAGAGCTGCAATGCCCCGACCCAGAGATGCAATGCCCCGACCCAGAGATGCAATGCTCCGCCCCAGAGCTGTGATGCTCCTCCCCAGAGCTGTGATGCTCTGCCCCAGAGCAGTGATCCTCCGCCTCAGAGCAGCCGTTCTTTACCCATTACACAATGATTCCACCATAGAACCCAAATCAGGAACTAAAGTGATACAATGTAACTAAACAGCAAAAACTGCTTACAAAACAGAAAGCCCCCTGTACTAATCTGTATTCGATAACCAGTCACAGAGGACAGCGATCCAGCTCTCTCTGAACTCAGAATAGACAGTCTGCTCAGATATAGAGAGACATGAACTATACATTGTTCAGGAAGCAAGGAAAGCTGGGTGACCACCGTTATATCTGCCCAAAAGATTGTGACCAAACTCCTAAATGTCTTGTTATACAGTAAAATCAGAATGTAACATTGTACAATGGGCAATGAGAATTGTAGGAAAGCTGGGTAACAACCATTACAACTCACATAAGGATAGTCACTCAACTTTTCCAGGACTCTGAATAGTAAATATGTAAAGTTATACATTAAAATGAAGGTATATCACTTTATAACGGACAGTGGGGAGCCTAGAAAAGCTGGGTGACAACTAATACAACTCCTATAAAGATTTCTGTTCACCTTTTTAGACTCATGAATAGTAAATCTCTCGAATTATACAGTAATATTAGAATTTATCACTGTGTCATGGAAAGTAAGGAACCTAGGAAAGCTGGGTGACAACCATTACAACTAACATAGGGATAGTCACCCAACTGTTCCAAAACTTTGAATGAAAAATTGGTCTAGTTATAGAGTGAAATAAGAATGGATCCCTGTGCAATAGACAGTCAGGAGTCTAAGGAAGCTGGGTGACAACCGTCACATATAACATAAGCATTGTCAGACAACTTTTCTAGACTTCTGAATGGAAAATCCGTCTGGTATACAGTAAATGAATGTATATAACTTTACAATGTATTGTCAGAAACTTAGAAAAGTTGGGTGACAACTAAAACAGCTTCCATAGGGATTGTCACCCAGCTTTCCTAGATGTTTATAATAGTAAACTTGTCTAGTTATTCAGCGATATGACAGTGTTTCCTTGTATAATGGATAGTCAGGAGCCCAGAAAAACTGAGTGACCGTCATTACTTTGATCATAAAGATTATCACCTAACTTTTCCATACCCCTGAATGGGAAATCTTTCGAGTTATACAGTAAAATAAGAACATATACTTAAACGATGGATTTTCCTAAAGTTTGGTGACAAGTCAACTATCGCAACTCCAATAGAGATGGCTACTCAGCTTTTTTACATCCCTGAATGGCAAATTTGTCAGTCATAACGACCATTACATCGATACCCACCTTTACAAGACCCTAAAAATGGCAAATCTGCCCAGTGAAATGGGACTTTACCATCAGCTGACAACCCTTGCTGACGACAGTATCGGTTGTCACCCAGCTTTCTTACAAACTGATAAGACTAAAGATTATTTTTAACTCCTAAATCTGTCAGCCGCCAGGACTTTATGCCATGCACAAGTTCCCTCTTGGCGCGAGCAGTGAATTCCGGACGTCCCGATCCGTGAGCGCACCTGCTGCTGAGTAAACTTAATATGGTTCTAATTAAATGCCAGTCTCCATGGCAACTTGGAATTAATGTATCCAGGAGAGAACTATAATTGCTTCTTTGTATCAGATCTGATTCCCGGGACAGTAAACGTCTGTTACTTCCAGCAGTTTCTCCATTAATTGCGGTAACTTAATACTAAGTAGCCGAAAGAATGAGACAATACAATGGCAGCGACTCACCTGCTCTCCGGTGCCAGGGATGGGTTACAGCGAGGAGTCAGTTACCTGCGGAGCTCACCTGCGCTATATATACTCACCTGGGCACACCTGTCCCCACCCCTCATCTCCATATGAACGCTGTGTACACTAATCTCACTATAACAGGGGGATGGACACTCCCTCGAAGCCCAGGAATCTCTGCAGGGAGGGTTATAGGCAGGCGGCAGGTAGACAGGAGAGAGGTTTGCCCTAAGGCTGATTTGTCCTTGTGCGATTGGATACAGGACTGTGAGCGTAGTAGCTGTATACTGCCGTATACTGCCGCCACTACACTGATTAATATATTGGCTACTGTCTGGCGCCGATTGTCAGAGGGGTCCGGATACAATGAGATGATCACAGAGTGATGATTGCAAAGACCCCCAGAGATCAGCCGCAATCTAATCAGTAAGAGTTCAATTTTCCTGCAGCGCCTCCACAGGGGAGATGAAGTATTACACCGTGCCCCATCATATCTATGTGATAACTGTGTTATGGTTTGTGCGCACACCGAGTCTTTTTGCTGAAATTCTCCAAATCCTCCTTGAAAACTTGGAGTTTCTGCAGAAATCTCAGTGAGCACAAACCCTAATGCTGACCGGACAGGACAGGTCCTCCAGAACGAGAGGCGCCCTCTTTATCTCTCTCTCTCTCTCTCTCGATCCGCTGTCTACTTTGGCCAAAAAGATGAGGAGTGTGAACATAAGACCCCCCTCTAATAACATGGAAGTCCCTAGAACTGTACATGGAAAGTGGATAATCCTGACAAGCCATGTGTGTGTCCTATTAGAGCATATAATCATCAATTCATTCCCTACTTGGGACTCCCAATTATAAGCTGGAATAAGAGCTACCCCGTAATACTGCATTTCTCCTATAGTGGCCGCTAGTGGGTAAATGTTTGGTTGGCACCTGCTGCTGCGATCTGAAAGAGGATGATTCAACCTGTGTAATGTTACGTTACTTTACCGCATACCTGTAGTTTCAGGTTACTTTCCAGAATAAACTGTGTGTACATGAGGGATAACACTAGATCTGGTCATTATATGACTTGTATTCTGCATTTTTCACCAGTTTTCCTCTCTGCAGTCTCGATCTCTAATTTTCAGTTGTCTCTGAGCTGGTGGGAAGAGACTGGCTACTATGATGTCTCAAATACACAGCACACAGACATGAGAGATTCCTGCTCTCCTGTCTCTATGTAGAGCATGTTCAAAAGTAGCAACATGGAGGACATTATACACTGCTCAAAAAAATAAAGGGAACACTAAAACAACAGAATATAACTCCAAGTGAATCAAACTTCTGTGAAATCAAACTGTCCACTTAGGAAGCAACACTGATTGACAATCAATTTCACATGCTGTTGTGCAAATGGAATAGACAATAGATGGAAATTATTGGCAATTATCAAGACACCCTCAATAAAGGAGTGGTTCTGCAGGTGGTGTCCACAGACCACATCTCAGTACCAATGCTTTCTGGCTGATGTTTTGGTCACTTTTGAATGTTGGTTGTGCTTTCACAGTCGTGGTAGCATGAGACGGACTCTACAACCCACAGAAGTTGCTCAGGTAGTGCAGCTCATCCAGGATGACACATCAATGCGAGCTGTGGCAAGAAGGTTTGCTGTGTCTGTCAGCGTAGTGTCCAGAGGCTGGAGGCGCTACCAGGAGACAGGCCAGTACACCAGGAGATGTGGAGGGGGCCGTAGGAGGGCAACAACCCCGCAGCAGGACCGCTACCTCCGCCTTTGTGCAAGGAGGAACAGGAGGAGCACTGCCAGAGCCCTGCAAAATGACCTCCAGCAGGCCACAAATGTGCATGTGTCTGCACAAGCGGTTAGAAACTGACTCCATGAGGGTGGTATGAGGGTCCAACATCCACAGATGGGGGTTGTGCTCACAGCCCAATACCGTGCAGGACGCTTGGCATTTGCCACAGAACATCAGGATTGGCAAAGTCGCCTCTGGCGCCCTGTGCTCTTCACAGATGGAAGCAGGTTCACACTGAGCACATGTGACAGACGTGACAGAGTCTGAAGACGCCGTGGAGAGCGATCTGCTGCCTGCAACATCCTTCAGCATGACCGGTTTGGCAGTGGGTCAGTAATGGTGTGGGGTGGCATTTCTTTGGAGGGCCGCACAGCCCTCCATGTGCTCGCCAGAGGTAGCCCGACTGCCATTAGGTACCGAGATGAGATCCTCAGACCCCTTGTGAGACCATATGCTGGTGCGGTTGGCCCTGGGTTCCTCCTAATGCAGGACAATGTCAGACCTCATGTGGCTGGAGTGTGTCAGCAGTTCCTGCAAGATGGAGGCATTGAAGCTATGGACTGGCCGCCCGTTCCCCAGACCTGAATCCGATTGAGCACATCTGGGACATCATGTCTCGCTCCATCCACCAACGTCACGTTGCACCACAGACTGTCCAGGAGTTGGTGGATGCTTTAGTCCAGGTCTGGGAGGAGATCCCACAGGAGACCATCCGCAACCTCATCAGGAGCATGCCCAGGCGTTGTAGGGAGGTCATACAGGCACGTGGAGGCCACACACAATACTGAGCCTCATCAGGAGCATGCCCAGGCGTTGTAGGGAGGTCCTACAGGCACGTGGAGGCCACACACAATACTCAGCCTCATCAGGAGCATGCCCAGGCATAGTAGGGAGGTCATACAGGCATGTGGAGGCCACACACAATACTCAGCCTCATCAGGAGCATGCCCAGGCGTTGTAGGGAGGTCATACAGGCACGTGGAGGCCACACACAATACTCAGCCTCATCAGGAGCATGCCCAGGCGTTGTAGGGAGGTCATACAGGCACGTGGAGGCCACACACAATACTCAGCCTCATCAGGAGCATGCCCAGGCGTTGTAGGGAGGTCATACAGGCACATGGAGGCCGCACACAATACTCAGCCTCATCAGGAGCATGCCCAGGCGTTGTAGGGAGGTCATACAGCCACATGGAGGCCACACACAATACTCAGCCTCATCAGGAGCATGCCCAGGCGTAGTAGGGAGGTCATACAGGCACGTGGAGGCCACACACAATACTCAGCCTCATCAGCAGCATGCCCAGGCGTTGTAGGGAGGTCATACAGGCACGTGGAGGCCACACACAATACTCAGCCTCATCAGCAGCATGCCCAGGCGTTGTAGGGAGGTCATACAGGCACGTGGAGGCCACACACAATACTGAGCCTCATCAGGAGCATGCCCAGGCGTTGTAGGGAGGTCATACAGGCACATGGAGGCCACACATAATACTGAGCCTCATTTTGACTTGTTTTAAGGACATAACATCAAAGTTGGATCAGCCTGTAGTGTGTTTTTCCACTTTAATTTTGGGGGTGACTCCAAATCCAGGCCTCCATTGGTTAATAAATGTGATTTCCATTGATGATTTTTGTGTGATTTTGTTGTCAGCACATTCAACTTTATACAGAACAAAGTATTCAATGAGAATATTTCATTCATTCAGATCTAGGATGGGTTATTTCAGTGTTCCCTTTATTTTTTTGAGCAGTGTACATCAGTACTGAGCAGTGTAGTTGTGATGTCAGGACTGGGGTGAGATAAAACACTTACTAGAAATCAGTAAGTGTTTCCTCTCCCTTTCATTTGGCTCTGCATAGACTTTAGTGGGCAGATGTAATCTGTTCCCTCAGTGAACTGTCAGTTTTTCTTGTCTGGAGCAAGACTGATTTTTAGCAAGGTTGCAGAGTGAATGATGAGATCAGGCTATGTGCACACAGATTTTTAAGATGTTCAACAACAAGTTTTCTTTCCCCGGAAAATGCTTCAGGAACCGCTCCATTTTTGGAAGAGTTTTTTATTTTCCTAAACCATTTCCTGAAAAGTTTTTGAGGAGTTTTTTTTTTTTTTTTTCTAAAGTGCCCAATGTGAAGAGGTTTATTTCAGGATCTCCTTCAAAGTAGTAACATGCACTTTCTTTTTTTCGACCAGCCGGTTTTCAAAGTCTCTTCAGGTATTAAAAAATAAATACAATAAAAAATAAATAAATAAACACATTAAGAAAAAAAAAGTTAAAGTTTGTTTTTTAAAGCGAACTTTGAGGAGGATTTCAGAGAGGATCAGCCCAATAAACTCTTCAAAAGCTCCAAAAAACCTCCTCAAATGCGATGTGCACATTGAGATTTTACAGGAGATATTGGAGCAGAAAGTTTGTGGAAACAGGGGGAAATTATCCAAATCCTCCTCTAAATCTCAATGCTGCTCAAATACTTGAAGTTTCTACCCAGTTTCTGCTCCAATGTAAACATACACATACACACAACTTATTAGACAAGCCTTTAACCAACGAAGAAGCCTTTGTAAGAGCGCTCGTTCTCAATTATCGGACCATGGAATGTTGCAAAATGCTCGTTCTTCTGGTGATTGGATTGTTTTGCCGGCATAAAAATCACCGTTTTCGGCAGCACATCACCCGGTGGGAGCAGCGGATGTCCGGTTTGGGGTCAGAACCATCATATTAATGGTTGTTCTGTTCCTATCAGCGTTCCTGTGTTATCAGGCCACTAAACGAGCGGCAAATGACTTGTCAATTAGCCAAAATTAGCACACCGACATACACACTCATATACGTACGTACATGCATACACACGTATTATATACACTTATCTACATACATAGACATAACATACACACGTAGCATATACTTATGCACACATACACTCTCACCTACATACACACATATATCATACACTTATCTACATAAATACACCACACCCACTCACCCATATACACATTCATATTATATACCTATCTACATACAGACTCACATACATACAACATATACTTATGTGTATATATACACACATATATCATACACTTATAGACTTACATACACACTCATAAACACGTAACATACACAAAACATATACTTATGTGCACACATACGCTCACCTACATACACACACAACACACACTCATATACACATACATATTATACACTTATCTTCATACAAACACACTCATATGCACACAACATATACTTCTGTGCATACACACATACACATACCTTCCTACATACACACATCATATACTTATGTGCACACATATATATATATAAAATACACACATATATTGTACACTTATCTACATACATACATATAACGCAGACATTCACTCATATACACATGCACGACATACACATACCTACATACACACAACATACACCTATGTGCATAGTCACATATTATACACATTTCTACATACATACAAATAACATAGACTTACCTACACACACATATACATACATACATGACATACACTTATCTACATACAAATAGCAATATACTGATGGGCATGCCTACACGTAATATACACTTTTCTACCTACATACACACATATCATATACTTATCTGCATACAGACATACTCATAACACACATTCATATACACATACATAACATACACATACCTTATATACACACCCACACAACATATAAATATGTGAATACATACACACAACATGTACATATACATGACAAACATAGCTACATAAAAATAGCAATATACTGACGTACATGCATACACATAATATACACACACACATATCTGTACACCTACATACACATAACATACTCATATACATCATACACACATGCATACTCAAACAGTCACACACTTGTTATATTTTATTCAATGATGCAATGATTATCTATAAAGTTTCCATGCTCCGTGTAATTGTGATTCCAACCGGACCCTCAAAGCAATACCTGCCACTAGGGGACAGAGAGACAGCACGCTCCATCAAATGCTGTATAGTCGCCACACTCGCCTATTGATGGAAATTAAAAAAAGCAGATACATGAGAAACTTCTGTATGGACACACTTGTATCATGGAAAAAACTACGTGGAAAATGTCATTTTTGACTGTGTGAACAGTCCATTGCTCCATCATACTGAGCCACATGCGGCCGTGCAGCCTCCCTAATGTGCAGATTTTCTGTACACAGACCAACAAAACACAAACACAGCGGAAACTTTTTACGTTTGTTTACTTAAGTTTCTGAATTTCATGAAATTTCTTTCAAGACTCTCATAGAAGTGTTAGCCATGTTCTAATACTATGATTGCACTGGAGGATCATATAGTCAACAAAAAATATTCAATCCCCATCACTCCCCCTGACTTTTCCATATTTCATTGTGCACAAACAGAATTTCATTGTATTAATTGGGTCAGTTTATTTTTATGTTCGCAATGATCAACAGAAAAATACTTGAAAATGTCCATGAAGATGTGAATACTTTGTGTTGCCGTTGTGCTACAGTAAATCCATCACTTTCATTTTTTATATAATTCAACCTGGTTTGCCCAAATAATGTTTCACCATGTCTATGTAGCCACATTGTATGTATCACCCTATGCACACGTCTATTGATTGTTAATGCTGTGTGAACATTGGTGGACAGATCATTTTGCAAACGCACAATCACCATGACTCACCTTCCTCGGGGTAGATATAGAAAGTTCAAGCACAAAGCTTTGATTTCATTGTAAAACATGAATTATCTTTATATTTCACACAAAGTCTGAATTGCACATGAAAATAAGTAGTCCCTTCATGGGCGCAGAGGTGTGTGATGGACCCATGGCGGTACCTCTGTACCATTTTTCTTATCAAACAGTGAGAGCTTCAAATTATACTGGTCATGTCCTTTCTTTATTGTGGTCTTTCAAGCTATTTCTATCTATCTAATCTCCAGTGAGGGTTAAATCCATACTTACTGAGATGTAAGCATGAACATCATTCTTGCCTCTTAAAATGTCATTACATTTGAGTGTTTCAGAAAGTCTGGCACAAGGCACTGGTAAATATTGAATATGTGGCTGCATAATAAAACTTTATTGGAGAAGCCTCCGGGATATTCTTCCAGTTTGTAAACAGTTTTCACGTGAATTTATTTAGCCAAATTGGGTTTCATTATGAATTTTGCCCGGTTGGGCTTTTACAGGTTCTATGTTTTCTAGTACATGACTAGCTGCAGTATGAGTTAAATAAGAATCCATCAGTGAACTCATTCTGACAGAGAGGAGTCATCTCAGGGAGACAATTCCTTTTTATATGCCTTAATATTGAGCACCCAAATAACAGATTAGGGGGTTCCAACTCCTGGCACATATTATAATCGGCTCATTGAAACAGCTTCAATGCCCCAGTAAGCACAGGATCCGCTTAAATGTTTTCAAGGCACAGGTCTATACTTTTAGTAGTGGCTGTGCTCGGTATTATACCCTCACTTGAATAGGGCTGAGCAGCTTTGAGCTGTAATACCAGGTGCAGCCACTACAAAACATAGAGCGCTGTTTTTGATCAAGGGGACGTGGTGCTTGTCAGAGCTCTGTAGCCCCTTTAATTAACCATATGGCTATAATTCTGAGAATAATGATGCCGCACGGCTTCTATAGCACTGTGTCTTCATCCCCCTCATTCTTAGGATTGGTGGGAATGTTGAAAGTAGGAACTTCATTGATCAGAGCGATTCTAGTGATATGCCATATCCCCTTGCATGCAATGCCCCTAAGCAGCTGCACAGTTTGCCCATATTGTTTGCTTACTCCTTTCTGGGGACTGTGGGAAAGATCTGTGCAGCGATCCGGATCTGCCCTCCACCGCCAGCTACGTCACTGTAACCCTATATCTAACTATATCTAATCCTGGCACTTGGGATTGGCAGCTTTGGACATGCAGATGCGTGGTGTGTGCCACCATAGACTCCTATCTGCAGTTACCCGGTGCAGAAATGTAGTTCCTGACACGGGGTTAATAATTGACAAGTCACCGAGCCCTGGATTGTACGAAGTGCACAAGTCATGTCGTGTGAACTTTCAGAACAGCTGTAAAAGGGCCGGTAACCGGCTATGTACAGAGAAATCAATCACTGCATAATGGAAAGTTCTGCAACTTTCTGGTAGACTTTACTCCCAGAATTCATCACTGCATCGTTACTAATTTTTTGGTGTGAATATGTCTCTTTAGTGACTTTTTGATTTGCGACAAACTCAAATGATTTGCACCTTTTTTCCAGACGTCTTGTTGTTTAGTTTTCTCATTTTTACGTAAGTGTGACTTTTCCAGATGTTTAAGACAAAATTCATGAAATGCGACTTTATTTTAAAAAGTCGTAAAATTTTGCCACAAATGTACTGATTTAATATACACTTTTTTTTTTTGGGTGCAATTATGTTACCATTTTGTAAAACGTGTATTTTTTTTGCGCTAAAAGATTGTAAAATGGGTCAAAGAATAAAAAAAAAAGAGCATTTTGATTTTGTGCAAATTTCAAGACACACATGCGCTCTTTTGAAAAAACTGGTACAAAAAAATTTCAATGAATATCAGAAATGAAAAATTACTTCATTAGAGTGCACTCATATAGATGATATTTGAGTGTGATCCGATTTCCACGCACTGACAATGGAGAAGATGGAGACATTTTATTCTCCATCTTCTCCTCACAGTGTTCTCTGGTTCTCTCATCCGAGAGGATAGGATCACACTATGCTGACTACCTGATCAAACTCTGTTCAGAGTGTAATTTGCATAATCGGCCCAAATCTCTGGGATGAGAGAATCTACGGCCATCTGCACCTGCCCTAACAGAGAATTTTTAACTTCTTTAAAAAGAGAGGAGTCATCCCAGGGAAACATTTCCTGTCTATATTCCCTATTACTGACCACCTTTGGGGCAAATATAGAAAGTACAAGCAAAAAGCTTTGATTTCATTGTAAGACATGAATATTTCAACAAAGTCTGAATTCCACATGAAAATAAGTGGTCCCGCTATGGGTGCAGAGGTGTGTAATGGACCCATAGCGGTTCCTATGTCTCATTTATTTTGTCAAACAGTGAGATTCTCAAGTTTTACTGATCATGTATGTCCATTGATCCGACTAATATCTATCTAATCAATCAATTATTAACTATTTTATTTCTATCATTTTTTCCAGTAAATACAGTAGTAAAAAAATAAAAATAATAATTCCACTAACAGCAACCCATAATTCCCCTAGTGCCCCCTCGATGGCCTGAAATGTTTCCTGGTCTGCATCAGAATGTCTGTAACAGAAAAAGGACAGAAGGTCAGTAAGAGGGAAGAGCACAGGCGTCTGAATGCTTCATGTTACTGAGACTTTGACACATAAATTATTATAAGAATAAAAACAGAAAAAACACCCGAAAGACATCATGGTGCACACAAAGGCGTGTCTGGCCATGAAAGGGTTAACGCACACCTCCGTCTCTGAAGTATTTTCTTAGGGATGTGAATAGTGAGAATTGATCTCGGATGGGTGGGCGGCTTGGGGGCTGAGACCCTCACTGTTAGACTTGCCAGAGCCCTGGTCCCATCTGCAGAATGTGTGTAAGGTATCTTGGATCAATGACTCGTCAGCACTAGGACAATCGCTTCTGCAGTGCTGAATCATCAGTCCATGTCTCCGCGGCCTCCTGTACAGATCCTGCCTGGATTACATCCAGGAGGATATTTTCTGCTGACAATAACTGTGTAATTAAGAGTAAAAAATATTCTCAAACGAACATGGAAAGAAATCAGAGAAGTAAAAAAGAAACGATAAGGCAGCGGTCCACTAAGCAAAATGTCATATTTAAAAGGGATTGTCTACTTTTAAGAGTGTGGTCTTTACTGCAAATTGAGACGATCCTGGGTAATTATGTGAAATTGGTTGGAAAATTAATTAAAAATAGGAGCAGCGAAATGCGTGGTCAGTATCCTTCTTGGTAGATTTCAATAAACCACTGATATTTTTTTTATTGTATTCCACTATTTTATGGCTCACGATATAGAAATTAATAACATGACCTCAAACATGTTTTTTTCTGAAACCGCTATGATAACGCGTTTCTATTATCGATGTGATAATTGATAATATGGTTTCCACCAAACCAATATGCTAATGAGCATGTGCAAAGTTCATAGTGAAGGGAGAGGGAGAAGGTGAGCTGTGATATCTCCTATTGTAAATGGTGGATCCTGTGTTATTTACTGTATATAGAGGGTAAAATAGATGCATTGGCCAAACTAAAAAAACAAAACAAAAAAACCCGATGATATTTCGTGGTGGTTACATTCTTAATATTCCTATTCATTTATATAGACATTTCCTTGACATTCTCTGAACTGTTCAAAAGGTCATTGTACAGGAGGAGGAGGTGAGCTTTGACATCACCTATTGTGAATGGTGGATCCTATGTTATCTACTGTATATAGAGGTGTTATCAGTCATTGTACAGGAGGGGAGGAGGTGAGCTGTGATATCACCTATTGTGAATTGTGTATCCTGTGTTATCTACTGTATATAGAGGTGTTGACAGTCATTGTACAGGAGGGGAGGAGGTGAGCTGTGACATCACCTATTGTGACTGGTGGATCCTGTGTTCTCAGCTGTATATAGAGGTGTTATCAGTCATTGTACAGGAGGAGGAGGTGAGCTGTGATATCACCTATTGTGAATGATGGATCCTGTGTTATCAGCTGTATATAGAGGTGTTATCAGTCATTGTACAGAAGAAGGAGGAGGTGAGCTGTGACATCACCTACTGTGAATGGTGGATCCTGTGTTATCAGCTGTATATAGAGGTGTTATCAGTCATTGTACAGAAGAAGGAGGAGGTGAGCTGTGACATCACCTACTGTGAATGGTGGCTCCTATGTTATCTACTATATATAGAGGTGTTATCAGTCATTGTAGAGGAGGAGGTGAGCTGTGACATCACCTATTGTGAATGGTGGATCCTGTGTTATCTACTGTGTATATAAGTGATATCAGTCATTGTACAGGAGGGGGAGGAGGTGAGATGTGACATCACCTATTGTGAATGGTGGATCCTGTGTTATCTTCTGTATATAGAGGTGTTATCAGTCATTGCACAGGAGGAGGAGGTGGTGAGCTGTGACATCACCTATTGTGAATGGTGGATCCTGTGTTATCTTCTGTATATAGAGGTGTTATCAGTCATTGTACAGGAGGAGGAGGTGAGCTGTTATATCACCTATTGTGAATGGTGGATCCTGTGTTATCTTCTGTATATAGAGGTGTTATCAGTCATTGCACAGGAGGAGGAGGTGAGCTGTGACATCATTTGAATGGTGGGTCCTGTGTATAGGGGTGTTATCAGTAATTGTAATCCTGTCTGTGATGATAATGTGTCTGATGCAAACTGCTCCTGAAAGAACAGAAAGAATGAGCCTAAAAGATCCCCAGTGGCCAGTGTGAAAACAGCAAGATTTCTAGATTGTGAGATATATAAAAAATTAAAACAAACCATTGCCAAAATGTTTTTTTTACATACATGTAATTAAAAACCTGATTTATACAACAGGTTATTTTCTGATGACAGTTTCCCTATAATCCATGATTGCTGCTCTAGCCCATAACATCTGTCAGTCAATCTAAATCCCAGTAAATGCAAGTAGCTTAAATGTTACTTATTAGTATCCCAAACCCGGCAATTAAATGGAATTTTCTGTTATAGATGATATTATTGTAAATGAAAAGTCAATTTTCCTAAATAACATTTTGCTAAATATTAGAGATGGTGTAAAAGTTTTGCAGGTCCCCGGTCCATAGCCGCCAATCACAGCCCAGCGAACCTCCTCTTACCCACCATAATCGTCAGCTCTGCTTCTGATTCATTGTTGTGGCTCAACACAGACGTAATGTAACACTGAGACCCGCTAATCAGAAGAAATGTTGAGGATTCCAACATTAAGAAGGAGGTTTGCTGGGTGCCCGTCCGAAGGCCACGGACGACTGATGTGGTCACTGGTCTAGGTAGCGGTGAATATTTTTCATTATCTCTACTAAATAAATTTTTCTAAGGGGGCGAACTAAACAGCCAAGAACGATGCTCAACAAGGTCCATGGTAACTGGAAGAAAGAACAGAAAACTATATTGGTTAAATACACTCCTCAAAAAAATAACACAATGTAACTCCAAGTCAATAACACTTCTGTGAAATCTACCTGTCCAGTTATGAAGCAACACTGATTGTGAATCCATTTCTCCTGCTGTTGTGCAAATGGAACAGACAACTGGTAGAAATGATAGGCAATTAGCAAGACACCTCCTAAAAAGGAGCGGTTCTGCAGGTGGTGACCACAGACCATTTCTCTGTTCTCATCCTTTTTGGCTGCTGTTTTGGTCACTTTTTCATTTTGCCATTGCTTTCACCCCTAGAAGTACAGTAGCATGAGGCTGTGTCTACAACCCACAGAAGTTGCTCAGGTAGTGCAGCTCATCCAGGATGGCACATCAGTGCGAGCTGTGAAAAGAAGGGTCTGTCAGCACAGTGTCCAGAGAATGGAGCAGATACCAGGAGACGTGGAGGGGGCCATAGGAGGGCAACAACCCAGCAGTAGGACCGTTACCTCCTCCTTTGAGCAAGGATGAACAGGAGGAGCACTGCAAGAGCCCTGCAAAATGACCTCCAGCAGGCCACAAATGTGCATGTGTCTGCACAAACGGTTAGAAACCGACTCCATATGGATGGTATGAGGGCCCAACGTCCACAGATGGGAGTTGTGCTCACAGCCCAACACCGTGCAGGACGCTTGGCATTTGCCACAGAACACCAGGATTGGCAAAGTCGCCACTGGCGCCCTGTGCTCTTCACAGATGAAAGCAGGTTCACACTGAGCACATGTGACAGACGTGACAGAGTCTGGAGACACCGTGGAGAGCGATCTGCTGCCTGCAACATCCTTCAGCATGATCGGTTTGGCAGTGGGTCAGTAATGGTGTGGGGTGGCATTTCTTTGGAGGGCTGCACAGCCCTCCATGTTCTCGCCAGAGGTAGCCCGACTGCCATTAGGTACCGAGATGAGATCCTCAGACCCCTTGTGAGACCATATGCTGGTGCAGTTGGCCCTGGTTTCTCCTAATGCAGGACAATGCCAGACCTCATGTGGCTGGAGTGTGTCAGCAGTTCCTGCAAGATGAAGGCATTGAAGCTATGGACTGGCCTGCCCGTTCCCCAGACCTGAATCCGATTGAGCACATCTGGGACATCATGTCTCGTTCCATCCACCAACGTCACGTTGCACCACAGACTGTCCAGGAGTTGGCGGATGCTTTAGTCCAGCTCTGGGAGGAGATCCCACATGAGACCATCCGCAACCTCATCAGGAGCATGCCCAGGCATTGTAGGGAGGTCATACAGGCACGTGGAGGCCACACACAATACTGAGACTCATCAGGAGCATGCCCAGGCGTTGTAGGGAGGTCATACAGGCACGTGGAGGCCATACACAATACTCAACCTCATCAGGAGCATGCCCAGGCATTGTAGGGAGGTCATACAGGCAAGTGGAGGCCACACACAATACTCAGCCGCATCAGGAGCATGCCCAGGCGTTGTAGGGAGGTCATACAGGCACGTGGAGGCCACACACAATACTGAGCCTCATCAGGAGCATGCCCAGGCGTTGTAGGGAGGTCATACAGGCAAGTGGAGACCACACACAATACTCAGCCGCATCAGGAGCATGCCCAGGCGTTGTAGGGAGGTCATACAGGCACGTGGAGACCACACACAATACTGAGCCTCATCAGGAGCATGCCCAGGCGTTGTAGGGAGGTCATACAGGCACGTGGAGGCCACACACAATACTCAGCCTCATCAGGAGCATGCCCAGGCGTTGTAGGGAGGTCATACAGGCACGTGGAGGCCACACACAATACTCAGCCTCATCAGGAGCATGCCCAGGCGTTGTAGGGAGGTCATACAGGCAAGTGGAGACCACACACAATACTCAGCCGCATCAGGAGCATGCCCAGGCGTTGTAGGGAGGTCATACAGGCACGTGGAGACCACACACAATACTGAGCCTCATCAGGAGCATGCCCAGGCGTTGTAGGGAGGTCATACAGGCACGTGGAGGCCACACACAATACTCAGCCTCATCAGGAGCATGCCCAGGCGTTGTAGGGAGGTCATACAGGCACGTGGAGGCCACACACAATACTCAGCCTCATTTTCACTTGTTTTATGGACATTACATCAAAGTTGGATCAGCCTGTAGGGTGTTTTCCACTTTAATTTTGGGGGTGACTCCAAATCCAGGCCTCCATTGGTTAATAAATGTGATTTCCATTGATGATTTTTGTGTGATTTTGTTGTCAGCACATTCAACTTTCTACAGAACAAAGTATTCAGTGAGAAGATTTCATTCATTCAGATCTAGGATGCGTTATTTGAGTGCTCCCTTTATTTTTTTAAACAGTGTACATTAATACATAGTGGTCAATGGAGGAGATGCACGTATACATGAGACAATATATGCAATACAAATATACTGTACTTATACTGTTTCCATGAGTCATATGTTCAATGCCTAGGACTAGTGTCAACCACTGCAGGGACTCCCACTTGTGCGCGACACCCCATTTAAATTTAAATTATTCTTGCCAAACTAAAATAACGACAAAAAACAAAGATTTGAAAGCAAAAAAATTCTATAACTACTATAATACTGCCCCTATGTACAAGAATATAACTACTATAATACTGCCCCTATGTACAAGAATATAACTACTATAATACTGTCCCTATGTACAAGAATATAACTACTATAATACTGCCCCTATGTACAAGAATATAACTACTATAATACTGCCCCTATGTACAAGAATATAACTACTATAATACTGCCCCCTATGTACAAGAATATAACTACTATAATGCTGCTCTCTATGTACAAGAATATAACTACTATAATACTGCCCCTATGTACAAGAATATAACTACTATAATACTGTCCCTATGTACAAGAATATAACTACTATAATACTGCCCCTATGTACAAGAATATAACTACTATAATACTGCCCCTATGTACAAGAATATAACTACTATAATACTGCCCCTATGTACAAGAATATAACTACTATAATGCTGCTCTCTATGTACAAGAATATAACTACTATAATACTGCTCCTATGTACAAGAATATAACTACTATAATACTGCCCCTATGTACAAGAATATAACTACTATAATACTGTCCCTATGTACAAGAATATAACTACTATAATACTGCCCCTATGTACAAGAATATAACTACTATAATACTGCCCCTATGTACAAGAATATAACTACTATAATACTGCCCCCTATGTACAAGAATATAACTACTATAATGCTGCTCTCTATGTACAAGAATATAACTACTATAATACTGCCCCTATGTACAAGAATATAACTACTATAATACTGTCCCTATGTACAAGAATATAACTACTATAATACTGCCCCTATGTACAAGAATATAACTACTATAATACTGCCCCTATGTACAAGAATATAACTACTATAATACTGCCCCTATGTACAAGAATATAACTACTATAATGCTGCTCTCTATGTACAAGAATATAACTACTATAATACTGCTCCTATGTACAAGAATATAACTACTATAATACTGCCCCTATGTACAAGAATATAACTACTATAATACTGCCCCTATGTACAAGAATATAACTACTATAATACTGTCCCCTATGTACAAGAATATAACTATTATAATACTGACCCTATGTACAAGAATATAACTGCTATAATACTGCTCCTATGTACAAGAATATATCTACTATAATACTACTCCCTATGTACAAGAATATAACTACTATAATACTGCTCCTATGTACAAGAATATAACTACTATAATACTGCTCCTATGTACAAGAATATAACTGCTATAATACTGCTCCTATGTACAAGAATATAACTGCTATAATACTGCTCCCTATGTACAAGAATATAACTACTATAATACTGCTCCTATGTACAAGAATATAAGTCTTATAATACTGCCCCCTATATACAAGAATATAACTACTATAATACTGCTCCCTATGTACAAGAATATAACTCTTATAATACTGCCCCCTATGTACAAGAATATAACTACTATAATACTGCTCCCTATGTACAAGAATATAACTACTATAATACTGCTCCCTATGTACAAGAATATAACTACTATAATACTACCCCTATGTACAAGAATATAACTATTATAATACTGCCCCCTACGTACAAGAATATAACTTCTATAATACTGCTCCCAATGAATAAGAATATAACTACTATAATACTGCCCCTATGTACAAGAATATAACTACTATAATACTGCCCCTATGTACGAGAATATAACTACTATAATACTGCTCCCTATGTACAAGAATATAACTACTATAATACTGCTCCCTATGTACAAGAATATAACTACTATAATACTGCTCCCTATGTACAAGAATAGAACTATTATAATACTGCTCCCTATGTACAAGAATATAACTATTATAATACTGCTCCCTATGTACAAGAATATAACTACTATAATACTGCTCCTATGTACAAGAATATAACTACTATAATACTGCTCCTATGTACAAGAATATAACTATTATAATACTGCCCCCTATATACAAGAATATAACTACTATAATACTGCTCCCTATGTACAAGAATATAACTACTATAATACTGCTCCTTATGTACAAGAATATAACTATTATAATACTACCCCTATGTACAAGAATATAACTATTATAATACTGCCCCCTATGTGCAAGAATATAAGTACTATAATACTGCCCCTATGTACAGGAATATAACTACTATAATACTGCCCCTATGTACAAGAATATAACTACTATAATACTGTCACCTATGTACAAGAATATAACTATTATAATACTAACCCTATGTACAAGAATATAACTGCTATAATACTGCTCCTATGTACAAGAATATATCTACTATAATACTGCTCCCTATGTACAAGAATATAACTACTATAATACTGCTCCTATGTACAAGAATATAACTACTATAATACTGCCCCTATGTACAAGAATATAACTGCTATAATACTGCTCCTATGTACAAGAATATAACTACTATAATACTGCCCCCTATGTACAAGAATATAACTACTATAATACTGCCCCTATGTACAAGAATATAACTCTTATAATGATCTTTTTATTTAAAACTGACAACCAAATATTACAGAATAATTACATTAAAATCACAAAATAATAAATATTAAAGAAAATAAATATTGTGTTGTTACATCACTTACACAATAATATTAGATAACATTGATAAATCCCGCTACATCAATGTTCCTCCAGTTCACATTACCTGAGTTAATCTTTATGTCCTTCTTATACACTGACTTGAGACTTTCCAGGATCTTATACCTGACACTATCACAGGACAGGACCTCTTTATTGATGAGCAGGCAGCACCGTGCGCACCACAGATGATAGATGGTCACCACATTTATTACATATAGTGAGCTTCGGTTATACGCCCTGAGCTCAGGCTGGAAGTCTCCGTACAGCAGCTGACCATACGAGTGTCCCACCAGGTGCGGTAACTTTAGGCACAAGGACACACACTCCCATACCTGCATACTGAAGGGACACTCTAGAAGCAGATGCTCCATAGTCTCCTGTATACGGGGACACTCTTCTCTAGGACAGGATCTGTCTGATACATTCCTGCACTTTAGGTTATCTCTGACGTACATCTTACCATGGAGCCCCAGCCACGCCACATCTCTCATATGAGGGGGGACTCTGGGATCTAGTACGTTTTTTGCAGCCTGTTTTACATCTAGACTTGGGGCGCCCCTCAATTGAACATGGACACTAAAGTGAGATGACAGCACGTTCTTATACAACTCCTTCCTACTGAGCTGCCTGACGTCCTCATACAGGATCCTCCATCTAATGACCTTACTTATTACATGGACACCATACCAAGAAACATTATTCTTTAGTCGGCCTGAGATTCTCTTGATGGGGTCCCCTACCGACCACACGGACACAAACTGCTGGATCTGGCTCTTAAACAAACAAGACCATGGCGTCTTCTCTGAATTCTTACAAAAAGAGAAATTCTTCATAAGAAACATGAGATTAAAGAAGAGCTCAGGACAGGGCATGGAGAGACCGCCCTCCTTATGGGGGAGATAGACAATGTTTCTCCTGACCACATTCACTCTGTTACCCCACAAGAAGTGAAAGAACACATTGGTAAGTCTGGGGAGTAACGCATCGGGCACAGGGAACACCACACTGATATAGAGGAAGAGCGGGAGCAAGAAGGTCTTCAGCAGGCGGACCTTCTCCAGATACGTCAGCTACCAGTGTCTCCAGCTCTGCACCTTCTGCTCATACACCACCAGCTTCTCCTCCCAGTTCACCTTCCCATCATCTACAGCTCCAAACACTACTCCCAAAATCTTTATCTGACCCTGAACTGTTCTGAAGGGCACAGAGAAGACATCACTGTCACCCCCCAACCACAACGCCTCGCTCTTCTCCATGTTCACAGAGGAGTTAGACACATTGGAGAAGGCTGTCATCTCCTGCTGTAGAGCCGTACAGTCTTCTCTAGACGACGCCACCACCGACACGTCATCCGCATAGGCGCAGAACTTTACATCCTCCACTGTACTCTGCAGGCAACACCTCAGCCCTGTGAAACCTCTATGATCCTGCACTTTTCTGAGGAAAGGATCCAGACTAAAGACATACAACAATGGGCTGAGAGGACAGCCCTGCCTCACCCCTGACATGATCCTGAAGGGCTCAGCCAAGTGACCATTAATCAGCGGCAGGCTTACAGCCTCCTTATACACAACCTGCAGCCACTGCACAAACCGCACCGGGAGGCCATAGTGTAACAACACCTGGTACAGGTAGTCATGATGGACTCTATCAAAGGCTTTACTCTGGTCTAAGCCCACAATATACGCCCCCACATTGTGCTGCTTAATGTACGTCACAGCTTCTCTCACCAGCAGCAATGAGTCCTCTATCGTCCGACCCTTCACACCACACGTCTGGTTGGCGATGATCAGCTCACCCGCCACCTCACTCAGCCGATAATACAAGATCTTGGCCAGGATTTTATAGTCAGTGTTTAGCAAAGACAGTGGACGCCAGTTCTTTACATCTTTTAGATTTCCCTTCTTTGCTAAGAGAACCAGAACAGATCTATACTGGGACTGTAGGAGCTTCCCTGCAGAGAGGCAATCATTATAGACCTGCACCAGGTCCGGAGCCAACAAGTCCCTGAACTCTTTGTAAAACTCGCTGGTCAGGCCGTCCAGTCCTGGGCTCTTGTTGGCCTTTAAGGAGTCAATGCTCCTCTTCACCTCATCCTCAGTTATGGGATCGGCCATACTATCTGCCTGCACCAGGTCTAACGTTGGTAGGGACACCCCCTTCAGATAAGCTTTAATGTCATCCTTATTAATATGAGCCCCTTTATACAGATCTCTATAATAAGCCCCAATGATCCTGTGGACTTTCTCCGGCTCTGACTGCTCCACCCCATTCTCATCTAACAAGCCAGTGATCAGCTTCTTACTAACCCTGTTCTTACAGGCAATAAAGGGATCTGGGTTATGGACGCCCCAACTATCAAACTGTCCCTCCGCCTTGAGAGACTTGAGGCGATCGTACTGCAGCTCCCTCATCCGCTGCTTTATATGGCTGACGCTCCGTCCGTCCACCTCCTCACCACCATTCATCCTGCTGTATAGCCGGCTGAGGTGCAGTCTCAGGGCTGTGTATCTCATATAATCCATATTACTACGTCTCCTGGCTGCTCGTATAATAAACTGCTTGATGTCACTCTTCATGATCTCCCACCACTCAGCTGTGTCATCACACATACACTGGGTAGTCCTACGTTCATTACAGAATGTGGTGAAGGCCTCTCTGAACCGAGGATCTTGGACCACAGAGCTGTTCACCTTCCAGTACCCCTTTCCACAGACCACAGCTTGGGCCAGATCCAGCGTCACACTCACCATACAATGGTCCGAATACTCCAGGGGGCTGATCCTGTACTGAGAGCATCTCACCTCCCTCTTTATATACACCCGGTCTATCCTACTGGCATTACCACCCTTATGGTAAGTGTACGTCTTACTGGTATGATGAGACCCATAGGGGTCTACTAGGTGGGCCTGCTGGACTATATTATTAAGGAACGTCTCATCATATCTTAGTTGCTTATGACTGCTGGATCTGTCCACATTACAGGACACATTATTAAAGTCCCCACACAATATAAATACTTTAGATGTAAAGCAATATGGTTTCATGTGGTCAAATAGTTCCCTCCGCTCTTTCCTGGTCTGCGGAGCATAAATGTTTATCGCTCTATAATGGATGGAGTCCAATGTAAAGTCCAGCATCAGACAGCGACCCGGACAGATCTCCAGGACTCTGTCCACCTGGACATTCATGGTATTAAAGAGGACCCCCACACCGTCATTTCTCTCCAGGCCGAAGGACCAGTATGACGGCCCAAGTCTCCAGTCTCTCTTGGCTGCATACACATGAGCATTGCTCTTCAAATACGTCTCCTGCAAGAAGAAGACGTCAGATCTCTCGTCAGACAGACGCTGGTAAATCGCCTGCCGCCGGCTCGCAGTCCTCACACTGTTCACATTAATGGAGTTTATTCTCAGCCGCATCCTGATCACTTAGACTTTTTGGTCTTCTTCCTCTTGCCAATGCTGTCACCTGTAGTGCCCCATCTCTTTGTGGACACGGGAGGGTCAGGATCCCCCTCAGAGACGTTTTCGAGGACGCATGAAGGACTTTGCTCCATTTGTGACTCTTCATCTTGGTCTTCTCCCAGCACATTGTAACGTCCAGGACTTATCGCCAGCACTGGAGGCTCAGAGGTTTTCTGTACTGTTGTGACTTTTCTGGTGGGATCCACAGATGCATTTTTTCTTTTTACGGTCACAAAGCCTTCCTCATCCACACTGGACAGTGCAGGCGGACTAACTGCTTCCACAGATGTACTGGGCTGATGTTTGGATGGTTTGGTGGCAGGCTTTCTGGACACCTTAGGCCTCTCTTTAACAACTGGCATTTTAGGCCCTACTTTAGTGGCTGATCGAAGCTTAGGTCTTATTATATTGGCTGATGGCGGTTTAGGTCTTTCTTTAGTGGCTGGTGGGCCTTTAGGTGGTTCTTCAGTGGCTGGTGGTCCTAGTAGTGCAGCATCCGTTAGTACCTCAGACTCTGGAGCAGGTTCACTGATACTGTGACTTCTGTCCTCATCCATATCAGCTTCTGGGACATCAGAACCTCTGGTGACATCTTCCTGAATAACTTCTGAGGAGGTCTGGCCATTATATTTATTGTGTTCTGCATGCCGGCAATCCCGGAACGTATGCCCTGGTTCTGAGCACAGATTACAGATGACGGGTCCTGTGCATTTGTCCTTTGTATGACCTGACTGTCCACATAATGAGCATGTGATACGAGAGCAGTTTATGGCGAGATGCCGGCCCCCACATCTATGGCACAGACGTGGCTGACCAGGGTAGTAGCAGATCCCCCTCTCTGAGCCCAGGTAGAAGGAGTGCGGCAGATGTCTGGTCACACCGCTCTCTTGTATCAGCTGGATTTTCAGTGTATATCCTCCGTTCCATATCTGCTCCTCATCACAGATCTTGTCAGGATGACTTCTCACTATGCACTGCCGGTTCAGCCAGTGCTGCAGATCCGCCACCGCCACCACCTCAGACTGGAACAGGACAGTGGCCGTTATCTCCTGCGGCTTAGACAGCTGGATACAATGGAGGTGATCCCAGATCTCATCTTCTCTGGTGTCATTATAGATGTTCCAGAACAAATCCAGATCGCACTGGAGCTTAAAGCTGATGTCATAGATCCTGCTGGATGGGATATGGATCAGAGCGTAGACCTCAGACGCATTGAACTTCATGAAGTCTTTTAGGAGAACTTTCCCAATGTAAATTCTGGATGGGATGTTCTCCTCTGGTCCTGTGTATTTTATCCTGACTGCGTTTCTCCTCTGAGGCGGGGGGTTCACTGGTCTGGTGACATTAGAGAACAGTCTCCTGAACTGATGGTCAGCAGATGGGTCAGTGCCGGAGCTTTCACCAGCCGCAGATGGGTCAGTGCCGGAGCTTTCACCAGCCGCAGGTGGATCAGTGCTGGAGATCTCCACCGCTGCTGGAGGATTAGTGCTGGAGCTCTCCCTAGCTCCATGATTACTGACACCTGACTGTGCTGCAACAACACCCAGATCTACTACTGATTGCTGCACAGTATTGTCTCTATTCGCTGACATGGAGGGTTGAGAGTCCATTACCACTGCAGTGTGGTCTCCATCCGCTGACATACATGACATAGAGTCCATCACCACTGATTGCTGCACAGTATTATCTCCAGTCACTGACATGGAGGGTTCAGAGTCCATTATAATATTTGTATTATCTGTTGCAGACAGACATTCACTAGCACCAGTGAGCGGGGTCTCACTCACAGCGCTGAGGGGGGTCTCACTCACAGTATCAGTACAGGGTGCACTTTCTTTCTCACTCTCAGCAGCTGAGCTCACTTCATTGCTGCATAGAGAGGTCACTGCAGTTAACCCCTCGTTTGCTGGCACACTTTCCTCTGCAGCACTTTCTGGTGTCTCGGACCCCTCACATTGTGCCCCTGATATCAGCGCTGCACTTCTCACTGGGCTTCCTTGCTCCACAATGCTGTACACAGTTTTATATTTAATGTCCTTCTTCCCAATAAAGCGTTTTCTGCTCACAGTCTGGGCTCTGGATTCTTTTTTTTTCTCTTTAGCCCAAGTCTCCTTTCTGGGCACAGAGATTAAACCTTTCTCCAGTTTTTCTTTCCTGATCAGCAGCTCTCGGCTGCAATCATCCAGACACTCACACTTCATCAGTTTTACCTTAGGATCAGTCTCTTTCTTAATTTCTTCTTTTAGTTTGCTGATATGCAATTCCAGCTTAAATATACTTTGCCTTGTAACTTTAGGATTTAATCCTCCAACATAACAAGCAGGTTTAGAAGACTCACCAGCCACCATCTCCAGCTTTCCATTACCATCAGGTGCAGGCTGCAGGCCAGACTCCAGACCAGGGGCTTTCACTTGATCATCAGCCCAGCTCCCCTCCCCTCCACCTGGGTCAGAAGCCATGCCTCCGCCCTGCTGAGAGCTCTCAAGCACACGTCTATCCTCTCCTATGGACAAGAATAGAACTACTATAATACTGCTCCCTATGTACAAGAATATAACTACTATAATACTGCTCCTATGGACAAGAATAGAACTACTATAATACTGCTCCCTATGTACAAGAATATAACTACTATAATACTGCCCCTATGTACAAGAATATAACTACTATAATACTGCCCCTATGTACAAGAATATAACTACTATAATACTGCTCCCTATGTACAAGAATATAACTACTATAATACTACCCCTATGTACAAGAATATAACTATTATAATACTGCCCCCTACGTACAAGAATATAACTTCTATAATACTGCTCCCTATGAATAAGAATATAACTACTATAATACTGCCCCTATGTACAAGAATATAACTACTATAATACTGCCCCTATGTACGAGAATATAACTACTATAATACTGCTCCCTATGTACAAGAATATAACTACTATAATACTGCTCCCTATGTACAAGAATATAACTACTATAATACTGCTCCCTATGTACAAGCATATAACTATTATAATACTGCTCCCTATGTACAAGAATATAACTATTATAATACTGCTCCCTATGTACAAGAATATAACTACTATAATACTGCTCCTATGTACAAGAATATAACTACTATAATACTGCTCCTATGTACAAGAATATAACTATTATAATACTGCCCCCTATGTACAAGAATATAACTACTATAATACTGCTCCCTATGTACAAGAATATAACTACTATAATACTGCTCCCTATGTACAAGAATATAACTACTATAATACTACCCCTATGTACAAGAATATAACTATTATAACACTGCCCCCTATGTGCAAGAATATAACTTCTATAATACTGCTCCCTATGTACAAGAATATAGCTACTATAATACTACCCCTATGTACAAGAATATAACTATTATAATACTGCCCCCTATGTGCAAGAATATAACTTCTATAATACTGCTCCCTATGTACAAGAATATAACTACTATAATACTGCTCCCTATGAATAAGAATATAACTACTATAACACTGCCCCTATGTACAAGAATATAACTACTATAATACTGCCCCTATGTACGAGAATATAACTACTATAATACTGCTCCCTATGTACAAGAATATAACTAATATAATACTGCCTCCTATGTACAAGAATATAACTACTATAATACTGCTCCCTATGTACAAGAATATTACTATTATAATACAGCCCCCTATGTACAAGAATATAACAACTATAATACTGCCCCCTATGTACAAGAATATAACTACTAAAATACTGCTCCCTATGTGCAAGAATATAACTACTATAATACCACCCCTATGTACAAGAATATAACTATTATAATACTGCCCCTATGTACAAGAATATAACTACTATAATACTGCTCCCTATGTACAAGAATATAACAGCTATAATACTGCCTCCTATGTACAAGAATATAACTACTATAATACTGCTCTCTATGTACAAGAATACAACTATTATAATACTGCCCCCTATGTACAAGAATATAACTGCTATAATACTGCTCCCTATGTACAAGAATATAGCTACTATAATACTACCCCTATGTACAAGAATATAACTATTATAATACTGCCCCCTATGTACAAGAATATAACTACTATAATACTGCCCCCTATGTACAAGAATATAACTACTATAATACTGCTCCCTATGTACAAGAATACAACTAATATAATACTGCCCCCTATGTACAAGAATATAACTACTATAATACTGCTCCCTATGTACAAGAATATAACTAATATAATACTGCCTCCTATGTACAAGAATATAACTACTATAATACTGCTCCCTATGTACAAGAATATTACTATTATAATACAGCCCCCTATGTACAAGAATATAACAACTATAATACTGCCCCCTATGTACAAGAATATAACTACTAAAATACTGCTCCCTATGTGCAAGAATATAACTACTATAATACCACCCCTATGTACAAGAATATAACTATTATAATACTGCCCCTATGTACAAGAATATAACTACTATAATACTGCTCCCTATGTACAAGAATATAACAGCTATAATACTGCCTCCTATGTACAAGAATATAACTACTATAATACTGCTCTCTATGTACAAGAATACAACTATTATAATACTGCCCCCTATGTACAAGAATATAACTGCTATAATACTGCTCCCTATGTACAAGAATATAGCTACTATAATACTACCCCTATGTACAAGAATATAACTATTATAATACTGCCCCTATGTACAAGAATATAACTACTATAATACTGCCCCCTATGTACAAGAATATAACTACTATAATACTGCTCCCTATGTACAAGAATACAACTAATATAATACTGCCCCCTATGTACAAGAATATAACTACTATAATACTGCTCCCTATGTACAAGAATATAACTACTATAATACTACCCCTATGTACAAGAATATAACTATTATAATACTGCCCCCTATGTACAAGAATATAACTACTATAATACTGCTCCCTATGTACAAGAATATAACTACTATAATACTGCCTCCCCTATGTACAAGAATATAACTACTATAATACTGCTGCCTATGTACAAGAATATAACTACTATAATACTGCCTCCTATGTACAAGAATATAACTATTATAATACTGCTCCCTATGTACAAGAATATAACTATTATAATACTGCCCCCTATGTACAAGAATATAACTACTATAATACTGCCCCCTATGTACAAGAATATAACTAATATAATACTGCTCCCTATGTACAAGAATGTAACTACTATAATACTACCCCTATGTACAAGAATATAACTATTATAATACTACCCCTATGTACAAGAATATAACTACTATAATACTGCTCCCTATGTACAAGAATATAACTACTATAACACTGCCTCCTATGTACAATAATATAACTACTATAATACTGCCCCTATGTACAAGAATATAACTATTATAATACTGCCCCTATGTACAAGAATATAACTACTATAATACTGCTCCCTATGTACAAGAATATAACTACTATAATACTGCTCCCTATGTACAAGAATATAACTACTATAATACTGACTCCTATGTACAAGATTATAACTGCTATAATACTGCCCCCTATGTACAAGAATATAACTACTATAATACTGCCCCTATGTACAAGAATATAACTACTATAATACTGCTCCCTATGTACAAGAATATAACTACTGTAATACTGCCTCCTATGTACAAGAATATAACTACTATAATACTACCCCTATGTACAAGAATATAACTACTATAATACTGCTCCCTATGTACAAGAATATAACTACTATAATACTGCCTCCTATGTACAAGAATATAAATACTATAATACTACCCCTATGTACAAGAATATAACTACTATAATACTGCTCCCTATGTACAAGAATATAACTTCTATAATACTGCCCCCTATGTACAAGAATATAACTACTATAATACTACCTCCTATGTACAAGAATAAAACTACTATAATACTGCTACTATGTACAAGAATATAACTACTATAATACTGCTCCTATGTATAAGAATATAACTACTATAATACTGCTCCTATGTACAAGAATATAACTATTATAATACTGCCCCCTATGCACAAGAAAATAACTAGTATAATACTGCTCCCTATGTACAAGAATATAACTACTATAACACTGCTCCCTATGTACAAGAATATAACTACTATAATACTACCCCTATGTACAAGAATATAACTATTATAATACTGCCCCCTATGTGCAAGAATATAACTTCTATAATACTGCTCCCTATGGACAAGAATATAACTACTATAATACTGCTCCCTATGAATAAGAATATAACTACTATAATACTGCCCCTATATACAAGAATATAACTACTATAATGCTGCCCCTATGTACGAGAATATAACTACTATAATACTGCTCCCTATGTACAAGAATATAACTACTATAATACTGCCTCCTATGTACAAGAATATAACTACTATAATACTGCTGCCTATGTACAAGAAAATAACTACTATAATACTGCCTCCTATGTACAAGAATATAACTACTATAATACTGCTGCCTATGTACAAGAATATAACTACTATAATACTGCCTCCTATGTACAAGAATATAACTATTATAATACTGGTCCCTATGTACAAGAATATAACTATTATAATACTGCCCCCTTTGTACAAGAATATAACTACTATAATACTGCTCCCTATGTACAAGAATATAGCTACTATAATACTACCCCTATGTACAAGAATATAACTATTATAATACTGCCCCCTATGTGCAAGAATATAACTTCTATAATACTGCTCCCTATGTACAAGAATATAACTACTATAATACTGCTCCCTATGAATAAGAATATAACTACTATAACACTGCCCCTATGTACAAGAATATAACTACTATAATACTGCCCCTATGTACGAGAATATAACTACTATAATACTGCTCCCTATGTACAAGAATATAACTAATATAATACTGCCTCCTATGTACAAGAATATAACTACTATAATACTGCTCCCTATGTACAAGAATATTACTATTATAATACAGCCCCCTATGTACAAGAATATAACAACTATAATACTGCCCCCTATGTACAAGAATATAACTACTAAAATACTGCTCCCTATGTGCAAGAATATAACTACTATAATACCACCCCTATGTACAAGAATATAACTATTATAATACTGCCCCTATGTACAAGAATATAACTACTATAATACTGCTCCCTATGTACAAGAATATAACAGCTATAATACTGCCTCCTATGTACAAGAATATAACTACTATAATACTGCTCTCTATGTACAAGAATACAACTATTATAATACTGCCCCCTATGTACAAGAATATAACTGCTATAATACTGCTCCCTATGTACAAGAATATAGCTACTATAATACTACCCCTATGTACAAGAATATAACTATTATAATACTGCCCCCTATGTACAAGAATATAACTACTATAATACTGCCCCCTATGTACAAGAATATAACTACTATAATACTGCTCCCTATGTACAAGAATACAACTAATATAATACTGCCCCCTATGTACAAGAATATAACTACTATAATACTGCTCCCTATGTACAAGAATATAACTAATATAATACTGCCTCCTATGTACAAGAATATAACTACTATAATACTGCTCCCTATGTACAAGAATATTACTATTATAATACAGCCCCCTATGTACAAGAATATAACAACTATAATACTGCCCCCTATGTACAAGAATATAACTACTAAAATACTGCTCCCTATGTGCAAGAATATAACTACTATAATACCACCCCTATGTACAAGAATATAACTATTATAATACTGCCCCTATGTACAAGAATATAACTACTATAATACTGCTCCCTATGTACAAGAATATAACAGCTATAATACTGCCTCCTATGTACAAGAATATAACTACTATAATACTGCTCTCTATGTACAAGAATACAACTATTATAATACTGCCCCCTATGTACAAGAATATAACTGCTATAATACTGCTCCCTATGTACAAGAATATAGCTACTATAATACTACCCCTATGTACAAGAATATAACTATTATAATACTGCCCCCTATGTACAAGAATATAACTACTATAATACTGCCCCCTATGTACAAGAATATAACTACTATAATACTGCTCCCTATGTACAAGAATACAACTAATATAATACTGCCCCCTATGTACAAGAATATAACTACTATAATACTGCTCCCTATGTACAAGAATATAACTACTATAATACTACCCCTATGTACAAGAATATAACTATTATAATACTGCCCCCTATGTACAAGAATATAACTACTATAATACTGCTCCCTATGTACAAGAATATAACTACTATAATACTGCCTCCCCTATGTACAAGAATATAACTACTATAATACTGCTGCCTATGTACAAGAATATAACTACTATAATACTGCCTCCTATGTACAAGAATATAACTATTATAATACTGCTCCCTATGTACAAGAATATAACTATTATAATACTGCCCCCTATGTACAAGAATATAACTACTATAATACTGCCCCCTATGTACAAGAATATAACTAATATAATACTGCTCCCTATGTACAAGAATGTAACTACTATAATACTACCCCTATGTACAAGAATATAACTATTATAATACTACCCCTATGTACAAGAATATAACTACTATAATACTGCTCCCTATGTACAAGAATATAACTACTATAACACTGCCTCCTATGTACAATAATATAACTACTATAATACTGCCCCTATGTACAAGAATATAACTATTATAATACTGCCCCTATGTACAAGAATATAACTACTATAATACTGCTCCCTATGTACAAGAATATAACTACTATAATACTGCTCCCTATGTACAAGAATATAACTACTATAATACTGACTCCTATGTACAAGATTATAACTGCTATAATACTGCCCCCTATGTACAAGAATATAACTACTATAATACTGCCCCTATGTACAAGAATATAACTACTATAATACTGCTCCCTATGTACAAGAATATAACTACTGTAATACTGCCTCCTATGTACAAGAATATAACTACTATAATACTACCCCTATGTACAAGAATATAACTACTATAATACTGCTCCCTATGTACAAGAATATAACTACTATAATACTGCCTCCTATGTACAAGAATATAAATACTATAATACTACCCCTATGTACAAGAATATAACTACTATAATACTGCTCCCTATGTACAAGAATATAACTTCTATAATACTGCCCCTATGTACAAGAATATAACTACTATAATACTGCCTCCTATGTACAAGAATATAACTACTATAATACTGCTCCCTATGTACAAGAATATAACTACTATAATACTGCCCCCTATGTACAAGAATATAACTACTATAATACTGCCTCCTATGTACAAGAATAAAACTACTATAATACTGCTACTATGTACAAGAATATAACTACTATAATACTGCTCCTATGTATAAGAATATAACTACTATAATACTGCTCCTATGTACAAGAATATAACTATTATAATACTGCCCCCTATGCACAAGAAAATAACTAGTATAATACTGCTCCCTATGTACAAGAATATAACTACTATAACACTGCTCCCTATGTACAAGAATATAACTACTATAATACTACCCCTATGTACAAGAATATAACTATTATAATACTGCCCCCTATGTGCAAGAATATAACTTCTATAATACTGCTCCCTATGGACAAGAATATAACTACTATAATACTGCTCCCTATGAATAAGAATATAACTACTATAATACTGCCCCTATATACAAGAATATAACTACTATAATGCTGCCCCTATGTACGAGAATATAACTACTATAATACTGCTCCCTATGTACAAGAATATAACTACTATAATACTGCCTCCTATGTACAAGAATATAACTACTATAATACTGCTGCCTATGTACAAGAAAATAACTACTATAATACTGCCTCCTATGTACAAGAATATAACTACTATAATACTGCTGCCTATGTACAAGAATATAACTACTATAATACTGCCTCCTATGTACAAGAATATAACTATTATAATACTGGTCCCTATGTACAAGAATATAACTATTATAATACTGCCCCCTTTGTACAAGAATATAACTACTATAATACTGCACCCTATGTACAAGAATATAACTAATATAATACTGCTCCCTATGTACAAGAATATAACTACTGTAATACTACCCCTATGTACAAGAATATAACTATTATAATACTGCGCCTATGTACAAGAATATAACTACTATAATACTGCCCCCTATGTGCAAGAATATAACTACTATAATACTGCTCCTATGTACAAGATTATAACTGCTATAATACTGCTCGGTATGTACAAGAATATAACTACTATAATACTGCCCCCTATGTACAGGAATATAACTACTATAATACTGCTCCCTATGTACAAGAATATAACTATTATAATACTGCCCCCTATGTACAAGAATATAACTACTATAATACTGCCTCCTATGTACAAGATTATAACTGCTATAATACTGCCCCCTATGTACAAGAATATAACTACTATAATACTGCCCCCTATGTACAGGAATATAACTACTATAATACTGCTCCCTATGTACAAGAATATAACTATTATAATACTGCCCCCTATGTACAAGAATATAACTACTATAATACTGCCGCTATGCACAAGAATATAACTACTATAATACTGCTCCCTATGTACAAGAATATAACTACTGTAATACTGCCTCCTATGCACAAGAATATAACTACTATAATACTACCCCTATGTACAAGAATATAACTACTATAATACTGCTCCCTATGTACAAGAATATAACTACTATAATACTGCTCCCTATGTACAAGAATATAACTACTATAATATTACCCCTATGTACAAGAATATAACTACTATAATACTGCCCCTATGTACAAGAATATAACTACTATAATACTGCCTCCTATGTACAAGAATATAACTACTATAATACTGCCTCCTATGTACAAGAATATAACTACTATAATACTGCTCCCTATGTACAAGAATATAACTACTATAATACTGCCCCCTATGTACAAGAATATAACTACTATAATACTGCCTCCTATGTACAAGAATAAAACTACTATAATACTGCTACTATGTACAAGAATATAACTACTATAATACTACCCCTATGTAGAAGAATATAACTGCTATAATACTGCTCCTATGTACAAGAATATAACTACTATAATACTTCTCCCTATGTACAAGAATATAACTACTATAATACTGCTCCTATGTACAAGAATATAACTACTATAATACTGCCCCCTATGTACAAGAATATAACTACTATAATGCTGCTCCTATGTACAAGAATATAGCTACTATAATACTGCTCCTATGTACAAGAATATAACTACTATAATACTGCTCCCTATGTACAAGAATATGACTACTATAATACTACCCCTATGTATAAGAATATAACTACTAAAATACTGCTCCTATGTATAAGAATGTAACTACTATAATACTTCTCCCTATGTACAAGAATATAACTACTATAATATTGCCCCTCTATACAAGAATATAGCTACTATAATACTGCTCCTATGTACAAGAATATAACTACTATAATACTGCCCCCTATGTACAAGAATATAACTACTATAATGCTGCTCCTATGTACAAGAATATAGCTACTATAATACTGCTCCTATGTACAAGAATCTAGCTACTATAATACCGCCCCCTATGTTCAGGAATATAACTATTATAATACTGGTCCTATGTGCAAGAATATAACTACTATAATACTACCCCTATGTACAAGAATATAGCTACTATAATACTGCTCCCTATGTACAAGAATATAACTACTATAATACTGCCTCCTATGTACAAGAATATAACTACTATAATACTGCTCCCTATGTACAAAAATATAACTACTATAATACTGCCTCCAATGTACAAGAATATAACTACTATAATACTGCTCCCTATGTACAAGAATATAACTACTATAATACTGCCTCCTATGTACAAGAATATAACTACTTTAATACTGCCTCCTATGTACAAGAATATGACTACTATAATACTGCCTCCTATGTACAAGAATATAACTAATCTAATACTGACCCTATGTACAAGAATATAACTACTATAATACTGCTCCCTATGTACAAGAATATAACTACTATAATACTGCCTCCTATGTACAAGAATATGACTACTATAATACTGCCCACTATGTACAAGAATATAACTACTATAATACTGTTCCCTATGTACAAGAATATAACAACTATAATACTGCCCCTATGTACAAGAATATAACTACTAAAATACTGCTCCCTATGTACAAGAATATAACTACTATAATACTACCCCTATGTACAAGAATATAACTATTATAATACTGCCCTTATGTACATGAATATAACTACTATAATACTGCTCCCTATGTACAAGAATATAATAGCTATAATGCTGCCTCCTATGTACAAGAATATAACTACTATAATACTGCTCCCTATGTACAAGAATACAACTATTATAGAACTGCCCCCTATGTACAAGAATATAACTACTATAATACTGCCCCTATGTACAAGAATATAACTACAATAATACTGCTCCCTATGTACAAGAATATAACTACTATAATACTGCCTCCTATGTACAAGAATATAACTACTATAATACTGCTCCCTATGTACAAGAATATAACTACTATAATACTGCCCCTACGTACAAGAATATAACTAATTTAATACTGCCCCTATGTACAAGAATATAACTACTATAATACTGCTCCCTATGTACAAGAATATAACTATTATAATACTGTCCCCTATGTACAAGAATATAACTACTATAATACTGCCCCCTATGTACAAGAATATAACTACTATAATACTGCTCCCTATGTACAAGAATATAACTACAATAATACTGCCTCCTATGTACAAGAATATAACTACTATAATACTGTTCCCTATGTACAAGAATATAACTACTATAATACTGCCTCCTATGTACAAGAATATAACTACTATAATACTGCCCCTATGTACAAGAATATAACTACTATAATACTGCTCCCTATGTACAAGACTATAACGACTATAATACTGCCCCCTATGTACAAGAATATAACTACTGTAATACTGCCCCTATGTACAAAAATGTAACTACTATAATACTGCTCCCTATGTACAAGAATATAACTACTATAATACTGCCTCCTATGTACAAGAATATAACTACTATAATACTACCCCTATGTACAAGAATATAACTACTATAATACTGCCTCCTATGTACAAGAATATAACTACTATAATACTGCCCCTATGTACAAGAATATAACTACTATAATACTGATTCCTATGTACAAGAATATAACTACTATAATACTGCCCCCTATGCACAAGAATATAACTACTATAATACTACCCCTATGTACATGAATATAACTACTATAATACTACCCCTATATACAAGAATATAACTGCGATAATACTGCTCCCTATGTACAAGAATATAACTACTATAATACTGCCTCCTATGTACAAGAATATAACTACTATAAGACTGCCCCTATGTACAAGAATATAACTACTATAATATTGCTCCCTATGTACAAGAATATAACTACTATAATACTGCCCCTATGTACAAGAATATAACTACAATAATACTGCTCCCTATGTACAAGAATATAACTACTATAATACTACCTCCTATGTACAAGAATATAACTACTATAATACTGCTCCCTATGTACAAGAATATAACTACTATAATACTGCCCCTACGTACAAGAATATAACTAATTTAATACTGCCCCTATGTACAAGAATATAACTATTATAATACTGCTCCCTATGTACAAGAATATAACTACTATAATACTGCCTCCAATGTACAAGAATATAACTACTATAGTACTGCTCCCTATGTACAAGAATATAACTACTATAATACTGCTCCTTTGTACAAGAATATAACTACTATAATACTACCCCTATGTACAAGAATATAACTACTGTAATACTGCTCCCTATGTACAAGAATATAACTACAATAATCCTGCCTCCTATGTACAAGAATATAACTACTATAATACTGCTCCCTATGTACAAGAATATAACTACTATAATACTGCCTACTATGTACAAGAATATAACTACTATAATACTGCCCCTATGTACAAGAATATAACTACTATAATACTGCTCCCTATGTACAAGAATATAACGACTATAATACTGCCCCCTATGTACAAGAATATAACTACTATAATGCTGCCCCTATGTACAAGAATGTAACTACTATAATACTGCTCCCTATGTACAAGAATATAACTACTATAATACTGCCTGCTATGTACAAGAATATAACTACTATAATACTACCCCTATGTACAAGAATATAACTACTATAATACTGCCTCCTATGTACAAGAATATAACTACTATAATACTGCCCCTATGTACAAGAATATAACTACTATAATGCTGATCCATATGGACAAGAATATAACTACTATAATACTGCCCCCTATGCACAAGAATATAACTACTATAATACTACCCCTATGTACATGAATATAACTACTATAATACTACCCCTATATACAAGAATATAACTGCGATAATACTGCTCCCTATGTACAAGAATATAACTACTATAATACTGCCTCCTATGTACAAGAATATAACTACTATAAGACTGCCCCTATGTACAAGAATAGAACTACTATAATATTGCTCCCTATGTACAAGAATATAACTACTATAATACTGCCCCTATGTACAAGAATATAACTACAATAATACTGCTCCCTATGTACAAGAATATAACTACTATAATACTGCCTCCTATGTACAAGAATATAACTACTATAATACTGCTCCCTATGTACAAGAATATAACTACTATAATACTGCTGCCTATGTACAAGAATATAACTACTATAAGACTGCCCCTATGTACAAGAATATAACTACTATAATATTGCTCCCTATGTACAAGAATATAACTACTATAATACTGCCCCTATGTACAAGAATATAACTACAATAATACTGCTCCCTATGTACAAGAATATAACTACTATAATACTGCCTCCTATGTACAAGAATATAACTACTATAATACTGCTCCCTATGTACAAGAATATAACTACTATAATACTGCCCCTACGTACAAGAATATAACTAATTTAATACTGCCCCTATGTACAAGAATATAACTATTATAATACTGCTCCCTATGTACAAGAATATAACTACTATAATACTGCCTCCAATGTACAAGAATATAACTACTATAGTACTGCTCCCTATGTACAAGAATATAACTACTATAATACTGCTCCTTTGTACAAGAATATAACTACTATAATACTACCCCTATGTACAAGAATATAACTACTGTAATACTGCTCCCTATGTACAAGAATATAACTACAATAATACTGCCTCATATGTACAAGAATATAACTACTATAATACTGCTCCCTATGTACAAGAATATAACTACTATAATACTGCCTCCTATGTACAAGAATATAACTACTATAATACTGCCCCTATGTACAAGAATATAACTACTATAATACTGCTCCCTATGTACAAGAATATAACGACTATAATACTGCCCCCTATGTACAAGAATATAACTACTATAATACTGCCCCTATGTACAAGAATGTAACTACTATAATACTGCTCCCTATGTACAAGAATATAACTACTATAATACTGCCTGCTATGTACAAGAATATAACTACTATAATACTACCCCTATGTACAAGAATATAACTACTATAATACTGCCTCCTATGTACAAGAATATAACTACTATAATACTGCCCCTATGTACAAGAATATAACTACTATAATGCTGATCCATATGGACAAGAATATAACTACTATAATACTGCCCCCTATGCACAAGAATATAACTACTATAATACTACCCCTATGTACATGAATATAACTACTATAATACTACCCCTATATACAAGAATATAACTGCGATAATACTGCTCCCTATGTACAAGAATATAACTACTATAATACTGCCTCCTATGTACAAGAATATAACTACTATAAGACTGCCCCTATGTACAAGAATAGAACTACTATAATATTGCTCCCTATGTACAAGAATATAACTACTATAATACTGCCCCTATGTACAAGAATATAACTACAATAATACTGCTCCCTATGTACAAGAATATAACTACTATAATACTGCCTCCTATGTACAAGAATATAACTACTATAATACTGCTCCCTATGTACAAGAATATAACTACTATAATACTGCTGCCTATGTACAAGAATATACTGTAACTACCATAATACTGCCCCTATGTACACGAATATAACTACTATAATACTGCCCCTATGTACAAGAATATAACTGCTATAATACTGCTCCCTATGTACAAGAATATAACTACTATAATAATGCCCCTATGTGCAAGATTATAACAGCTATAATACTGCCCCTATGTACAAGAATATAACTGCTATAATACTTCTCCCTATGTACAATATTATAACTACTATAATACAGACTCCTATGTACAAGAATATAACTACTATAATACTGCCTCCTATGTACAAGAATATAACTACTATATTACTGCCTCCTATGTACAAGAATATAACTACTATAATACTGCCTCCTATGTACAAGAATATAACTACTATAATACTGCCCCTATGTACAAGAATATAACTACTATAATACTGCTCCCGTTGTACAAGATTATAACTACTATAATACTGCCCCCTATGTACAAGAATATAACTACTATAATACTACCCCTATGTACAAGAATATAGCTACTATAATACTGCCTCCTATGTACGAGAATATAACTACTATAATACTACCCCCTATGTACAAGAATATAACTACTATAATACTACCCCTATGTACAAGAATATAACTACTATAATACTGCTCCCTATGTACAAGAATATAACTACTACAATAATGGTCATATGTACAAGAATATAACTACTATAATACTACCCCTATGTACAAGAATATAAATAGTATAATATTGCTCCCTATGTACAAGAATATAACTACTATAATACTTCCTCCTATGTACAAGAATATAACTACTAGAATACTGCCTCCTATGTACAAGAATAGAACTACTATAATACTGCTCCCTATGTACAAGAATATAACTACTATAATACTGCCCCCTATGTACAAGAATATAACTACTATAATACTGCCCCCTATGTACAAGAATATAACTACTATAATACTGCCCCTTTGTACAAGAATATAACTACTATAATACTGCTCCCTATGTACAAGAATATAACTACTATAATACTGCTCCTTTGTACAAAAATATAACTACTATAATACTACCCCTATATACGAGAATATAACTACTATAATACTGCTCCCTATGTAAAAGAATATAATTACTATAATACTGCCCCCTATGTACAAGAATATAACTACTATAATACTGCAGCTATGCACAAAAATATAACTACTATAATACTGCTCCCTATGTGCAAGAATATAACTACTGTAATACTGCCTCCTACGTACAAGAATATAACTACTATAATACTACCCCTATGTACAAGAATATAACTACTATAATACTGCCTCCTATGCACAAGAATATAAATACTATAATACTACCCCTATGTACAAGAATATAACTACTATAATACTGCCCCTATGTACAAGAATATAAATACTATAATACTTCCCCTATGTACAAGAATATAACGACTATAATACTGCTCCCTATGTACAAGAATATAACTACTATAATACTGCCTCCTATGTACAAGAATACAACTACTATAATACTGCTCCCTATGTACAAGAATATAACTACTACAATAATGGTCATATGTACAAGAATATAACTACTATAATACTACCCCTATGTACAAGAATATAACTACTATAATATTGCTCCCTATGTACAGGAATATAAATACTATAATACTGCCTCCTATGTACAAGAATATAACTACTATAATACTGCCTCCTATGTACAAGAATATAACTACTATAATACTGCTCCCTATGTACAAGAATATAACTACTATAATACTGCCCCCTATGTACAAGAATGTAACTACTATAATACTGCCTCCTATGTACAGGAATATAACTACTATAATACTGCTCCTATGTACAAGAATATAACTACTATAATACTACCCCTATGTACAAGAATATAACTACTATAATACTGCCCCCTATGTACAAGAATATAACTACTATAATAGTGCCCCTTTGTACAAGAATATAACTACTATAATACTGCTCCCTATGTACAAGAATATAACTACTATAATACTGCCCCCTATGTACAAGAATATAACTACTATAATACTGCTCCTATGTACAAGAATATAACTACTATAATACTGCTTCCTATGTACAAGAATATACTGTAACTACTATAATACTGCCCCTATGTACACGAATATAACTACTATAATACTGCCCCTATGTACAAGAATATAACTGCTATAATACTGCTCCCTATGTACAAGAATATAACTACTATAATAATGCCCCTATGTGCAAGATTATAACAGCTATAATACTGCCCCTATGTACAAGAATATAACTGCTATAATACTTCTCCCTATGTACAATAATATAACTACTATAATACAGACTCCTATGTACAAGAATATAACTACTATAATACTGCCTCCTATGTACAAGAATATAACTACTATATTACTGCCTCCTATGTACAAGAATATAACTACTATAATACTGCCTCCTATGTACAAGAATATAACTACTATAATACTGCCCCTATGTACAAGAATATAACTACTATAATACTGCTCCCGTTGTACAAGATTATAACTACTATAATACTGCCCCCTATGTACAAGAATATAACTACTATAATACTACCCCTATGTACAAGAATATAGCTACTATAATACTGCCTCCTATGTACGAGAATATAACTACTATAATACTACCCCCTATGTACAAGAATATAACTACTATAATACTACCCCTATGTACAAGAATATAACTACTATAATACTGCTCCCTATGTACAAGAATATAACTACTACAATAATGGTCATATGTACAAGAATATAACTACTATAATACTACCCCTATGTACAAGAATATAAATAGTATAATATTGCTCCCTATGTACAAGAATATAACTACTATAATACTTCCTCCTATGTACAAGAATATAACTACTATAATACTGCCTCCTATGTACAAGAATAGAACTACTATAATACTGCTCCCTATGTACAAGAATATAACTACTATAATACTGCCCCCTATGTACAAGAATGTAACTACTATAATACTGCCTCCTATGTACAAGAATATAACTACTATAATACTGCTCCTATGTACAAGAATATAACTACTATAATACTACCCCTATGTACAAGAATATAACTACTATAATACTGCTCCCTATGTACAAGAATAAAACTACTATAATACTGCCCCTATGTACAAGAATATAACTACTATAATACTGCCCCTTTGTACAAGAATATAACTACTATAATACTGCTCCCTATGTACAAGAATATAACTACTATAATACTGCTCCTTTGTACAAAAATATAACTACTATAATACTACCCCTATATACGAGAATATAACTACTATAATACTGCTCCCTATGTAAAAGAATATAACTACTATAATACTGCCCCCTATGTACAAGAATATAACTACTATAATACTGCAGCTATGCACAAGAATTTAACTACTATAATACTGCTCCCTATGTACAAGAATATAACTACTGTAATACTGCCTCCTACGTACAAGAATATAACTACTATAATACTACCCCTATGTACAAGAATAAAACTACTATAATACTGCCTCCTATGCACAAGAATATAACTACTATAATACTACCCCTATGTACAAGAATATAACTACTATAATACTGCTCCTATGTACAAGAATATAACTACTATAATACTGCCTCCTATGTACAAGAATATAACTACTATAATACTGCTCCCTATGTACAAGAATATAACTACTACAATAATGGTCATATGTACAAGAATATAACTACTATAATACTACCCCTATGTACAAGAATATAACTACTATAATATTGCTCCCTATGTACAGGAATATAACTACTATAATACTGCCTCCTATGTACAAGAATATAACTACTATAATACTGCCTCCTATGTACAAGAATATAACTACTATAATACTGCTCCCTATGTACAAGAATATAACTACTATAATACTGCCCCCTATGTACAAGAATGTAATTACTATAATACTGCCTCCTATGTACAAGAATATAACTACTATAATACTGCTCCTATGTACAAGAATATAACTACTATAATACTACCCCTATGTAAAAGAATATAACTACTATAATACTGCTCCCTATGTACAAGAATATAACTACTATAATACTGCCCCCTATGTACAAGAATATAACTACTATAATAGTGCCCCTTTGTACAAGAATATAACTACTATAATACTGCTCCCTATGTACAAGAATATAACTACTATAATACTGCCCCCTATGTACAAGAATATAACTACTATAATACTGCTCCTATGTACAAGAATATAACTACTATAATACTACCCCTATGTACGAGAATATAACTACTATAATACTGCTCCCTATGTACAAGAATATAACTACTATAATACTGCCCCCTATGTACAAGAATATAACTACTATAATACTGCAGCTATGCACAAGAATATAACTACTATAATACTGCTCCCTATGTACAAGAATATAACTACTGTAATACTGCCTCCTACGTACAAGAATATAACTACTATAATACTACCCTTATGTACAAGAATATAACTACTATAATGCTGCCTCCTATGCACAAGAATATATCTACTATAATACTACCCCTATGTACAAGAATATAACTACTATAATACTGCTCCCTATGTACAAGTATATAACTACTATAATACTGCCCCAAATGTACAAGAATATAAATACTATAATACTACCCCTATGTACAAGAATATAACTACTATAATACTGCTCCCTATGTACAAGAATATAACTACTATAATACTGCCTCCTATGTACAAGAATATAACTACTATAATACTGCTCCCTATGTACAAGAATATAAATACTATAATACTGCCCCCTATGTACAAGAATATAACTACTTTAATACTGCCTCCTATGTACAAGAATATAACTACTATAACACTGCTCCTATGTACAAGAATATAACTACTATAATACTACCCCTATGTACAAGAATATAGCTACTGTAATACTGCTCCTATGTACAAGAATATAACTACTATAATACTTCTCTCTATGTACAAGAATATAACTACTATAATATTGCCCCTCTATACAAGAATATAACTACTATAATACTGCTCCTATGTACAAGAATATAACTACTATAATACTGCTCCCTATGTAGAAAAATATAACTACTATAATGCTGCTCCTATGTACAAGAATATAGCTACTATAATACTGCTCCTATGTACAAGAATATAACTACTATAATACTGCTCCTATGTACAAGAATATAACTACTATAATACTGCTCCCTATGTAGAAGAATATAACTACTATAATACCGCCCGCTATGTTCAGGAATATAACTATTATAATACTGCTCCTATGTACAAGAATATAACTACTATAATACTGCCCTCTATGTAAAAGAATGTAACTACTATAATACTGCCCCTATGTAAAAGAATATAACTACTATAATACTGACTCCTATGTACAAGAATATAACTACTATAATACTACCCCTATGTACAAGAATATAAGTACTATAATACTGCCTCCTATGTACAAGAATATAACTACTATAATACTGCCCCTATGTACAAGAATATAACTACTATAATACTGATCCCTATGGACAAGAATATAACTACTATAAGACTGCCCCCTATGCACAAGAATATAACTACTATAATACTACCCCTATGTACATGAATATAACTACTATAATACTACCCCTATATACAAGAATATAACTACGATAATACTGCTCCCTATGTACAAGAATATAACTACTATAATACTGCCTCCTATGTACAAGAATATAACTACTATAAGACTGCCCCTATGTACAAGAATATAACTACTATAATATTGCTCCCTATGTACAAGAATATAACTACTATAATACTGCCCCTATGTACAAGAATATAACCACAATAATACTGCTCCCTATGTACAAGAATATAACTACTATAATACTGCCTCCTATGTACAAGAATATAACTACTATAATACTGCTCCCTATGTACAAGAATATGACTACTATAATACTGCTTCCTATGTACAAGAATATACTGTAACTACTATAATACTGCCCCTATGTACACGAATATAACTACTATAATACTGCCCCTATGTACAAGAATATAACTGCTATAATACTGCTCCCTATGTACAAGAATATAACTACTATAATAATGCCCCTATGTGCAAGATTATAACTGCTATAATACTGCACCTATGTACAAGAATATAACTGCTATAATACTGCTCCCTATGTACAATAATATAACTACTATAATACAGCCTCCTATGTACAAGAATATAACTACTATAATACTGCCTCCTATGTACAAGAATATAACTACTATAATACTGCCTCCTATGTACAAGAATATAACTACTATAATACTGCCTCCTATGTACAAGAATATATCTACTATAATACTGCCCCTAAGTACAAGAATATAACTACTGTAATACTGCTCCCGTTGTACAAGAATATAACTACTATAATACTGCCCCCTATGTACAAGAATATAACTACTATAATACTACCCCTATGTACAAGAATATAGCTACTATAATACTGCCTCCTATTTACGAGAATATAACTACTATAATACTGCCCCCTATGTACAAGAATATAACTACTATAATACTACCCCTATGTACAAGAATATAACTACTATAATACTGCTCCCTATGTAAAAGAATATAACTACTACAATAATGGTCATATGTACAAGAATATAACTACTATAATACTACCCCTATGTACAAGAATATAACTACTATAATATTGCTCCCTATGTACAAGAATATAACTACTATAATACTGCCTCCTATGTACAAGAATATAACTACTATAATACTGCCTCCTATGTACAAGAATATAACTACTATAATACTGCTCCCTATGTACAAGAATATAACTACTATAATACTGCCCCCTATGTACAAGAATGTAACTACTATAATACTGCCTCCTATGTACAAGTATATAACTACTATAATACTGCCTCCTATGTACAAGAATATAACTACTATAATACTGCCTCCTATGTACAAGAATATAACTACTATAATACTGCTCCCTATGTACAAGAATATAACTACTATAATACTGCCCCCTATGTACAAGAATGTAACTACTATAATACTGCCTCCTATGTACAGGAATATAACTACTATAATACTGCTCCTATGTACAAGAATATAACTACTATAATACTACCCCTATGTACAAGAATACAACTACTATAATACTGCTCCCTATGTACAAGAATATAACTACTATAATACTGCCCCCTATGTACAAGAATATAACTACTATAATACTGCCCCTTTGTACAAGAATATAACTACTATAATACTGCTCCCTATGTACAAGAATATAACTACTATAATACTGCTCCTATGTACAAAAATATAACTACTATAATACTACCCCTATATACGAGAATATAACTACTATAATACTGCTCCCTATGTAAAAGAATATAACTACTATAATACTGCCCCTATGTACAAGAATATAACTACTATAATACTGCAGCTATGCACAAGAATATAACTACTATAATACTGCTCCCTATGTACAAGAATATAACTACTGTAATACTGCCTCCTACGTACAAGAATATAACTACTATAATACTACCCCTATGTACAAGAATATAACTACTATAATACTGCCTCCTATGCACAAGAATATAACTACTATAATACTACCCCTATGTACAAGAATATAACTACTATAATACTGCCCCCTATGTACAAGAATATAAATACTATAATACTACCCCTATGTACAAGAATATAACTACTATAATACTGCTCCCTATGTACAAGAATATAACTACTATAATACTGCCTCCTATGTACAAGAATATAACTACTATAATACTGCTCCCTATGTACAAGAATATAACTACTACAATAATGGTCATATGTACAAGAATATAACTACTATAATACTACCCCTATGTACAAGAATATAACTACTATAATATTGCTCCCTATGTACAGGAATATAACTACTATAATACTGCCTCCTATGTACAAGAATATAACTACTATAATACTGCCTCCTATGTACAAGAATATAACTACTATAATACTGCTCCCTATGTACAAGAATATAACTACTATAATACTGCCCCCTATGTACAAGAATGTAACTACTATAATACTGCCTCCTATGTACAAGAATATAACTACTATAATACTGCTCCTATGTACAAGAATATAACTACTATAATACTACCCCTATGTAAAAGAATATAACTACTATAATACTGCTCCCTATGTACAAGAATATAACTACTATAATACTGCCCCCTATGTACAAGAATATAACTACTATAATAGTGCCCCTTTGTACAAGAATATAACTACTATAATACTGCTCCCTATGTACAAGAATATAACTACTATAATACTGCCCCCTATGTACAAGAATATAACTACTATAATACTGCTCCTATGTACAAGAATATAACTACTATAATACTACCCCTATGTACGAGAATATAACTACTATAATACTGCTCCCTATGTACAAGAATATAACTACTATAATACTGCCCCCTATGTACAAGAATATAACTACTATAATACTGCAGCTATGCACAAGAATATAACTACTATAATACTGCTCCCTATGTACAAGAATATAACTACTGTAATACTGCCTCCTACGTACAAGAATATAACTACTATAATACTACCCCTATGTACAAGAATATAACTACTATAATACTGCCTCCTATGCACAAGAATATAACTACTATAATACTACCCCTATGTACAAGAATATAACTACTATAATACTGCTCCCTATGTACAAGTATATAACTACTATAATACTGCCCCAAATGTACAGGAATATAAATACTATAATACTACCCCTATGTACAAGAATATAACTACTATAATACTGCTCCCTATGTACAAGAATATAACTACTATAATACTGCCTCCTATGTACAAGAAAATAACTACTATAATACTGCTCCCTATGTACAAGAATATAAATACTATAATACTGCCCCCTATGTACAAGAATATAACTACTTTAATACTGCCTCCTATGTACAAGAATATAACTACTATAACACTGCTCCTATGTACAAGAATATAACTACTATAATACTACCCCTATGTACAAGAATATAACTACTGTAATACTGCTCCTATGTACAAGAATATAACTACTATAATACTTCTCTCTATGTACAAGAATATAACTACTATAATATTGCCCCTCTATACAAGAATATAACTACTATAATACTGCTCCTATGTACAAGAATATAACTACTATAATACTGCTCCCTATGTAGAAAAATATAACTACTATAATGCTGCTCCTATGTACAAGAATATAGCTACTATAATACTGCTCCTATGTACAAGAATATAACTACTATAATACTGCTCCTATGTACAAGAATATAACTACTATAATACTGCTCCCTATGTAGAAGAATATAACTACTATAATACCGCCCGCTATGTTCAGGAATATAACTATTATAATACTGCTCCTATGTACAAGAATATAACTACTATAATACTGCCCTCTATGTACAAGAATGTAACTACTATAATACTGCCCCTATGTAAAAGAATATAACTACTATAATACTGCCTCCTATGTACAAGAATATAACTACTATAATACTACCCCTATGTACAAGAATATAACTACTATAATACTGCCTCCTATGTACAAGAATATAACTACTATAATACTGCCCCTATGTACAAGAATATAACTACTATAATACTGATCCCTATGGACAAGAATATAACTACTATAAGACTGCCCCTTATGCACAAGAATATAACTACTATAATACTACCCCTATGTACATGAATATAACTACTATAATACTACCCCTATATACAAGAATATAACTACGATAATACTGCTCCCTATGTACAAGAATATAACTACTATAATACTGCCTCCTATGTACAAGAATATAACTACTATAAGACTGCCCCTATGTACAAGAATATAACTACTATAATATTGCTCCCTATGTACAAGAATATAACTACTATAATACTGCCCCTATGTACAAGAATATAACCACAATAATACTGCTCCCTATGTACAAGAATATAACTACTATAATACTGCCTCCTATGTACAAGAATATAACTACTATAATACTGCTCCCTATGTACAAGAATATAACTACTATAATACTGCTTCCTATGTACAAGAATATACTGTAACTACTATAATACTGCCCCTATGTACACGAATATAACTACTATAATACTGCCCCTATGTACAAGGATATAACTGCTATAATACTGCTCCCTATGTACAAGAATATAACTACTATAATAATGCCCCTATGTGCAAGATTATAACTGCTATAATACTGCACCTATGTACAAGAATATAACTGCTATAATACTGCTCCCTATGTACAATAATATAACTACTATAATACAGCCTCCTATGTACAAGAATATAACTACTATAATACTGCCTCCTATGTACAAGAATATAACTACTATAATACTGCCTCCTATGTACAAGAATATAACTACTATAATACTGCCTCCTATGTACAAGAATATAACTACTATAATACTGCCCCTAAGTACAAGAATATAACTACTATAATACTGCTCCCGTTGTACAAGAATATAACTACTATAATACTGCCCCCTATGTACAAGAATATAACTACTATAATACTACCCCTATGTACAAGAATATAGCTACTATAATACTGCCTCCTATGTACGAGAATATAACTACTATAATACTGCCCCCTATGTACAAGAATATAACTACTATAATACTACCCCTATGTACAAGAATATAACTACTATAATACTGCTCCCTATGTAAAAGAATATAACTACTACAATAATGGTCATATGTACAAGAATATAACTACTATAATACTACCCCTATGTACAAGAATATAACTACTATAATATTGCTCCCTATGTACAAGAATATAACTACTATAATACTGCCTCCTATGTACAAGAATATAACTACTATAATACTGCCTCCTATGTACAAGAATATAACTACTATAATACTGCTCCCTATGTACAAGAATATAACTACTATAATACTGCCCCCTATGTACAAGAATGTAACTACTATAATACTGCCTCCTATGTACAGGAATATAACTACTATAATACTGCTCCTATGTACAAGAATATAACTACTATAATACTACCCCTATGTACAAGAATATAACTACTATAATACTGCTCCCTATGTACAAGAATATAACTACTATAATACTGCCCCCTATGTACAAGAATATAACTACTATAATACTGCCCCTTTGTACAAGAATATAACTACTATAATACTGCTCCCTATGTACAAGAATATAACTACTATAATACTGCTCCTATATACAAAAATATAACTACTATAATACTACCCCTATATACGAGAATATAACTACTATAATACTCCTCCCTATGTACAAGAATATAACTACTATACTGCCCCCTATATACAACAATATAACTACTATAATACTGCAGCTATGCACAAGAATATAACTACTATAATACTGCTCCCTACGTACAAGAATATAACTACTATAATACTACCCCTATGTACAAGAATATAACTACTATAATACTGCCTCCTATGCACAAGAATATAACTACTATAATACTACCCCTATGTACAAGAATATAACTACTATAATACTGCTCCCTATGTACAAGAATATAACTACTGTAACGGGTCTGGAAGGCGGAACCTCTGGGCTACTATACAAGGGAGCGGTCCTTGTAAGGGAGCGGGTGGCGACCAGGCAGGCAGTCACAGCAGGTGACCGGGACAGTCTCTGGGTGTACGGGCAGGAGGTCACGGCAAGTGATCAGGGCAGTCTCTGGAAGAACGGGCTGGAGGTCACGGCAAGTGACCGGGGCAGTCTCTGGAAGAACGGGCAGGAGGTCACGGCAAGTGATCAGGGCAGTCTCTGGGTAAAGGGTAGGTACGACCTGTGATGGCTGAACCTCCAGGTAGGCTAGCAAGGCAGATGGAGGATGTGTGCTCCCAGGTGAGCAAGCGAGAGTCTCTGGAATAGCAGGTGGTCACAGCACGTGACGGCGGAGCCTCCAGGTAGGCAAGCAGGCAGGTAGCGGAGAAGCGCTCCCAGGTGAGCGGGCAAGAGTCTGGAATAGCTGGTGGTCACAGCACGTGACAGCGGAGCCTCCGGGCTGGCAAGCAGGCAGGTAGCGGAGAAGCGCTCCCAGGTGAGCGGGCAAGAGTCTGGAATAGCTGGTGGTCACAGCACGTGACAGCGGAGCCTCCGGGCAGGCAAGCAGGCAGGTAGCGGAGAAGCGCTCCCAGGTGAGCGGGCAAGCTGGTCCATAGACAGACTGACCGGAGTTGTAAGGCAGACCGTCGGACCTCAGGCAAGCAGGCAGGTAGCTGATGTGCGCTCCCAGGTGAGCGGGCAAGTTGGTCCTTAGACAGACTGACCGGAGTTGTAAGGCAGACCGTCGGACCTCAGGCAGGCAGGCAGGTAACAGGAAATCAGGCAGGATTAGGACAGCAAGCTGGCAGGAATCTGGCAGGTAACTGGCAGGTAACTGGCAAGGGACCTGAGGGCTGATGCAGAGTAGAACGGTGCAACAACATTGCTCGGGCACCTCCATTTTGGAGGAGGTGCCTTATATATGGTAAAGTCCTCCGGCCATTGGCCGGGGACTCCTTAGGACGGCGCGCGCGGCCCCTTTAAGAGGGAGGGAGGGCGCACGCGCGCGCCCTAAGCACAGTGGCCGGGAAGGAGCGCGCGCTGCCAGCAGAGCGGGAGAGGGACGCCGGGCACGGAGCAGAGCGGTGAGGGGAACAGCGTCCCTGCCTAGCAGAGGGCAGGGACGCCGGCACTACAGTACCCCCCCCTTTAGGCCCCCCCTTTTTTAGGCCAGATAGAAATTTAGCTAGGATGAGAGGGGCATGGATGTTCTCCCGGGGCTCCCACGTTCTCTCCTCAGGACCAAACCCCTTCCAATCTACCAGAAAAAAGGTCTTTCCTCTTACCCTTTTGGTGGCAAGAATGTTCTCTACCTCAAACTCGTCCTCAGCAGAAACCGGAGCAGGAAGCGTACCTGTAGACTTGGAAAAAGAGTTAAGCACCACGGGTTTGAGGAGAGATACATGGAAGGAGTTAGGGATCCGTAAGTTGGCCGGGAGTTTCAATTTATAGGCCACCGGGTTGATCTGACTGATGACCTCCAGAGGGCCGATGAACCGAGGTCCTAACTTGTAAGAAGGTATCTTGAGTCGAACATATTTAGATGAGAGCCAGACTTTATCTCCTGGACGAAATTGTGGAGGATCCAGGCGTTTTTTGTCAGCGTGTCTTTTCATACGCTCGGATGACAGAAGGAGTGCGGACCGGGTACTCTCCCATATGGAGGAAAATTTGCTAACGAGAGATTCCGCAGCCGGGTTGTCCACAGAGGTGGAGACAGGAAAAGGAATCCGAGGATGCTGACCAAAGACTACAAAAAACGGGGATTTGGAGGAGGATTCGCTCTCGTGATTATTATAAGAGAACTCGGCCCATGGTAGGAGATCCACCCAGTCAGAATGGTGGGCATTAACGAAGTGCCGGAGGTAACTGGTCAGGTTCTGATTGATCCGCTCCACTTGACCATTGGACTGTGGGTGGTAAGCGGAAGAGAAGTCCAGGGTGACGTCTAGTAGTTTACAAGTGGCTCTCCAGAAACGTGAGGTGAACTGTACCCCACGATCCGACACGATGTGGAGGGGCAGGCCATGAAGACGGAAGATGTGGCGGATAAAGTCTTTAGCCAGCTCGGGTGCAGACGGAAGGCCTGGCAGGGGAATAAAGTGAGCCATCTTGGAAAAGCGGTCAGCGACCACCCAAATGACCGTACAACCGGCAGAGACGGGGAGATCAGTTATAAAGTCCATTGCTATATGCTGCCAGGGGGCAGCAGGTACAGGAAGCGGAAGGAGGCGTCCGGCTGGCAGATGTCTCGGGACTTTGTTGCGGGCGCAGGACACACAGGCAGAAACAAAGTCTATTATGTCCTTGTGCAGGGTAGGCCACCAATAGTGCCGGGCAATAAGCTGGAGGGTCTTTTTCTGTCCGGCGTGGCCAGCTAGTTTAGACGAATGGCCCCAGTGTAGGATCTTCTCCCGATCAGGTACTGAAACAAACGTCTTACCGGGAGGGAGACGATTTAGACTCACGGGAGCCACCTGCATTACTCTGGCGGGATCGATGATATGTTTAGGTTCTTCCTCGAGATCGGACACCAGAAAGGATCGGGACAAGGCGTCTGCTTTGACGTTTTTGTCAGCCGGGCGAAAATGAAGAACAAAATCAAAGCGAGCAAAAAACAAGGACCACCGGGCTTGGCGCGGGTTAAGTCTCTGGGCATGCTGGAGGTAAGCCAAGTTCTTGTGGTCAGTGTAAATTATTACCGGATGAAGAGCCCCCTCGAGTAGGTAACGCCACTCCTCCAACGCCAGCTTGATGGCCAATAACTCTCGGTCTCCTATGGAATAGTTGCGCTCAGAAGAGGAGAAGAGTTTGGAGAAGAAGCCACAAGTTACCATTCTCCCGGAAGATGATTTTTGAGTAAGTACCGCTCCGGCTCCAGAGGAGGAGGCGTCAACTTCCAGGAAGAACTGCTTGTTGCCGTCCGGGCGATGCAGCACCGGGGCAGAAGAGAAGGCCTGTTTTAGGGAAAGAAAGGCCTCCTCTGCTTCGGGCGGCCACTCTTTGGGATTAGTACCCTTACGGGTGAGCGCGGAAATTGGGGCAGTCCGGGAAGAGAAGTGCGGGATGAAGAGGCGGTAATAGTTGGCGAAGCCCAGGAACCGTTGAATAGCCTTCAACCCCTCTGGTCGGGGCCATTTCTCAATGGCAGACAGTTTCTCAGGATCCATTTGTAGGCCGGTCTGAGAGATAATGTAGCCCAGAAACGGAAGCGAGGTCTGCTCAAAGAGGCACTTCTCATATTTAGCGTAGAGATGGTTCTGCCTGAGCCTGAGCAGGACCTGACGAACATCCCTCCGGTGAGTCTGGAGATCCGGAGAGAAGACCAAGATGTCGTCCAGGTACACCACTACGCAGGAGTAGAGAAGGTCCCGGAAGATGTCATTGACCAACTCTTGAAAGACGGCAGGAGCGTTACAGAGGCCAAAGGGCATTACCAGATATTCATAGTGGCCGTCCCGGGTGTTGAATGCCGTCTTCCATTCATCCCCCTGACGGATACGAACCAGGTTGTATGCCCCACGGAGGTCCAGTTTGGTGAAGATTCTAGCCCCCCTCAGACGATCAAATAACTCCGGAATGAGCGGAAGGGGGTACTTATTCTTCACCGTGATCTGGTTAAGGCCTCTATAGTCTATACAGGGACGGAGAGAGCCGTCCTTCTTTTTGACGAAAAAGAAGCCTGCTCCCGCCGGGGAGGTAGATTTCCGGATGAATCCCCTGGCCAGATTCTCCTCAATATATTCGGACATCGACCGGGTCTCAGCAGCGGATAATGGATAAATACGCCCACGGGGAGGAGAAGTACCAGGTAACAGGTCGATAGGGCAGTCGTATGGTCTATGAGGGGGTAGTGTCTCTGCCTCCTTTTTATTAAAGACATCAGCATAAGACCAATAAGGAATCGGAAGTCCAGGTAGATTAGCTGGGGTAGGAGAAGGACGGACGGGATGAACGGGAACCAGACAGGTCTTATGGCAGCCCTGTCCCCAGCGAAGGACTTCTCCGGTCTGCCAGTCAAGAACGGGTGCATGTTTCTGGAGCCAAGGTAGGCCTAGCAAGAGGGCGTGAGAGAGTCCAGGCAGAACATGGAAGGAGATACTTTCAGAATGCAGCATTCCCACCTGCAGAGTAATGGATTCGGTGATGAGTTGGATGGGGCGTGGTAAGAGCCCCCCATCCACGGCAGCAACAGACAAGGGTACAGCCAGAGGTTTGGTGGGGATGCGGTATTTCTCTACCAGGGACTGTGAAATAAGATTCCCGGCTGCTCCAGAGTCCAGTTGGGCTAGTTCGAAATAACGGTTCTCCCCGTAGATGATTGAAACTGACAACAGCAGGGATGGAGAGGATTTATTCTTGTCTAGGTGGACCTCTCTGAGCGAACCTAGACACAGGCGTTTTCCGACCTCTCCGGGCAGGCACGGATCCGGTGCTCCTTACTGACACAGTAGAAGCAGGTCCCCTCGGCACGGCGTAAGTCCTGACAGGTCTTGACCATCTTGGTCTGGTCGACCTGCATAGGCTCAGGAGGGTGTACCTGGTTAGAGACAGAAGGAGTGACGGGTTTCTGAAAAGTAGGAGCTAGACGTGGTAACCTCCTCTCACGGGTGACCTCTCTGGCACGCTCCTGGAACCGTAGGTCAATCCGGGTGGCAAGAGTTATTAAGTCATCGAGAGTGGTAGGAATGTCCCGACCGGCAAGTTCATCTTTAATACGGCCGGACAGACCCTCCCAGAAGACGGAAACCAGAGCGTCGTTATCCCAGGCCAGCTCCGAGGCAAAGGTACGGAACCGTATGGCATATTGGCCCACGGTGAGATTTTCCTGACGGAGGCGTAGCAACGATGATGCGGATGAGGTCTTCCGTCCGGGTTCGTCGAAGACTTTCCGGAAAGCCGTGAGAAAAGCAGGCAAGTTGGACACCAGGGGGTCTCCTCTCTCCCATAGAGGATTTAGCCAGGCCAGGGCCTCCCCGGTGAGATGGGACATGATGAATGCAATTTTGGCTCGGTCGGAGATAAACTGGTGGGACAATAGTTCAAAGTGCAGGGTGCACTGATTTATGAAGCCCCGAGCCTGGGCTGAGCCGCCTCCGAAGCGAGGAGGTGCAGAAAGCCGAGGTCCGGGGTAGGATGTCATGGTGTTAGTGGACAGCGGAGCTGCCGGATTGCGAGACATGGCACTGGCGGAGGTTGTTGGTGGAGCAGTCAGAGTGTCCAGGCGAGTATTGACATTCCGCAGGTGACCCAGGATGGACTCCTGTTGGGACCTCTGACGGGACAGTTCATGACACAGGTCCGAGAGCGAGGGAGCTTGGGTGCCACCGGGTTCCATGGCCCGAGCAAACTGTAACGGGTCTGGAAGGCGGAACCTCTGGGCTACTATACAAGGGAGCGGTCCTTGTAAGGGAGCGGGTGGCGACCAGGCAGGCAGTCACAGCAGGTGACCGGGACAGTCTCTGGGTGTACGGGCAGGAGGTCACGGCAAGTGATCAGGGCAGTCTCTGGAAGAACGGGCTGGAGGTCACGGCAAGTGACCGGGGCAGTCTCTGGAAGAACGGGCAGGAGGTCACGGCAAGTGATCAGGGCAGTCTCTGGGTAAAGGGTAGGTACGACCTGTGATGGCTGAACCTCCAGGTAGGCTAGCAAGGCAGATGGAGGATGTGTGCTCCCAGGTGAGCAAGCGAGAGTCTCTGGAATAGCAGGTGGTCACAGCACGTGACGGCGGAGCCTCCAGGTAGGCAAGCAGGCAGGTAGCGGAGAAGCGCTCCCAGGTGAGCGGGCAAGAGTCTGGAATAGCTGGTGGTCACAGCACGTGACAGCGGAGCCTCCGGGCTGGCAAGCAGGCAGGTAGCGGAGAAGCGCTCCCAGGTGAGCGGGCAAGAGTCTGGAATAGCTGGTGGTCACAGCACGTGACAGCGGAGCCTCCGGGCAGGCAAGCAGGCAGGTAGCGGAGAAGCGCTCCCAGGTGAGCGGGCAAGCTGGTCCATAGACAGACTGACCGGAGTTGTAAGGCAGACCGTCGGACCTCAGGCAAGCAGGCAGGTAGCTGATGTGCGCTCCCAGGTGAGCGGGCAAGTTGGTCCTTAGACAGACTGACAGGAGTTGTAAGGCAGACCGTCGGACCTCAGGCAGGCAGGCAGGTAACAGGAAATCAGGCAGGATTAGGACAGCAAGCTGGCAGGAATCTGGCAGGTAACTGGCAGGTAACTGGCAAGGGACCTGAGGGCTGAAGCAGAGTAGAACGGTGCAACAACATTGCTCGGGCACCTCCATTTTGGAGGAGGTGCCTTATATATGGTAAAGTCCTCCGGCCATTGGCCGGGGACTTCTTAGGACGGCGCGCGCGGCCCCTTTAAGAGGGAGGGAGGGCGCGCGCGCGCGCCCTAAGCACAGTGGTCGGGAAGGAGCGCGCGCTGCCAGCAGAGCGGGAGAGGGACGCCGGGCACGGAGCAGAGCGGTGAGGGGAACAGCGTCCCTGCCTAGCAGAGGGCAGGGACGCCGGCACTACAACTACTATAATACTGCCTCCTATATACAAGAATATAACTACTATAATACTGCTCCCTATGTACAAGAATATAACTACTACAATAATGGTCATATGTACAAGAATATAACTACTATAATACTACCCCTATGTACAAGAATATAACTACTATAATATTGCTCCCTATGTACAAGAATATAACTACTATAATACTGCCTCCTATGTTCAAGAATATAACTACTATAATACTGCTTCCTATGTACAAGAATATAACTACTATAATACTGCCCCCTATGTACAAGAATGTAACTACTATAATACTGCCTCCTATGTACAAGAATATAACTACTATAATACTGCTCCCTATGTACAAGAATATATCTACTATAATACTGCCCCCTATGTACAAGAATATAACTACTATAATAGTGCCCCTTTGTACAAGAATATAACTACTATAATACTGCTCCCTATGTACAAGAATATAACTACTATAATAGTGCCCCCTATGTACAAGAATATAAATACTATAATACTACCCCTATGTACAAGAATATAACTACTATAATACTGCTCCCTATGTACAAGAATATAACTACTGTAATACTGCCTCCTACGTACAAGAATATAACTACTATAATACTACCCCTATGTACAAGAATATAACTACTATAATACTGCCTCCTATGCACAAGAATATAACTACTATAATACTACCCCTATGTACAAGAATATAACTACTATAATACTGCTCCCTATGTACAAGAATATAACTACTATAATACTGCCCCCTATGTACAAGAATATAAATACTATAATACTACCCCTATGTACAAGAATATAACTACTATAATACTGCTCCCTATGTACAAGAATATAACTGCTATAATACTGCCTCCTATGTACAAGAATATAACTACTATGAATATACAAGAATATAACTACTATGTCCTATGTACAAGAATATAACTACTATAATACTGCTCCCTATGTACAAGAATATAACTACTATAATACTGCCCCCTATGTACAAGAATATAACTACTATAATACTGCCTCCTATGTACAAGAATATAACTACTATAATACTGCTCCTATGTACAAGAATATAACTACTATAATACTACCCCTATGTACAAGAATATAACTACTGTAATACTGCTCCTATGTACAAGAATATAACTGCTATAATACTTCTCTCTATGTACAAGAATATAACTACTTTAATATTGCCCCTCTATACAAGAATATAACTACTATAATACTGCTCCTATGTACAAGAATATAACTACTATAATACTGCTCCCTATGTAGAAGAATATAACTACTATAATGCTGCTCCTATGTACAAGAATATAGCTACTATAATACTGCTCCTATGTACAAGAATATAACTACTATAATACTGCTCCTATGTACAAGAATATAACTACTATAATACTGCTCCCTATGTAGAAGAATATAACTACTATAATACCGCCCCCTATGTTCAGGAATATAACTATTATAATACTGCTCCTATGTACAAGAATATAACTACTATAATACTGCCCTCTATGTACAAGAATGTAACTACTATAATACTGCCCCTATGTAAAAGAATATAACTACTATAATATTGCCCCTATGTACAAGAATATAACTACTATAATACTGCTACTATGTAAAAGAATATAACTACTATAATACGGCCCCTATGTACAAGAATATAACTACTATAATACGGCCCCTATGTACAAGAATATAACTATAAATACAAGAATATAACTACTATAATACTGCCTCCTATGTACAAGAATATTATTACTATAATACTGCTCCTATGTACAAGAATATAACTACTATAATACTGCTCCCTATGTACAAGAATATGACTACTATAATACCGCCCCCTATGTACAGGAATATAACTACTATAATACTGCTTCTATGTACAAGAATATAACTACTATAATACTGCCCTCTATGTAGAAGAATATAACTATTATAATACTGCTCCTATGTACAAGAATATAACTACTATAATACTGCCCTCTATGTACAAGAATATAACTACTATAGCACTGCCTCCTATGTACAAGAATATAACTACTATAATACTGCTCCTTATGTACAAGAATATAACTACTATAATACTGCTCCTATGTAAAAGAATATAACTACTATAATACAGCCTCTATGTACAAGAATATAACTACTATAATACGGCCCCTATGTACAAGAATATAACTACTATAATACTGCCTCCTATGTACAAGAATATTACTACTATAATACTGCTCCTATGTACAAGAATATAACTACTATAATACTGCTCCCTATGTACAAGAATATGACTACTATAATACCGCCCCCTATGTACAGGAATATAACTACTATAATACTGCTTCTATGTACAAGAATATAACTACTATAATACTGCCCTCTATGTACAAGAATCTAACTACTATATTACTGCTCCTATGTACAAGAATATAACTACTATAATACTGCTCCCTATGTACAAGAATATGACTACTATAATACCACCCCCTATGTACAGGAATATAACTACTATAATATTGCCCTTATGTACAAGAATATAACTACTATAACACTGCCTCCTATGTACAAGAATATAACTACTATAATACTGCTCCTTATGTACAAGAATATAACTACTATAATACTGTCCCCTATATTGAATAATATAACTACTATAACACTGCTCCTATGTTCAAGAATATAACTACTATAATACTCCTCCTATGTACAAGAATATAACTACTATAATACTGCCCTCTATGTACAAGAATATAACTACTATAATACTGCCCCCTATGTACAAGAATATAACTACTATAATACTGCTCCCTATGTACAAGGATATAACTACTTTAATATTGCTCTTATGTACAAGACTATAACTACTATAATACTGCTCCTATGTACAAGAATATAACTACTATAATACTGCCCCTATGTACAAGAATATCTACCCCTATGTAGTGCCCCTATGTAAAAGAATATAACTTCTATAATACTGCCCTTATGCACAAGAATATAACTACTATAATACTGTCCCCTATATAGAATAATATAACTACTATAACACTGCTCCTATGTACAAGAATATAACTACTATAATACTGCTCCTTTGTACAAGAATATAACTACTATAATACTGCCCTCTATGTACAAGAATATAACTACTATAATACTGCTCCTATATACAAGAATATAACTACTATAATATTGCTCTTAGGTACAAGACTATAACTACTATAATACTGCTCCTATGTACAAGAATATAACTACTATAATACTGCCTCCTATGTACATGAATATAACTACTATAATACTGCTCTTATAGAATATAACTACTATAATACTGCCCCCAAGTACAAGAATATAACTACTATAATACTGCCCCCTATGTGCAAGAATATAACTACTATAATACTGCCCCCTATGTACAGGAATAAAACTAATATAATACTGCCCCCTATGTACAAGAATATAACTACTATAATACTTCCCCATATGTACAAGAATATAACTACTATAATACTGCTCCCTATGTACAAGAATATAACTACTATAATACTGCCCCTATGTACAAGAATATCACTACTATAATACTACTCCCTATGTGCAAGAATATAACTACTATAATACTACTCCCTATGTACAAGAATATAACTACTATAATACTGCCCCTATGTACAAGAATATGACTACTATAATACTACTCCCTATGTACACGAATATAACTACTATAATACTACTCACTATGTACAAGAATATAACTACTATAATACTGCCCCTATGTACAGGAATATAACTACTATAATACTGCTCCTATGCAGGGCTGCCACTAGAAATTTTAGGGCCCCATGCTGGCAAAATTTTCGGGCCACCCCTCGAACGTTCCACCGTCCCACCGCCCACTCTTGGAAAAACTCTACTTTCTTCACCAATCACACAATAACTGTTTCCATTGAACACCATATCACATACATAGCCAGCAGCTTTTGTTTTGGCTCAAAAAATTTTTAAGCTGCCACTACGACAAAGAGACTCTTCTTGCCAGACCCTATTATACTTTAACCTATTAAACATTTCTTATAATACTCAATACTCTTTTAGGTTTATTTTTATTTATGGGAATGTGTCATGTACATTTTTTAAAATGACCAATAATACCACATACAAGGGATAAATACCACCACACTATGACCATATCACATATTACCACCACATAGTGACCAAATAATACCACATGCAAGGGACAAATACCGCTACACCATGATCAGACCACATATTACCACCACATAGTGACCGAATAATACCACATACAAGGGACAAATACTGCCACACCACGACCAGACCACATATTATCACCACATAGTGACCGAATAATACCACATACAAAGGACAAATACCGCCACACCATGACCGGACCACATATTACCATCACATAGTGACCAAATAATACCACATACAAGGGATAAATACCACCACACCATGACCAGATCACATATTACCACCACATAGTGACCGAATACTACAATACTGATCATTAATAAAAAACAAAATACTAATATTACCATAAGTACCATTATACACAGGATCTCTGTATATAGTATACAGTGTACAGTGTCAGTGTACAGATAACACACTGACTCATCGGTGACGTCTCTAGTTGAAGTCTTTCATCTTCGCTTTTCCTCTTCATCCAGCGCAGACCGCCATCTCTTCTTCCAGCCAGAACTCGTCTCTGCATAAAATAACACACAGTTATCTAGAGCAGCTTACAGAGCACATTCCCTAATTTTCCCAACTTTTACACTACACCAGATGAAGAAAAAAAGTGACATCTTGTCGCCCTGCATAGTAACAGGACCCCCCCCTCACTGAAAACAGTATCCTCAAAATTAAAATACACCACAGCAGTAATAATATCCTTTAATTAGCCCCTACATTAATAATGTTCCACATCCTGGCTCCGTGTCTCCATTTTACCCCCATGTCTCCATTTTGCCCCCAAGTCTCCATTCTGCCTCCGTGTCTCCATTCTGCCCCCCATGTCTCCATTCTACTCCCCATGTCTCCATTCTGCCCCATAATACCTCCCATGTCTCCATTCTCCCCCCCATGTCTACATTCAGCCCCCAATGTCTCCCATTCTGCCCCATGTTTCCATCCTGCCCCCATGTCTCTCCATCCTGTCCCCAATGTCTCCCATTCTGCCCCCATGTTTCCATCCTGCCCCCATGTCTCTCCATCCTGTCCCCAATGTCTCCCATTCTGCCCCCATGTTTCCATCCTGCCCCCATGTCTCTCCATCCTGTCCCCGTATCTCCATCCTGTCCCCCATGTCTCCATTTTGCCCCCCCATGTTACCATTCTGCCTCCATGCTTTTATTCTGCCCCCATGTCTCTCCATTCTGCTCCCCATGCCTCCATCCTGCCCCCATGTCTCCATCCTGCCCCTATGTCTCTCCATCCTGTCCCCCATGTCTCCATTTTGCCCCATGTTACCATTCTGCCTCCATGCTTTTATTCTGCCCCCATGTCTCTCCATTCTGCTCCCCATGCCTCCATCCTGCCCCCATGTCTCCATCCTTGACCTATGTCTCTCCATCCTGCCCCCAATGTCTCCATTCTGCCCCCATGTCTCCATCCTGCCCCCATGTCTCTACATTCTGCTCCCCATGTCTCTACATTCTGCCCCTATGTCTCTCCATCCTGCCCCAATGTCTCTCCATTCTGCCCCCATTGTCTCCATAATTAGCCCCTACAGTAATAATGACCCACATCCTGCCCCCATGTCTCGATTCTACCCCATGTCTCCATCTTGCCCCCATGTCTCTCCATCCTGCCCCCCATGTCTCTCCATCCTGCCCCCATGTCTCTCCATCCTGCCCCCCATGTCTCTCTATCCTGCCCCCATGTCTCCATCCTGCCCCCCATGTCTCCATTTTGCCTCCATGCTTCCATTCTGTCCCCATGTCTCTCCATTCTGCTCCCCATGTCTCCATCTTGCCCCCATGTCTCCATCTTGCCCCCATGTCTCCATTCTGCCCCTATATCTCCATTCTGCCCCCATGTCTCAATTCTGCCCCCATGTCTCCATTCTGCCCCCATTCTGCCCCCAATGTCTCCCATTCTGCCCCCATGTCTCCATCCTGCCCCCATGTCTCTCCATCCTATCCCCTTATCTCCATTCGGCCCCCCCATGTCTCCATTCTGTCTCCCCATGTGTCCATTTTGCCCCCCATGTTTCCATTCTGCCTCCATGCTTTTATTCTGCCCCCATGTCTCCCCATTCTGCTCCCCATGCCTCCATCCTTCCCCCATGTCTCCATCCTGCCCCTATGTCTCTCCATCCTGCCCCCAATGTCTCCATTCTGCCCCCATGTCTCCATCCTGCCCCCATGTCTCTACATTCTGCTCCCCATGTCTCCATCCTGCCCCTATGTCTCTCCATCCTGCCCCAATGTCTCCATTCTGCCCCAATGTCTCTCCATTCTGCCCCCATTGTCTCCATAATTAGCCCCTACAGTAATAATGACCCACATCCTGCCCCCCTGTCTCGATTCTACCCCATGTCTCCATTCTGTTCCCCATGTCTCCACTCTGCCCCCCATGTCTCCTTTCTACCCCCATGTCTCCATTCTGCCCCCCATGTCTCCCAATCTACCTCCATGTTTCCATTCTGCCCACAATGTGTCACATTCGGCCCCCATGTTTTCTGCCCCCAATGTTCCCCATCCTGTCATCGTACGGCTTTAAAGAAAAAAAAAAAAAAAAAAAAAGTCTCTTCTTACCTTGCGGCACTCCCGCGGTGTCCTGCTCTGCCATCGCCGGAAGCACGATCGCTGGCGCATGTTGGTGATATCATACGCCAGCAACGTGCGCACTGATGTCAGCTGCCGGCCAATCACTGTGATTGGCCGGAAGCTTCCCGCACGGCAATAGATTTAAAGTGAACCTTCGTCCGAGGACGCAGGTTCACTGAATCGGCAGAATGCTGCCACTCGGGCCCGGTGAGCAGAAGAACGGGGCCCCGATTGGGCCCTCTCTGCTCTCCGGGCCCCATACGCCAGTAAGGCCAGTAATACCCTGATGGCGGCCCTGGGTGTACTATATGGCCACTTTCATACAGTTTCCTAACGAACAATGCTTTATAGCCAACATCATTCAACGCACAGTGTAACAGTGCCCATAACACCTAATAGCACCATACAACACCCTCATAATACCGACACTCTGTGACCAATTAACCGTTTCACATATAAAATGGTCAAATAAAAATGCTATATAGTGCCATCATCATACACTGCAAAATAATATATTGTACAGTGTTTAAGTAACAGTGCCTCATGATGCCTTATATCACCATACAGAATTTACATAACACCGCCAAACTGTTACCAAATACATAAAATGCTCTAATAGCAGTGCTATATAGTATCAATATCATACACAGCATAAATTATACAGAGTATAGTGTTTCATTAACTGTACAGCATGATTCCTATTACTGCCATACAACCCTCACATAATACCGCCATACAGCTCTCACATAATACCGTCATACAGCTCTCACATAATACCGTCATAGAGCACTCACATAATACCGCCATACAGCCCTCACATAATGCCACCATATAGCACTCACATAATACCGCCATGCAGCACTCACATAATATCACCATACAGCAGTCACATAATACCGCCACACAGCACTCACATAATACCGCCGTACAGCACTCACATAATACCGCCATACAGAACTCACATAATACCGCCATACAGCACTCAAATAATACCGCCATACAGCCGTCACAAAATACCGCCACACTGTGACCAAATTACAGCACCGTATGTAAAATATTCTATTCACAATAGAGTTCAGTGCATACATCATTGCACTACACAAGTAAAGTAGAGATCCATGGTGGTCACAGGTCTGGGGTGCAAGGACTTCTGCAGGGGCGGGTGATGCACAGGGCGCTGCCTATTAAAGAGCCCCCCTCAGTGGATGACCCTGAATGGAAGGACGCCCTTTTCTATCGCAGTCCCACAATGATCCCATAGCGTTGCAGGGTAGTCAGCAGAGTGCAGGCACCACTCAGGGCAGCGTGTATTCTGCCCCTGCTCTCCTACATGGAGCTGCCCCCTGGAGAATCGCTTAGAATACAATTCCCTAATCTATGACTGGTGACTGCGGACCGGTCCCTGGAGTCCTGGGACACCTCAGCGTTACTGAATACATCCGGAGCCTTCTACGCTGACTCGCCGTTATTGTAGGGCGGCTGTAAGGTGTCGTGTCCGCGCCCCAGTGCTGAGGTGTCCTAAACTCTGCTCGCCCCACTCTCACCCGGGCGATATGGTCTTTGTTCTCATCTTGTACAAATATTTGCCTGTGTCATAATAGGAAATATACGGAGATTGTCAGCGCTAACATCTGCTGGAGCGGCCAACACCCTGCAGCGGCCGAGACGGATCTGCCGGGATCCTGTTCCTCCAGTTCATCGTCCACAGATCTACCACATTTTACTCAGATTTCTAGGGATTCATATTACTGAGAAAGAGCCGAGACTGGGGGGGGTCTGAGGGTCAACGTGGCTAATGACACACTTATGGGAGACGTGTGTATGGGGATCTGTGGATGACGCACTGTTATGGGGGATCTGTGGATGACGCACTGTTATGGGGGATCTGTGGATGACGCGCTGTTATGGGGGATCTGTGGATGACGTGCTGTTATGGAGGATCTGTGGATGATGCACTGTTATGGGGGATCTGTGGATGACGTGCTGTTATGGAGGATCTGTGGATGACGCTCTGTTATGGGGGATCTGTGGATGGCACACTGTTATGGGGGATCTGTGGATGGCACACTGTTATGGGGGATCCGTGCATGACGTGCTGCTATGGGGGATCTGTGGATGACGTGCTGTTATGGGGGATCTGTGGATGACGCGCTGTTATGGGGGATCTGTGGATGACACGCTGTTATGGGGGATCTGTGGATGACGCGCTGTTATGGGGGATCTGTGGATGACGCACTGTTATGGGGGATCTGTGGATGACGCGCTGTTATGGGGGATCTGTGGATGACACGCTGTTATGGGAGATCTGTGGAGCATACACTGTTATGGGGGATCTGTGGATGATGCACTGTTATGGGAGATCTGTGGAGCATACACTGTTATGGGGGATCTGCGGATGATGCAGTGTTATGGGGGATATGTGGATGATGCAATGTTATGGGGGATCTGTGGATGACACGCTGTTATGGGGGATCTGTGGATGACGCGCTGTTATGGGGGATATGTGGATGATGCAATGTTATGGGGGATCTGTGGATGACACGCTGTTATGGGGGATCTGTGGATGACGCGCTGTTATGGGAGATCTGTGGAGGATACACTGTTATGGGGGATCTGCGGATGATGCACTGTTATGGGGGATCTGTGAAGGGCATATTGTTATGGGGGGGATCTGTGGATGATGCGCTGCTGCGGGTACACCAGTGTGAGGTACATAATGAATCCGTTAAACCCCAATGTTTGTGATAAAGGAGGTGCCGTTGTCCCTTCTTCTTGCAGTCAGTGTCGGCTCTATTCATTTGTACAAGAATGAATTTATTTTATTTTTTTAGAATTTTATTTTTTTTATTCTTTTTTTTTCCCCCTAAACTTCACAGAAAGAACCATTTGTAAAATCTGATGAGTAAGACCGGCCATAGGTGCAGACATGTGTCAATGACAAGTATTATAACTTTTTGGAGTTTGGCCAAAATAAGAATATATTCATACAAAATCCCTTAAAATTTGTGCGCGTCCTCTGGTTGTTCTCCACTGATCCCAAAGTATCCAGTCTAAATAGAGTGATGGGGCGCATGCAAGACCACTGCTTCTTTAAAGGCGTATTCTCAGGTTATCTCATGAGCAGCTCAGAGCTCTGAAGTCTCATTAGTCTCCTCACTTCCTGGTCTCTGGCAGGGCGGACGCTCCTCCTTGACTGACAGTTCTGGTAGCAGAGCTGAAGTATTAGTAGTACTATAAAGCCCAGCACAGGTTTAGCTATAACACATTCAGCTATCAGTGGTTTATTCTGAGTCTACACTGTTTATCACTGTATGTACATAGAAATAACAGAGCATCTGAACAAACACACAGCTCAGGTAAGTCAGAGCCCTGATTAGGAGACCTGCTCTGGAAGCAACCAGATAGTGCGGTCTGGTGATTTTGCAAAATTTATAAAAGCAGCTTGTCAGGAGCTGAGAGGAAGGTGAACAGATAATTGCTGTATAGAAAATAATGGGCTGGAGAGAGGTGGCTGGGATGTTAGGAGTCAACTCATCTCCTTGGAGGTAACTACCTGCGTACACTCGGCCAGGATCTGCTGGATGAATTCCATTGAAATAAGCTTTAGACTTTGAAAGACTTTGAAAGATAGAAGCTCTGCAGGAGAAGGACAGCAAATAGAAAAGAAGCAAGTCAATTGTAAACTTGCTTATTTTCATGCTGTCTGACTAAATCAATGTAATAACATGAGAATACCCCTTTAACTTATGGAAATATTAGTTCCACCAGCATATTGGGACTATGGTATGTCATTCTCAGGACTGGCAGGGGTCCGAGAAGTCAGACTCCCAACTGTCAGGATAGCAGTAAATGCCTTTAGTTGGAAGACACTGGTGAATATAATTGTATCAGCCTGCATTCACCACTAGAGGGAGCTAAACTGTATACTATATATAATCTTATTGCCAACTGAGCGTTTGCCATACTAATCAGATTTTTCTCCCCAAAAAAACTTTAGATGGTGAACCGCTTTCAAAATGAAAATTGTCTTCATAAGCGGTTTACTCCTTTCTGAGATGAAAAGTTATACATGACACCAAAAATCCAATACGGGGTTCAGAGAGACCGGTGAAAACAGGATTTCTGGTGCGATGGGTCCCCCTTGTGGTGGCTCATAGCTCGGGCTTAACAAGACGTAACGCTTTCTTCATGTTTTCTATCACTAGGAAAAATGAACAAGGATTAGATACACTTTGTTGGATACTTGTTCCCTTCATTTACTCATCTTTTGCTGATAGTTGTCAATGGCTAAAGGGTTAAAAATGTGCTGGGATTATTTGTCACTTCCCTTTTCCTATGTCTCATGAAAACTGATTTACCCAGCAGGGGGCAGCATTCAGCACAGTATAAACATCTGCTCTCTGGGTAAATATAATAAGAAATGTGAGGTCCGCTCCTCATGGGAGGGGCATTGAGAAATGTCAAATATCCAATGTAAAAAAGTCTTTACTGTGTAATAAAGTTACTATGTTGTGGTTATCAGTCTGATACCTGTCCAATAATAACACTGAGCCGGATTACAAAAGTCCTAAATTGGCTGATATCATAGAACAATAGCTGACACTCAAGTACAAACACTGACTTCTGTATTTCTGTATTCAACATTTTTGGGTTGTGTCCCTTTAAAAATTTGGATATCAGACCACTATAAAGATGTAGGAATCATCTGACTTCGGTTACTGCTCCCCTGCAATACAGGAGCCCGGCTAAGCTGTCAGGATGGTGTCTGACAACAAGCTTGCTGACTGTTTCCACTAACAATCAGCAGAATTGTGAATGCAGCTCTGAAGTCTGTAACATTGAATTATGCTGTAGGTTTGGGTTGTGTTAGATGTTACATATGACTTACACAAGGCCACGTCCTGAGGTTCATACGTATAACGCCGATTGGAGTAAGGTCCGGTGATATCGGCTCTGACTGTAAGGGTGGGATCTGCAGGAAGAAGAACAGAGCGGCCCCATGAGCGCACACCCTATGATCAGTGACGTATCAGACAACAAGATGCAACTTTCACTGCCCCCTGCATGAGAGACCGGAAGGCAGTCATGGGGCCCCTGAAGAACGGGAGCCCATTGCACCTGTCCCGTTTGGAGTGACGCCTGCTGTGATCCCCATATTCATCACCACGGGCGCCACATTTTACAACTGTTACTAAAAAAAAGAAACAAGTGCGGCAATAAAGTTATAGAATGTTGCAACAAATGTATCAACCTCGTATTCCAGGGATTTAACCCCTTCCCAACCAGGCAATTTTTTTTATTTATTTATTTTTTTTCCAAGAAGCAGAACTTTTGCATTTTTTTCCATCCACACAGTCGTACGAGGGTTGTTTGTTTTGCAGGACGAGTTGTAGTTTTGAAAGACGCCATTCACTTTATTACACAATGGAAGAGGAAACCGGAAAAAAAATTCCGTTGTAAAAATGGTGAAAAAAAAGACACAAAAAAAAATTAAAACATTTTATTTATTTATTTATTTTTAGTTTTTTTTTAGTGTTTATTATGCCTGAGTCTCCCGGTCAGTGCGATTAAGTGGTTAAAAATTAAAATATTTGTAAAAAAAAAAAAAAAAAAAAAAAAAAAAAGAAAAACAAAAACCACCATTTGGTTTGTGGCGCCATTTCTGAGATCCGTAGTGTTTTTTACTTTTCTGCTAGATGCTGTGGTATGAGGACTGTTTTTTTTTTTTCGCACTGAGCTGCAGTTTATTGGAACAATTTGGAGAAATTGAGAAATTTAAGTTTTGATCCCTTTTTATTGCATTTTTCCGGGAGGGAGGAGGAGGCTGAAAAACAGCAATTCTTTCACTTTTATTTTTTTTTTCAAAAAATGTATATTTTAACAGATTAGATTGCTACAGTCTGATACAATTAATAGATTTTATATATATATATATATATATATATATATATATATATATATATATATATATATATATATATATATATATTTCTTTATTAGTTGAAAAGAGGGGCGATTTAAACCTTTTTTTTTTTTATATTTTTGCAATTTTTGTTTTTAAGCATCTTTTATTCATTTTTACTTTATGAACCTGCATTGACAGCGGAATTTAACCCATTAAACAGCGGTGATAGGAGCTGGCTCTGATCGCTGCTGTAGCAGGCAGATAGCAGCAGTATAGCACAGCCAGTACTTAGCAGGGATGGAGCTGGCTCAGCTCCTGAGCCTGCTGTACATTGTGCACCTGCACTTGACCCTGGACATAAGAGTAAGTCAAATATTGAAGACATGATTACAGGGGTATTCCTACCGAATACGGAGGAGTCTAATATGAATTATATATTAATATGGAGTCACGGTTTCTGCTCACCAATAAATAGGATCCTGGGCACGTACTGACCATCTGGCGTCAAGTTTTTATCCGTCGTCTCGTGCTGAAAAATTAAGTTTTAGAATTAATCTTAATCTGGCGTTATATGTCATGCAGAAACATCTCCCTTCTACCCCCACTGCCCCACATTTATATGGATCAAAACTTCTGGAATCAGAAATTGGTAAAGGATTAACGCCCAAATTATACCCAACCACCCACCTGGCCTATTTATTTGTGGGACTTTAAAGGGGTCAGGCATGCAAATGTGCAAAGTGGGTGCATGTCTAAATACTGCCCCCCGCAGTCAGGGAGGGGAGCTGCTCTCAAAACTTTGCAATTCTGGAGGGGGGGGGGGGGTGGTGTAAAAATGACACGATTGTTTATGTTCTACTACAAGTGCGATAAAGGAATCTATAAAGGGGAGAGGAGAGTGCATTACTGCGGCCATTAAAGGGCTGATGATATTTAAAAAAAGGGCTGCAGGTGGCGCCATTCTCATCCATAGTTGTTAGTTTGTTAGTTAATGGCTTTCATTCTCTACATGACAATGCAGGAGTCATCCCCCTACCATGAGGTTCAGCATGATGAAGTTTTCTTTTGCCAATTCTTGAATTTCCTCACTTTCAGAAAAAGCTTTCTTCAGGGCTGAGAGAAACAATGGAACAATTAATTTATGAATTCACACAAAGGGTTAACATGGTCGTCATATATCTGTCCTGTACTGATGGGGATCAATAATGAGAGGCAATAATGTGCAACTGCTCAAATAGAAGCTCAATATACACAGTGACTGCACCAGCAGAATAGTGAGTGCAGCTCTGGAGTATAATACTGGATGTAACTCCGGATCAGTAATGTAATGTATGTACACAGTGACTGCACCAGCAGAATAGTGAGTGCAGCTCTGGAGTATAATACAGGATGTAACTCAGGATCAGTAATGTATGTACACAGTGACTGCACCAGCAGAATAGTGAGTGCAGCTCTGGAGTATAATACTGGATGTAACTCCGGATCAGTAATGTAATGTATGTACACAGTGACTGCACCAGCAGAATAGTGAGTGCAGCTCTGGAGTATAATACAGGATGTAACTCAGGATCAGTAATGTATGTACACAGTGACTGCACCAGCAGAATAGTGAGTGCAGCTCTGGAGTATAATACAGGAGGTAACTCAGGATCAGTAATGTAATGTATGTACACAGTGACTCCACCAGCAGAATAGTGAGTGCAGCTCTGGAGTATAATACAGGATGTAACTCAGGATCAGTAATGTAATGTATGTACACTGTGACTGCACCAGCAGAATAGTGAGTGCAGCTCTGGAGTATAATACAGGATGTAACTCAGGATCAGTAATGTAATGTATGTACACAGTGACTGCACCAGCAGAATAGTGAGTGCAGCTCTGGAGTATAATACAGGATGTAACTCAGGATCAGTAATGTAATGTATGTACACAGTGAATGCACCAGCAGAATAGTGAGTGCAGCTCTGGAGTATAATACAGGATGTAACTCAGGATCAGTAATGTAATGTATGTACACAGTGACTGCACCAGCAGAATAGTGAGTGCAGCTCTGGAGTATAATACAGGATGTAACTCAGGATCAGTAATGTAATGGAGACCTCATAAACATGGGAGACCTCATAAACATGTATAAATACATCAGGGGGCAGTACAGAGATCTCTCCCATGACCTGTTTATACCAAGGATGGTGACAAAGACGAGGGGGCACACTATGCGTCTGGAGGAAAGGAGGTTCCTGCACCAGCATAGAAGGGGATTCTTTACGGTCAGAGCCGTGAGACTCTGGAACTCTCTGGGAGAGGAAGTGGTGATGTCCAACTCACTTAATGAGTTCAAGAGAGGCCTGGACGCCTTTCTTGAGAACAATAAAATTACATCTTATGCTTAGTGATAGTTAATTAATCCAGATTGGTGTCGGGAAGTGAATTTTTTCCTCAATGATGTCAATTGGCCTATACCGCATGTTTTTTTTTTTTTTTTTTTTTTTTTTTTTTTTTTTTTTTGCCTTCCCCTGGATCAATGCTGCGGAATAGCTGCAGTGCACAAGAAATAGGCTGAACTGGATGGACGCTTGTCTTTTTTCGGCCTTATAAACTATGTAACTATGTACACAGTGACTGCACCAGCAGAATAGTGAGTGCAGCTCTGGAGTATAATACAGGATGTAACTCAGGATCACTAATGTAATGTATGTACACAGTGACTGTACCAGCAGAATAGTGAGTGCAGCTCTGGAGTATAATACAGGCTGTAACTCAGGATCAGTACAGGATAAGTAATGTAATGTATGTACACAGTGACTGCACCAGCAGAATAGTGAGTGCAGCTCTGGAGTATAATCCAGGATGTAACTCAGGATCAGTAATGTAATGTATGTACACAGTGACTGCACCAGCAGAATAGTGAGTGCAGCTCTGGAGTATAATCCAGGATGTAACTCAGGATCAGTAATGTAATGCATGTACACAGTGACTGCACCAGCAGAATAGTGAGTGCAGCTCTGCAGTATAATACAGGAGGTAACTCAGGATCAGTAATGTAATGTATGTACACAGTGAGTGCACCAGCAGAATAGTGAGTGCAGCTCTGGAGTATAATACTGGATGTAACTCAGGATCAGTACAGGATCAGTAATGTAATGTATGTACATGCAATAAGGACTTCATTTTTTCTGTGAATCATTTCTATATAAATGTTGGCACTGATTTTAGTTCCATAGACCATTATTCTCTCTTAAAGTTGAATCACTTTAGTAGTCAAATAAAATGTTTTCTCCATAGAAGATTTACCTTGACAATACTGACAATCTTCTAAATGATGAATCACCATAAGAGGTTTGTTACTGCAAGAGAACAGGACAGGTCAGGTCCACTGTTTACTAAAGAAAACTCCACTAAAGAATAACTGAACTTTTATTTAATTAATTTTTTTTTCCATTATTGTTATAGAGAAAAATTAAAATTGTAAAATCCATACAGACATCTCCAGAGAGGGGACATATCACCCTCACATTGAACATATGGGATTAAAAAGCTGACACTTCAACTTCCATTGAAGTAGGACCTCCTGTCATGAGCAGGTAATTACAACAGGGGATCTCTGAGAGCCAGCACCCAAGTCTAGAATTCGTATACTCAGAGGTGGAGCAGTACACTTCCCGGGGCAGAGGCTTCCTCTGTTCAAAGGAATTATCTCAGACACTTTGGAGCCAGTGGTCAGTGATGAATATTGGGGTTGCATCAATCCGATATTATGGGAGATATATTTTTGTTATAGTAGAGAAGGGATGAACATGATGCATTCACTCACATCACTGTAAGCACGGACAAACACCTCCAATATATAGGTCATATGGATGATGCTATCCATGCCATGTTTAATGTTTTGTTCAGATTTTGTATCATCTGTGTCTATTATCTATCTATCATCTATTATCTATCTACACTGTGCAGAATTATTAGACAAGTTGTATTTTAGAGGATTATTTTTATTGTTGATCAACAACTATGTTCTCAATCAACCCGAAAGACTCATAAATATCCAAGCTTAATATTTTTGGAAGTTGGAGTGGGGTTTTTTTAGATTTGGCTATCTTAGGAGGATATCTGTTTGTGCAGGTAACTATTACTGTGCAGAATTATTAGGCAACTTAATAAAAACCAAATATAATCCCATCTCACTTGTTTCTTTTCACCAGGTAAACCAATATCAGTGCACAACATTTAGAAATAAACATTTCTGACATGCAAAAACCAAAAAAATGAGTGATGAATATAGCCACCTTTCTTTATGATGACACTCAGCAGCCTCCATCCATAGATTCTGTCAGTTGCTTGATCTGTTTTCGATCAACATTGCGTGCAGCAGCCACCACAGCCTCCCAGACACTGCTCCCAGAGGTGTACTGTTTTCCCTCCCTGTAGATATCACCACAGCCTCCCAGACACTGCTCCCAGAGGTGTACCGTTTTCCCTCCCTGTAGATCTCACATTTTATGATGGACCACAGGTTCTCTATGGGGTTCAGATCAGGTGAACAAGGGGGCCATGTCATTATTTTTTCTTCTTTTAGACCTTTACTGGCCAGCCACGCTGTGGAGTAGTTGGATGCATGTGATGGAGCATTGTCCTGCATGAAAATCATGTTTTTCTTGAATGATACCGACTTCTTCCTGTACCACTGCTTGAAGAAGTTGTCTTCCAGAAACTGGCAGTAGGTCTGGGAGTTGAGCTTCACTCCATCCTCAACCCTAAAAGGTCCCACAAGTTCATCTTTGATGACACCAGCCCATACCAGTACCCCACCTCCACCTTGCTGGCGTCTGAGTCGGAGTGGAGCTCTCTGCCCTTTACTGATCCAGCCTCTGGCCCATCCATCTGGCCCATCAAGAGTCACTCTCATTTCATCAGTCCATAAAACCTTTGAAAAATCAGTCTTAAGATATTTCTTGGCCCATTCTTGACGTTTTATCTTATGTTTCTTGTTCATAGGTGTTCGTTTTTCAGCCTTCCTTACCTTGGCCATGTCCCGGAGTATCACACACCTTGTGCTTTTTGATACTCCAGTAACATTGCAGCTCTGAAATATGGCAAAACTGGTGGTGAATGGCATCTTGGCCGCTTCACGCTTGATTTTCCTCAATTCATGGGCAGTTATTTTGCGCCTTTTTTGGCCAACACCCTTCTTGCGACCCTGTTGGCTATTTGCCATGAAACGCTTGATTGTTCGGTGATCACGCTTCAAAAGTTTGGAAATTTCAAGACTGCTGCCTCCCTCTGCAAGACATCTCACAATTTTGGACTTTTCAGAGCCGTCAAATCTCTCTTCTGACCCATTTTGCCAAAGGAAAGGAAGTTGCCTAATAATTAAGCACACCTTATATAGGGTATTGATGTCATTAGTCAACACCCCTCCTCATTACAGAGATGCACATCACCAGATTTACTTAATTGGTAGTTGGCTCTCAAGCCGATGCAGCTTGGAGTAGGACGACATGTATAAAAAGCATCATGTGATCAAAATACTCATTTGCCTAATAATTCTGCACACAGTGTATATACAGATATATATATATATATGTGTATATTTTTACAAACACTGCCTATTTTTCCGAATTAAAAAGCCATACGCTACCTGTAACGGGTGTCCAATCGTCCTGTATAAACGATTAGTGGTGACAGTTAGTTCCTTTTGTTATTGCGGAGCTGGCAGTGACCGTACCGGGGTGTGTGTATGTATATATATATTCCATGAGTTGGGATCATCGGTGTATATACTATACATTCACTGTGTGTTCCCCAATAACCGGCCTAATAGTGGAAGTAGCTGCGGCCTCATCCATCACTCGTCAGTCAATTGCGTAATTGTCCTGATGATTGGAGGCAGCTGAGTTGCATTTCCCTGACAAATTGGTGGCAGCGGTTGGATCTGTGTGATCTCTCCAGTGTTCTCCTTCACAATTATCATGTCCAGGATGAATGACTGTAATTAACATTAGGCGAGTTGGCTTTTCCCCAGTTAAAAATCTCAATTGCAGTGTTCTCCAACCAGCGAGCTTCCTCCGAGCAGCGAACATTCTCCGAGCAGCGAACATTCTCCGAGCAGCAAGCTTTCTCTGTGGCGCCCCTGAGGGTTCGACCGCCGCAGGGATGCTGCACTTCTCTAATGGAGTGTGGTGTTCCTCCTCTGAGGTAAGGCCAGTGTGATAGTCGGGACCTAACCCTTTGCATCCAACACCACATTTCTCCACCAGAGGGAGCTAGTATGCACTAGGTGCTGCTCCCCTGGTTACAGGGAGACTGGGGAACACAAAGTGGTAGGAACCAGTTAGTGGGTGAGGGTGGAGAACTTACAAGTTAGTTACACTTTAGATTTCATATTTAATAAAAAGCCATCTTTGATCTTGGTCGGTCTCTCTTTTAGTGGTCGTACTGTGCTGTCAGACTACTGTGTGTAATGTGACCTCCCTCCGGGAGCGCAGATCCTGTGTGGGCCTGCGCCGGCAAGGGACACAGCCCTCGTACCCTGGCCTTGGACGAGAGGTAGGTTGCAGACAAGGAATGTCTCAACCCGGCCAAGGACCAGGATCAAGAAGGCCCGGAGCTTAAGAGAGTGGCTCCGTAGCAAATGGATCCCAGGCAGGATGCAGACGGAGCGGTGTATGCCACCTGTCCTCGCCATGCTGATATATACAGAGGGACTCTGGCTGCAAGAGGGGTACCGGCCCCCGACACCCGACCTTGCTACTCAACGTCCTGGACAGGAAAGGCCGGTTAGGCCCAGAGGATCCCACCGGGTATCGGATGGAGCGGAGCTGCCACCCGTACCCTTGTTCTGAGAGGAGCTCAGAGGGAGACCCGGCCTATTTGCACACACACGTACAGGAAAGGATTCGGTCTGTAGTTCAGGAACTCTGGCGTAAGGTCCCGACTGAATGCTGGACTTACTCGGAGGTTGTCGGACCCCCGTCCCTGGTGACTGCAGGACTCCGCGGGGAGCAGGGAGTCGCCTTACTTTGCCAGCTATGTGAGTAAAGCCTTGGAAGTTCACCCCTATGGCCTCCGGACTGTTATTCCTGCGCCACACCGCATGACGCAGCCTCCGTTCTTCCTCTACTACTGCCCCCCCTCCCCTCTTCTTCCTGTCCCTCTGCCCCGAGGCCTTGCTCTGCCTGTGGGGAGCAGTGAGAACTTAGGCCGCCATGACACCAGGCCTCGGCGGACTGCAGCGGCACTGGTGACCCTTCACCAGGCACCACAGGTGGCGTAGTCGTTAAATAAGCCACTCAACCCGGATGAGCCCACAACGTCTTCCTTTTCATGTGACGGCCCTGAGCACGGGTCGGGTCCGGGCCACGGCTGCACCCCATCTCTTCATCACAGGACCCGACGCCGAGTCCCCCCATCACCCAGGGTAAACTCAAAAGGGGCTCTTTCGAGAATGAGGACGTCACATCTCCACCCAGCGAGCATTCTCCGACCAGCAAACATTCTCCGACCAGCAAACATTCTCCGACCAGCGAGCTTTCTCCACCCAGCGAGCTTTCTCCACCCAGCGAGCTTTCTCCGACCAGCGAGCATTCTCCGACCAGCGAGCATTCTCCGACCAGCGAGCATTCTCCGACCAGCGAGCATTCTCCGACCAGCGAGCTTTCTCCGACCAGCGAGCATTCTCCGACCAGCGAGCATTCTCCGACCAGCGAGCATTCTCCGACCAGCGAGCATTCTCCGACCAGCGAACATTCTCCGACCAGCGAACATTCTCCGACCAGCGAACACTCTCCGAGCAGCGAGGCAGCCGCGGGCAGAACTCATCATTCTGGCTGTTACACTGCCCCCCCCCTCTATGATGACCATACGTATTAATGGGGCACATGAAAATAGGTTTTCTTTATGTAATACCCCAGTGGGTTAGGGCAATGCCTAAGTCAATGGTAACAACACTAGGGGGCTGTGGCAATAACTGGGTTAATAGTAACATGCAATGTTACTATTAGTAAGTTATAGTAAGTATGCAATGGACCAGGCAACTGTTAGGTGGATTCATAACTGGCTTAGTGATCGGACTCAAAGGGTGGTTGTAAATGGCTTCACATCCAGCTGGATGAATGTCTCAAGTGGGGTACCACAGGGCTCCGTCCTGGGACCTGTATTGTTCAACATCTTTATCAATGATTTAGATGAAGGAATTGAGGGTAAACTGATTAAATTTGCTGATGACACAAAGCTAGGAGGGATAGCTAATACTAGAGAAGAGAGAGAGAGGATTCAAAAAGACCTAAATAAACTGGAGCAGTGGGCAGCAACCAACAGAATGGTTTTTAACAGGGAAAAATGCAAAGTACTACATCTGGGCAATAAAAATGAAAAAAGCATATACAGAATGGGAGGAATAGAGCTAAGCAACAGTACATGTGAAAAAGACTTAGGTATACTAATAGATCATAGACTGAACATGAGTCAACAGTGTGATGCAGCAGCAAAAAAGGCAAATACAATTCTGGGATGTATTAACAGAAGCATACAGTCTAGATCACGTGAAGTCATTATCGGTCTTTACTCCTCTTTGGTCAGACCTCATCTGGAATACTGTGTACAGTTTTGGGCACCACATTTTAAAAAAAGACATCGACAAACTGGAGCAAGTTCAGAGAAGAGCGACCAGAATGGTGACTGGTCTGCAAACCATGTCCTATGAGGAACGGTTGCAGGATTTGGGAATGTTTAGCTTGCAAAAAAGAAGACTGAGAGGAGACTTAATAGCTGTCTACAAATATGTCAAGGGCTGTCACATTGTAGAAGGATCATCTTTATTCTCATTTGCACAAGGAAAGACTAGAAGCAATGGGATGAAACTAAATGGGAGGAGACACAGATTAGATATTAGAAAAAACTTTTTGACAGTTAGGGTGATTAATGAGTGGAACAGGCTGCCACGAGAGGTGGTGAGTTCCCCTTCAATGGACGTCTTCAAACAGAGGCTGGACAGACATCTGTCTGAGATGATCTAGTGAATCCTGCTTTGAGCAGGGGGTTGGACCAGATGACCCAGGAGGTCCCTTCCAACTCTACCATTCTATGATTCTATGATTCTATGAACATCCCTGGTGGGGTAGGGAAACGATTAGGTTAATGGTAATATCCCTGGTCATCTAGGACAATAACTAGGATAAGGGTAACATCCCTGGTGAGCTAGAGTAATGACTGGGTTAATGATAACATCCCCGGTAGCCTAGTGCAGTTAAGTGGTTAATAATCAAATTTATTGTAAAGGGACAGAATTTGTTCTTCTTGCTCCTACATAATTCATCAAGGCCGAGCAGCGGGAGCCGGATACTTGCAGGATTTCTAAATATTCTCAAGGTATTCTGCTCTCTCCCAGAAGAATGTGAATCTCTAGGGAAACTGTTGTGTACGGAAAGCAAAAAAATGGGGACAACTCCTGTAAAGATCCATAAGAAATAATGTAAGAAAGTGATGCCGACTGAATTTTGAATACAATCCCTGTCTCAGACCCCCGACCCACCTGCCACCTGTCACCTGTCATGTACAGACTTCTTCTATGACGGGAGAGGTATTTGGGCCCCTCTCACACCAGGGCCTTAGTGCGAACACTGCCTCTGCATCCCCCCACAGCTATTCCATTGATTTTTAACCACCATAAAATTAATGATTACAGGTCCCAGTCCCCTATTAGGACTAAGCAAAAAAAAAAAAAAAGATAAGTTAAAAAAATAAATATTTAAAAAAATAAATAAAACAAAAACAGAAAAGGTTGGATCATCCCCCTTTTTCCTACTCAGAAAAAAAAGTAAATAAAACAAAAATAAAACATAATTTACTGTTTCATTAAGGAGTTAAAGCAGAATTGTTCTAAGAAATTCCATGACATGATCTTGATGAATGTGATGACTTATACGGATCCCATTAGATGCAATCACTGAATTATTGATATGACAGCTCGTTATCGGTTATCTGTCCATCCTCTGTGCAGCTGATTGGCGACAAGGAGCTACTCGAGCCATTAGCACAGGGCGGTTGTGGGTGTTACGGTTTTTAGGGCACTGGTTTAGGTTCCGGACTCCGCACTCTGAGATCTTAGTAACTTTTCCAAGTTTACTTTAAAAACCAGCAGAATGTCACCATCTGGTGGATAAACCTATAATTACACTCCTGACATCTATATGCTATAAACTGGGTGACAACTGGTAGGAGCACAATTACAGCCTCTAGGGGGCTCCTCACCCAGCACCCAGGCACATGTCTGCCCTATAACCTCCTAAGTGGGTGGAGCCTTTTCAAGAAGGCGGGGTCAGGCATGTGCGAATCATAACCTGAGGTCCAGACGTCAGCCCTGGAGGCTGCTATTATCCCTATTTAATGCTATTTAAGGCCAGATTCATCCATCAGTGCTTCGCGGTCCAATGCCTGGACCGGTCACGGATCTCCTGACCTGCACTCAACAGCCTCATACATGTGAATTGGGCCTTAAAAATAGTCCCCTTGTAATGCGCCCTCCGATTGTGTGCGGTCTCATTCGCAGGCGCACATTATGGGTCATCCAGATCAGACCGCCCCTTTAAGAACACATACAATACTGAGGTTTTTCACCAGTGGCGCCCCTTCATACCTCTTTTTGGTATTGTACAACCCTTCTTCATAGGTCTGGACCCAGGTGATCTCATCTCCCCAACCTAGAAGAAGACAAAAAATAAAACTGAGGCAAATGTCGTAAGATTTTTTTTTTTTATGTATTTTAACCCTAAAATTTCCAAGTTGGAGAATTTGGAGACACAGGACCTCTCGAGAGCGTCTGTGGGGAGCGGATTTCATTCCTCGCCGCCGTGGCCACATTGGAGGAGAACGTGATGATGATGAGCGACGCAGCGGCCAGCGATGACAGGTACATGGCGTCTCCTGTAACGAGAGGACGGTCTGAGAGTTACAGCTGCAGCGGTCATTAGATCATTCCCCCGTCCTCTATATGCACCACACAGAAATATCGCTCCTAGAGAGGCCCATTAGTGTCCCTCACGATATAGCTTTCATAGCCCCCACAATGATCCCCACCTGTATGATGCCCCTACAGTACATCCCCCACACACAGTATAAAGCCGCCATAATGGCCACACTGAAGCATGTCACATGTGTCCTGTCCGATCCTTGCTCCTCTGCTACCCAGTCACATGACCTGAAGGTCCCACAGTCTCTACCCAGTGATGGTGGAACAGGGCTCGGTCGTCTCCCTGCTCCACCATTATATTCAATTGTCTCTACCCAGCGACGGTGGAGCAGGGCTCGGACGGCTCCCTGCTCCACCATTATATTAAATTGTCTCTACCCAGCGACGGTGGAGCTGGGCTCGGACGGCTCCCTGCTCCACCATTATATTCAATTGTCTCTGCCCAGCGACGGTGGAGCTGGGTTCGGACAGCTTCCTGCTCCACCATTATATTCAATTGTCTCTAAGCAGCGACGGTGGAACAGGGCTCAGTTGTCTCTCTACTCCACCATTATATTCAATTGTCTCTACCCAGCGACGGTGGAGCAAGGCTTGGTCGTCTCCCTACTCCACCATTATATTCAATTGTCTCTGCCAGCGACAGTGGAACAGGGCTCGGTCGTCTCCCTGCTCCACCATTATATTCAATTGTATCAGTGTCCTGGGGACAAAGATACAGTTGATGTTTGGGACATACCCAATTGAATGATTTAAAGGGATTGGCCACTTTAGGACTAATATTAAAAAAGGTGTAATACAGCAAAATGTAGGTCCTTATGAACATACACACTGCACCCAATGGCTCATCAGTCCTCCTGTGTCCGCACGGCATCCTCGTCCAAAGGATAGTAGTAGATGGAGGGGCATGTGATCAAATATGTCACTCAGTCGCCTCCATAAAAACACTATTTTTATATTAAAGGAGAGGTCGCTTTTCAGAGAATATAGGTTACTAGGCAAAAAAAAACAGCTGTGCATTACACACCAGCTCCCGGTCCAGAGACGAGTCTCTGGCACTGCTACCAGTGAACAGTATTGGTGCGGTAGCCAATCAGTGAGCTCAGCAGCTCTGCCCGTGTAGACAGAACACACCCATTGGAGCAGCTGAGCTCACTGATTTGCTGCCGCACCAATACCAGGAGCAGCACCAGCGACTCCGCGCAGCACCCAGGGCCAGAGAGTAAAGTGCATTTTTTTAAATACAGTACAGACCAAAAGTTTGGACACACCTTCTCATTTACAGATTTTTCTGTATTTTCATGACTATGAAAATTGTACATTCACACTGAAGGCATCAAAACTATGAATTACCACATGTGGAATTATATACTTAACAAAAAAGTGTGAAACAACTGAAAATATGTCTTATATTCTAGGTTCTTCAAAGTAGCCACCTTTTGCTTTGACGACTGCTTTGCACACTCTTGGCATTCTCTTGATGAGCTTCAAGAGGTAGTCACCGGAAATGGTCTTCCAACAATCTTGAAGGAGTTCCCAGAGATGCTTAGCACTTGTTGGCCCTTTTGCCTTCACTCTGCGGTCCAGCTCACCCCAAACCATCTCGATTGGGTTCAGGCCTGGTGACTGTGGAGGCCAGGTCATCTGGCGTAGCCCCCCATCACTCTCCTTCTTCGTCAAATAGCCCTTACACAGCCTGGAGGTGTGTGGGGTCATTGTCCTGTTGAAAAATAAATGATGGTCCAACTAAACGCAAACTGGATGGAATAGCATGCCACTGCAAGATGCTGTGGTAGCCATGCTGGTTCAGTATGCCTTCAATTTTGAATAAATCCCCAACAGTGTCACCAGCAAAGCCCCCCACACCATCACACCTCCTCCTCCATGCTTCACGGTGGGAACCAGGCATGTAGAGTCCATCCGTTCACCTTTTCTGCGTCGCACAAAGACACGGTGGTTGGAACCAAAGATCTCAAATTTGGACTCATCAGACCAAAGCACAGATTTCCACTGGTCTAATGTCCATTCCTTGTGTTCTTTAGCCCAAACAAGTCTCTTCTGCTTGTTGCCTGTCCTTAGCAGTGGTTTCCTAGAAGCTATTTTACCATGAAGGCCTGCTGCACAAAGTCTCCTCTTAACAGTTGTTGTAGAGATGTGTCTGCTGCTAGAACTCTGTGTGGCATTGACCTGGTCTCTAATCTGAGCTGCTGTTAACCTCCTATTTCTGAGGCTGGTGACTCGGATAAACTTATCCTCAGAAGCAGAGGTGACTCTTGGTCTTCCTTTCCTGGGGCAGTCCTCATGTGAGCCAGTTTCTTTGTAGCGCTTGATGGTTTTTGCAACTGCACTTGGGGACACTTTCAAAGTTTTCCCAATTTTTCGCACTGACTGACCTTCATTTCTTAAAGTAATGATGGCCACTCGTTTTTCTTTACTTAGCTGCTTTTTTCTTGCCATAATACAAATTCTAACAGTCTATTCAGTAGGACTATCAGCTGTGTATCCGCCAGACTTCTGCACAACACAACTGATGGTCCCAACCCCATTTATAAGGCAAGAAATCCCACTTATTAAACCTGACAGGGTACACCTGTGAAGTGAAAACCATTTCCGGTGACTACCTCTTGAAGCTCATCAAGAGAATACCAAGAGTGTTCAAAGCAGTCATCAAAGCAAAAGGTGGCTACTGTGAAGAACCTAGAATATAAGACATATTTTCAGTTGTTTCACACTTGTTTGTTAAGTATATAATTCCACATGTGTTAATTCATAGTTTTGATGCCTTCAGTGTGAATATACAATTTTCATAGTCATGAAAATACAGAAAAATCTTTAAATGAGAAGGTGTGTCCAAACTTTTGGTCTGTACTGTATACATACACTGCTAAAAAAAATAAAGGGAACACTTAAACAACAGAATATAACTCCCAAGTAAATCAAACGTCTGTGAAATCAAACTGTCCACTTAGGAAGCAACACTGATTGACAATCAATTTCACATGCTGTTGTGCAAATGGAATAGACAATAGATGGAAATTATTGGCAATTATCAAGACACCCTCAATAAAGGAGTGGTTCTGCAGGGGGGAACCACAGACCACATCTCAGTACAAATGCTTTCTGGCTGATGTTTTGGTCACTTTTGAATGTTGGTTGTGCTTTCACACTCGTGGTAGCATGAGGCGGACTCTACAACCCACAGAAGTTGCTCAGGTAGTGCAGCTCATGCAGGATGGCACATCAATGCGAGCTGTGGCAAGAAGGTTTGCTGTGTCTGTCAGCGTAGTGTCCAGAGGCTGGAGTTGCTACCAGGAGACAGGCCAGTACACCAGGAGACATGGAGGGGGCCGCAGGAGGGCAACAACCCAGCAGCAGGACCACTACCTCCACCTTTGTGCAAGGAGGAACAGGAGGAGCACTGCCAGAGCCCTGCAAAATGACCTCCAGCAGGCCACAAATGAGCATGTGTCTGCACAAACGCTTAGAAACCGACTCCATGAGGGTGGTATGAGGACCAACATCCACAGATGGGGGTTGTGCTCACAGCCCAACACCGTGCAGGACGCTTGGCATTTGCCACAGAACACCAGGATTGGCAAAGTCGCCACTGGCGCCCTGTGCTCTTCACAGATGAAAGCAGGTTCACACTGAGCACATGTGACAGACGTGACAGAGTCTGGAGACGCCGTGGAGAGCGATCTGCTGCCTGCAACATCCTTCAGCATGACCGGTTTGGCAGTGGGTCAGTAATGGTGTGGGGTGGCATTTCTTTGGAGGGCCGCACAGCCCTCCATGTGCTCACCAGAGGTAGCCTGACTGCCATTAGGTACCGAGATGAGATCCTCAGACCCCTTGTGAGACCATATGCTGGTGCGGTTGGCCCTGGGTTCCTCCTAATGCAGGACAATGCCAGACCTCATGTGGCTGGAGTGTGTCAGCAGTTCCTACAAGATGAAGGCATTGAAGCTATGGACTGGCCGCCCGTTCCCCAGACCTGAATCCAATTGAGCACATCTGGGACACCATGTCTCGCTCCATCCACCAACGTCACGTTGCACCACAGACTGTCCAGGAGTTGGTGGATGCTTTAGTCCTGGTCTGGGAGGAGATCCCACAGGAGACCATCCGCAACCTCATCGGGAGCATGCCCAGGCGTTGTAGGGAGGTCATACAGGCACGTGGAGGCCACACACAATACTCAGCCTCATCAGGAGCATGCCCAGGCGTTGTAGGGAGGTCATACAGGCACGTGGAGGCCACACACAATACTCAGCCTCATCAGGAGCATGCCCAGGCGTTGTAGGGAGGTCATACAGGCACGTGGAGGCCACACACAATACTGAGCCTCATCAGGAGCATACCCAGGCGTTGTTGGAAGGTCATACAGGCACGTGGAGGCCACACACAATACTGAGACTCATCAGGAGCATGCCCAGGCGTTGTAGGGAGGTCATACAGGCACGTGGAGGCCACACACAATACTCAGCCTCATCAGGAGCATGCCCATGCGTTGTTGGGAGGTCATACATGCACGTGGAGGCCACACACAATACTCAGCCTCATCAGGAGCATGCCCAGGCGTTGTAGGGAGGTCATACAGGCACGTGGAGGCCACACACAATACTCAGCCTCATCAGGAGCATGCCCAGGCGTTGTAGGGAGGTCATATAGGCACGTGGAGGCCACACACAATACTCAGCCTCATCAGGAGCATGCCCAGGCGTTGTAGGGAGGTCATACAGGCACGTGGAGGCCACACACAATACTCCGCCTCATCAGGAGCATGCCCAGGCGTTGTAGGGAGGTCATACAGGCACGTGGAGGCCACACACAATACTCAGCCTCATCAGGAGCATGCCCAGGCGTTGTAGGGAGGTCATACAGGTATGTGGAGGCCACACACAATACTCAGCCTCATCAGGAGCATGCCCAGGCGTTGTAGGGAGGTCATACAGGCACGTGGAGGCCACACACAATACTCAGCCTCATCAGGAGCATGCCCAGGCGTTGTAGGGAGGTCATACAGGCACGTGGAGGCCACACACAATACTCAGCCTCATCAGGAGCATGCCCAGGCGTTGTAGGGGGGTCATACAGGCACGTGGAGGCCACATACAATACTCAGCCTCATCAGGAGCATGCCCAGGCATTGTAGGGAGGTCATACAGGCACGTGGAGGCCACACACAATACTCAGCCTCATCAGGAGCATGCCCAGGCGTTGTAGGGAGGTCATACAGGCACATGGAGGCCACACACAATACTCAGCCTCATCAGGAGCATGCCCAGGCGTTGTAGGGAGGTCATACAGGCACGTGGAGGCCACACACAATACTCAGCCTCATCAGGAGCATGCCCAGGCGTTGTAGGGAGGTCATACAGGCACGTGGAGGCCACACACAATACTCAGCCTCATCAGGAGCATGCCCAGGCGTTGTAGGGAGGTCATACAGGCACGTGGAGGCCACACACAATACTCAGCCTCATTGTGACTTGTTTTAAGGACATTACATCACAGTTGGATCAGCCTGTAGTGGGTTTTTCCACTTTAATTTTGGGAGTGACGCCAAATCCAGTCCTCCATTGGTTAATAAATGTGATTTCCATTGATGATTTTTGTGTGATTTTGCTGTCAGCACATTCAACTTTATACAGAACAAAGTATTTAATGAGAATATTTCATTCATTCAGATCTAGGATGTGTTATTTCACTGTTCCCTTTATTTTTTTTGAGCAGTGTACATATAACAAACATAGCCCAGGGACCAACATTTTCAGAAAGGGGACAACCCCTTTAAATCATTTCCAACCCACATACAAAGTAACAATAAAAGAAAACAACACTCTCAATATTTAAGCAAGGTTTAGCTTAGAAAGTTTCTCTGCAGGAAGAAAGTTTTCAATAATTCCATACTTTCTTTTTTAAGAACTAGTAAAACAAGGGTTAATAGGCTGGAAATCTTCCCTTCTACTTGTCGCCTTTAAAAAATACAGAACTACAAATCCCAGCAGATTAACAGTTTAGAATGACTAAGTATCATTGTAAAGAAAGAAGATAAATGATAGAAATTTTAAATAAAATATGCAAAGAAAATTTTTAAAAAGATCACAACCCGGGACTTACCCTTAGGTGTGCCTCCTCTGGTATGCTCACTGACTTACCCCCGGCCAGATAAGGTTGCTTTATAGGTGCACATTGGACAGGTGACCTCCGCCTACAAGTTACTATAGCAACAAGGAAATAAAGTTTCCTCTAAAAGAAAAAGTTTAAAGATTTTTTATTTTTGTTCTAGCTGGTTCCCATGAGTCGCCTCTTCCCGGGCGCAGAGATCGTATATCATTAAATTAGGGAACAGCTAAAAGGATCTTGTGTGTGCGGCTCAGGTACATGGGGTTGGGCGGCTTTCAGTGAAATTCAACCCAGACAAGGAAAAAAAGTTGGCTTTGTATGCGCCCATTGTATGCGGTCAGTGAGTCCTGATTCCCAGGAGAAGGGAGATGAAACGATACAGTATCTTATATCCAGAAACATTCCATAAAAATACATAAATTATCACACAATAAAGTGCAAATAAATGTAATGCAGAGATCCACAGAGAGAAGAAACAACTTTATAAAGCAGACGTAATAGGAAAATGCCATATATGTAGTAGAATACTGCCCAATGTACAATGGTAATACTGCTATAAACCTGCACCTATGTATTATGGTTATACAGGGGAGTATAATAGTTGTTATATTCTTGTACATAGGGGCAGTATTATAGTAGTTATATTCTTGTACATAGGGGGCAGTATTATAGTAGTTATATTCTTGTACATAGGGGCAGTATTATAGTAGTTATATTCTTGTACATAGGGGCAGTATTATAGTAGTTATATTCTTGTACATAGGGGCAGTATTATAGTAGTTATATTCTTGTACATAGGGGGCAGTATTATAGTAGTTATATTCTTGTACATAGGGGGCAGTATTATAGTAGTTATATTCTTGTACATAGGGGCAGTATTATAGTAGTTATATTCTTGTACATAGGGGCAGTATTATAGTAGTTATATTCTTGTACATAGGGGCAGTATTATAGTAGTTATATTCTTGTACATAGGGGGCAGTATTATAGTAGTTATATTCTTGTATATAGGGGCAGTATTATAGTAGTTATATTCTTGTACATAGGGGCAGTATTATAGTAGTTATATTCTTGTACATAGGGGCAGTATTATAGTAGTTATATTCTTGTACATAGGGGGCAGTATTATAGTAGTTATATTCTTGTACATAGGGGCAGTATTATAGTAGTTATATTCTTATACATAGGGGGCAGTATTATAGTAGTTATATTCTTGTACATAGGGGGCAGTATTATAGTAGTTATATTCTTGTACATAGGATCAGTATTATAGTAGTTATATTCTTATACATAGGGGCAGTATTATAGTAGTTCTATTCTTGTACATAGAGGCAGTATTATAGTAGTTATATTCTTGTACATAGGAGCAGTATTATACTAGTTATATTCTTCTACATAGGGGCAGTATTATAGTAGTTAGATTCTTGTACATAGGGGCAGTATTATAGTAGTTATATTCTTGTACATAGGGGGCAGTATTATAGTAGCTATATTCTTGTACATAGGGGCAGTATTATAGTAGTTATATTCTTGTACATAGGGGCAGTATTATAGTAGTTATATTCTTGTACATAGGAGCAGTATTATAGTAGTTATATTCTTGTACATAGGGGGCAGTATTATAGTAGTTATATTCTTGTACATAGGGGCAGTATTATAGTAGTTATATTCTTGTACATAGGGGCAGTGCTATAGTAGTTATATTCTTGTACATAGGAGCAGCATTATAGTAGTTATATTCTTGTACATAGGGGCAGTATTATAGTAGTTATATTCTTGTACATAGGAGGCAGCATTATAGTAGTTATATTCTTGTACATAGGATCAGTATTATAGTAGTTATATTCTTATACATAGGGGCAGTATTATAGTAGTTATATTTTTGTACATAGGGGCAGTATTATAGTAGTTATATTCTTGTACATAGGGGCAGTATTATAGTAGTTATATTCTTGTACATAGGAGCAGTATTATAGTAGTTATATTCTTGTACATAGGGGCAGTATTATAGTAGTTATATTCTTGTACATAGGGGCAGTATTATAGTAGTTATATTCTTGTACATAGGGGCAGTATTATAGTAGTTATATTCTTGTACATAGGAGGCAGTATTATAGTAGCTATATTCTTGTACATAGGAGCAGTATTATAGTAGTTATATTCTTGTACATAGGGGCAGTATTATAGTAGTTATATTCTTGTACATAGGGGGCAGTATTATAGTAGTTATATTCTTGTACATAGGAGCAGTATTATAGTAGTTATATTCTTGTACATAGGGGCAGTATTATAGTAGTTATATTCTTGTACATAGGGGCAGTATTATAGTAGTTATATTCTTGTACATAGGGGGCAGTATTATAGTAGTTATATTCTTGTACATAGGAGCAGTATTATAGTAGTTATATTCTTGTACATAGGGGCAGTATTATAGTAGTTATATTCTTGTACATAGGGGCAGTATTATAGTAGTTATATTCTTGTACATAGGGGGCAGTATTATAGTAGTTATATTCTTGTACATAGGGGCAGTATTATAGTAGTTATATTCTTGTACATAGGGGCAGTGCTATAGTAGTTATATTCTTGTACATAGGAGCAGCATTATAGTAGTTATATTCTTGTACATAGGGGCAGTATTATAGTAGTTATATTCTTGTACAGAGGAGGCAGTATTATAGTAGTTATATTCTTGTACATGGGAGCAGTATTATAGTAGTTATTAGTGTTGAGCGAGCACTAAAATGCTCGGGTGCTCGAAGCTCGGGCCGAGCTCACTGTGATACTCGGGTGCTCGACCCGAGCAACCAGCCCAATGTTAGTCTATGGGAGACCCGAACATTTTGCGGCGGCTCCCCCGGCAGTCTGTAGAAAGCCTAAAAAGTGCCCAAAATGATAGTGACAGTGCTCAAATGACATGGGGACAGCATGGGGATCGCCCCTGGAAGCATTTCTGACCCCCAGGTCACTGCTGTCAACAACATGGTCAGAGGTATTAAGCCACTTTTACAGGCTCACAATAAAACGTTCAAAAACGAAAGTGAAAGTGCTTTCCTGTGAAATATGTTAACCCCTTAACGACCATGGGTCTTTCTGTTTTTGTGTTTTCCTTTTTTGCTCCCCTTCTTTTTAATTTTCGTTCAATATGGCCATGTGAGGGCTTATTTTTTGCGGGACGAGTTGTACTTTTAAACACCATCACTGGTTTTACCATATCGTGTGCTGGAAAATGGGAAAAAAATTCCAAGTGCAGTGAAACTGCAAAAAAATGCAATTCCACAGTTGTTTTTTGGGTCCTTTTTTTACCATGTTCACAGATTGCTAAAACTGACCTGCCATCATTATTTTCCAGGTCGTTACGAGTTCATAGACACCAAACATGTATAGGTTCTTTTTTATTTAAGTTGTGAAAAAAAAATCCAAAGCTTGCTAAAAAAACAAAAAAAAATGACGCCATTTTCCGAGACCCTTAGCTTCTCCATTTTTCGGGATCTGGGGCCAGGTGAGGGCTTATTTTTTGCGTGCCGTGCTGACGTTTTTATTGATACCATATTGGGGTAGATCCGATGTTTTGATCGCCCGTTATTGCATTTTATTGCAAAGTTGTAGCGACCAAAAAAACTTAATTCTGGCGTTTACATTTTTTTTCTCGTTACGCCGTTTACTGATTGTATTAATTCTTCTTTTATATTGATAGATCGGGCGATTCTGAATGCGGCGATACCAAATATGTGTATGTGTTTTTTTTTTTATATATATATATTTTATTTTGAATGGGGCGAAAGGGGGGTGACTTAAACTTTTATATATTTTTTATTTTTTTAAAAACTTTTTTTTACACTTTCTGCTTCCTTCTATAGTCTCCAGAGGAGACTAGAAGCAGCAGTTGTCTGATTGCTTCTACTGCATACAAGCGATGAGCAGATCGCTTGTATGCAGGAGAAATGCTCACTTGCTATGAGCGCTGACCACTAGGTGGCGTTCATAGCAATTGAGACATGACAACCACAGGCGTCTGCTGCAGTCCCTGAGTTGTCATGCCCACCCATTGGTGACCCGCGATCACGTGACGGGGTCACTGATGGGCGGGGCTTAGGACTCCCGGAAGCGCGAGTTAAATGCCACTGTCAGAGATTTAACATATTAACAGCCGCGGGTGGATTGCGATTCCAATAATCAGCTGACATGTGCTCGCTTCAGTGCGGGCTCACCGCCGGAGCCCCCGCTGAACCGGCCTTCCCGACCTGGTGCGTACTATTACTGACCAGGTCGGAAAAGGGTTAAGGAACATCCTTTCCAGGGTAAAGACTTGTGTATAAGGTAAAATAAATAACCAAAAACAAAAATACTCCTCCACACCTTGGGCTATGTTCACAAGTAGCATTTTTTTGCGTTTTTGCACGTTTGTATTGCTTTCAACCGTGACAAATACATTCACCGGAAAATGTCATTTTAACATTTTACAACCTTATCTGGCCATGTGCTGTGTGACACATGCATACAGTGCTAAAAAGACATGGGAACAGCATGGGGAAGACCCCTGGAAGCATCTCTGACACCCAGGTCACTGCCTAAAAGTGTGCCCATCAGAAGTGATCCTTGCCGCATCAAAAGATGCAGACTTGCAGCTATCCCCGTGCAAGTCCTTGTCCCAGGGCAGTGTTCAATTGTACCTCCCCCATAACTTGCAATACAAGCGCAAGTATGCAGCCTGCCACCCACCCACCCCCAGGCTGCAATACCATACTGCTAGCTTGCTTGCACTTGAAATTGGGCCTTTTAGGCATGTGGAGGTGGAATCTGGCCACCACGTCATGGCTGCGTCGGTAGCCTGGCATTCATACTCAGTCCCCAGCCGCCCGGCGGCGGGGTGTCCACGCTTGGTCCCCAGCCGCCAGGGGGCGGCCGGGTGTCCATACTCAGTCCCCAGCCGCCCCGCGGCCGGGTGCCCACACACAGTCCCCAGCCGCGTGGGGGTGGCCGGGTGTCCATAAACGGTCCCCAGCCGCCCCTATTTGTCCCGGTGCGCCTTATACACAAGCGCGCATACCAAAACATTACCCGTGCCCTCCCCAGTGCATTTAGTGGGAAGGACAGCCTAACCACAAACACGTGGACAAGTGAATGTGGCCAGGAATGGTCCATCTCACTGACGCCTTCACACTGGGTTAATATTGTGGAAGCCGGGACACAGTTGGACACTGGGATGCAACACGTCCTCCAGACATAGAGGATTGCGGGTCCTGGGTCAATCAGGCTTCAACACAAAGTTCAGAAGGTAGACAGCAGCAGTGGTCGGCCTCCTACACAACGAGTAAATTATTCATGATCATGAGGCCATCCACCTCCTTAGCTTTCTGTTCCTTGGAATACAAGCGCATGTATGTAGTAGCAGCTAGGCCTGAGGTGGTCAGCGTTTTGGCGCATATTCTACCTCCTTCGAGGATTGCTGGATGTTTTCCTGCTACTATCCCAGTTCTATGACTCTCGTTAAAACAAAGCTTCAGGTGATGAATGATGGATGAGGTGGTGGCAAAGGAGAAAGAGCAGAAGGAACAGGGACCATTCACATCAATATCAGGCCAGCCAACCACACATGTCTTGTAGGATATGTTTCCGTACCAAAAGGAGCGGTTCAGCTACACAGTTATAAGGCATACAGTGAATGCAATGCCTACCAAAAATTTCGAGGCACTCCAATGCCCCTTGGAAGTGACATGGAGGTCAGAGGGCCTTAACTAAACCGTTTTTTCCATTTATAGCAACTGGGTCTCCTGTACACTGTTGGCCTAAGCAGGGAATGGAAGGCTTTCCAAAAATTATTAGGCACTGCAATGCCCCTTGAAACAGACGTGGATTACAGCGTATTAAAAACCTTCTACCCATTATTGGGGAGTGGGTCTCCCTTAGTGTTCGCCTATGCATTGAAAAGCAAAAGCTGACAAAAATTAGGAGGAAATGCAATGCCCGTTGCAAGAGTCGTGGAGGTTAGAGGTAATTAAAAACAACATGTCAATGCCCCTTGGAAGAGCTGTGGAGTTCAGAGTGGTTTAACAAGACGGTTTTAATGCCCCTTAGAAGAGACGTGGAGTTCAGAGTGGTTTAACAAGACAGTTTTAATGCCCCTTGGAAGAGATGTGGAGGTCACAGTAGCTTAACAAGATGGTTTTAATGCCCCTTGGAAGAGACGTGGAGTTCAGAGTGGTTTAACAAGACAGTTTTAATGCCCATTGGAAGAGTGGTGGAGGTTACAGTGGTATAAAAATACAATATCAATGCCCCGTGGAAGAGACGTGGAGGTCACAGTAGCTTAACAAGACGGTTTTAATGCCCCTTGGAAGAGTGGTGGAGGTCGCAGTGGAATAAAAAGACAATATCAATGCCCCTTGGAAGAGTGGTGGAGGTTACAGTGGAATAAAAAGACAATATCAACGCCCTGTGGAAGAGACATGGAGGTCACAGTAGCTTAACAAGACGCTTTTAATGCCCCTTGGAAGAGTGGTGGAGGTCGCAGTGGAATAAAAAGACAATATTAACGACCCTTGGAAGAGAAGTGGAGGTCACAGTAGCTTAACAAGACGATTTTAATGCCCCTTACAAGAGCCATGCAGTACAGCATATTAAAAACATTATTCCCATTATTGGAGAGTGGGTCTACCATAGTCTTTGCCTATGCCTTCCAAGCAAAAGCTGCCAAAAATTAGGAAGGGGGAACTTGCAATGTCCCTTACAAGAGCCATGCAGTACAGCATATTAAAAACATTATTCCCATTATTGGGGAGTGGGTCTCCCATAGTCTTTGCCTATGCCTTACAAGCAAAAGCTGCCAAAAATTACGACAGAGGAACTTGCAATGCTGGCAACATGGACCACGGTCACCCTGGTGGTATAGTGGTCTTGGAGGCTGAGGATAAGGAGAAGAGCAAAAAACAGCCGAAATGAGGAAGCGTATACCCATGTGTGGGTGTGAAGCGATGCATGTGAATACACCTCCCGAAATAACACAGTGGATTTGACTTTATGTTACTCTGCTGTCATTTGGTGGTGATGAGAAGTCTGGCCCAATCCAACCTTGTTCATTTTGATAAGGGTCAGCTTGTCAGCATTGTCAGTTGACAGGCGAGTGCGCTTATCAGTTATAATTCCCCCAGCGGCACTAAAAACACGCTCCGATAACACGCTAGCGGCAGGGCAGGCCAGGACCTCCAAGGCATACAGAGTGAGTTCATTCCAAGTGTCCAGCTTGGATACCCAATAATTAAAAGGCACAGAGGAATCACGGAGGACGCTGGTACTCCCTCACCATCTTTTGAAACTTTCCACTCCTTGTGAGAGTACCCTGCGCCTCAGGGCCTGTAAGCTGGGCAGGTCTCAGAAAACTGTCCTAGAACATTGACAGTGTTCCCCTGCCTCTGCTGGATTGGAGTTGCGTCTCTCCCGCCTGTATGCCTTAGTTGGGCAGCGAACTGTGACCTCTGCCGCTACCGTGTTCAGATGGGAATTTTTTTAATAGTTCTGCAGCAAGGGCCTTCTGGTACTGCCCCATTTTTGTAGACCTCTCCAACTCAGTAATAAGAGAGTGAAAGTTCTCCTTGTAGAGGGGGTCTAAAAGTGTCATCAACCAGTAATGACTGTCACCCAACATTTTGACAATGCGAGGGTCACGGTTAAGGCAGCGTAACATAAAGTCAGCCATGGGTGCCAGACTGGTAACGGGCAAGACTTCCGTGTCCTCACCAAGATGACGACTGATAGTGTTGAGCGATCACTAAAATGCTCGGGTGCTCGAAGCTCGGGCCGAGCTTACCGTGATACTCGGGTGCTCGACCCAAGCAACGAGCCCAATGTTAGTCTATGAGAGACCCGAGCATTTTTGCGGCAGCACCCCCGGCAGTCTGTAGAAAGCCTAAAAAGTGCCCAAAACGATAGTGACAGTGCTCAAAAGACATGGGGGCAGCATGGGGATCGCCCCTGGAAGCATTTCTGACCCCCAGGTCACTGCTGTCAACAACGTGGTCAGAGGTATTAAGCCACTTTTGCGGGCTCACAATAAAACGTTCAAAAACGAAACTGAAACGGTTTTCCTGTGAAATATGTTAAGGAACATCCTTTCCAGGGTAAAGACTTGTGTATAAGGTAAAATAAATAACCAAAAACAAAAATACTCCTCCACACCTTGGGCTATGTTCACAAGTAGCATTTTTCATGCGTTTTTGCACTTTTGTATTGCTTTCAACCGTGACAAATGCGTTCACCGGGAAATGTCATTTTAACATTTTACAACCTTATCTGGCCATGTGCTGTGTGACACATGCATACAGTGCTGAAAAGACAAGGGATCAGCATGGGGAAGACCCCTGGAAGCATCTCTGACCCCCAGGTCACTGTCTAAAAGTGTGCCCATCAGAAGTGATCCTTGCCGCATCAGAAGATGCAGACTTGCAACTATCCCCATGCAAGTCCTTGTCCCAGGGCAGTGTTCAATTGTACCTCCCCCATTCCTTGCAATGCAAGCGAAAATATGCAGCCAACCACCCACCCACCCGCAGGCTGCAATACCATACTGCTAGCTTTCACTTGAAATGGGGCCTTTTAGTTTGGAGGAGGCCGAAGCTGGCCACTACCTCATGGCCGCTTCGGCAGCGAGGTATCCATACTCTGTCCCCAGCCGCCCGGCGGCCGGGTGTCCACGCTCGGTCCCCAGCCGCCAGGTGGCGGCCAGGTGTCCATACTCGGTCCCCAGCCGCCCTGATTTCTCCTGTCACCTTCCCCCACACTTTTCTTAGCCTGGCCTGCTTTAGGGCAGCATTGGACGAGCCCACCAGAGAACCAGACTCCTCCGGTGGGCCCTGGCTTCTCCATCAGGGGAGTTGAGAGTGCCTAGGTGAGGAGCATGATGATGATGATAGAAGATAGCATCTGCTTTGTTTTCTTGGAATGCAGTGCATGTATGTAGTAGCGGCTAGGCCTGAGGTGGTCCCCGTTTTGGCGCATATCCTACCTCCTCCGAGGATTGCTGGATGTTTTCCTGCTACTATCCCAGTTCTATGACTCTCGTTAAAACAAAGCTTCAGGTGATAAATGATGGGTGAGGTGGTGGCAAAGGAGAAAGAGCAGGAGGAACAGGGACCATTCACATCAATATCAGGCCAGTCAACCAGATATGTCTTGTAGGATATGTTTCTGTAACAAAAGGAGCTGTTCGGCTACACAGTTATAGGGCATACAGTGAGTGCAATGCCTACCAAAAATTTCGAGCCACTCCAATGCCCCTTGGAAATGACATGGAGGTCAGAGGGCGTTAACTAAACCTTTTTTTCGATTTATAGCAACTGGGTCTCCCGTGCACTGTTGGCCTAAGCAGTGAATGGAAGGCTTTCCAAAAATTATGAGGAACTGCAATGCCCCTTACAAGAGCCATGTGTGGCACCCCAGGGGTCTGGTCACCACAATAATAGAGATATTACGTCGGAGAGCAAGTGGGAGGTTTCCTGGTCAGGATCCCTTAAACATGCAACATCCTCCTGCCCCAGTCCTGGGACGGGAGAATTCTGTCCTTATAAACTGGATCTGGGGCGAGGTTGAGTGAGTCAGAGAACAGTCAGAGTCAGAGTGAGAGCAAGGGAAAGTAACAGCAAGGAGCTCTGTAGGAGCTAGGAGCTAAAGACCAGGGGCTGGAAGCTGAGCAGAGCTCGGCCTGGCAAAAGACAATAGGAACCGGACACAGGAGTCCGAAGCTGTGAGGACTTATATATCCAGCAGCAGAAACCAGCCGGCAGGGGATTTCAGGTCCTCTGGCCATAGAAGCCCGGAGACTCAGTCACAAGCAAGGGACCAGCACCGCCGTCGTGGAGCGGAGGCTAACAGAAGGCCCCAAGTCACCAGCCATACGGGTGAGCACTACACGGTACACTCAGGGACGTGGGCTACTTCTACCCGCTTACAGCAAGGTAGCCAGGAAGAGTGCAGACAGACGGGGAGGCCTACAACTCCACCTGGCCAGGGGAACTCCTGCTTGCTCACAGACTGACCAGGCCTCTTATGCTAGCCAGTACTCCCGGGAGGGTCTACCTTATAATCATCAGTAAAGACCCTGAACTGCACTGCAAAGACTCTGAGTCATTCCTGCTGCGCTCGTGCACCATCACCCCCATCATCCACACTCACTGCCCTGAGGCTATACTCCTCCCGAGGGGAGTTATCCCATTCTATGCTGCGCACACAACACCAGCCTCAGCGGTCTGCCTCGCAGCGGTGGTACTCCCTGACCGCAATCCACGGGTGGCGCAGTCGGACAATTAACCTCAAAACCTAAGAAAGACTGCCACTGGTTTTACCAGCCTGAGCCACGGGACCGGGTCACCGCCACGGAGACTAGAGACCCGGCACCGGGTATCCCACACACGTGTACACACGGCCCAGGGGGCGCGTCACATGCAGTACAGCATATTACAAACATAAGTCCCATTATTGGGGAGTGGGTGTCCCATAGTATTTGCTTATGCCTTGCAAGCAAAAGCTGCCAAAAATTAGGATGGAGCAACTTGCAATGACCCTTACAAGAGCCATGCAGTACAGCATATTACAAACATAAGTCCCATTATTGGGGAGTGGGTGTCCCATAGTATTTGCTTATGCCTTGCAAGCAAAAGCTGCCAAAAATTAGGATGGAGGAACTTGCAATGCTGGCACCCTGGTGGTATAGTGGTGGTGGAGGCTGAGGATAAGGAGAAGAAGATTAAGCAGCCGAAATGAGGAAGCGTATACCCATGTGTGGGTGTGAAGCGGTGCATGTGAATACACCTCCCGAAATAACACAGTGGATTTGACTTTATGTTACTCTGCTGTCATTTGGTGGTGATGAGAAGTCTGGCCCAATCCAGCCCTTGTTCATTTTGATAAGGGTCAGCTTGTCAGCATTGTCAGTTGACAGGCGAGTGCTCTTATCAGTTATAATTCCCCCAGCGGCACTAAAAACACGCTCCGATAGCACGCTAGTGGCAGGGCAGGCCATGACCTCCAAGGCGTACAGAGCGAGTTCATTCCAAGTGTCCAGCTTGGATACCCAATAATTAAAAGGCACAGAGGAATCACGGAGGACGCTGGTACGATCGGCAAGGTACTCCCTCACCCTCTTTTGAAACTTTCCACTCCTTGTGAGAGTACCCCGCGCCTCAGGGCCTGTAAGCTGGGCGGGTGTCAGAAAACTGTCCCAGAACGTTGACAGTGTTCCCCTGCCTCTGCTGGATTGGAGTTGCATCTCTCTCGCCTGTACGCCTTGGTTGGGCAACGAACTGTGACCTCTGCCGCTAGCGTGTTCAGATGGGAATTTTTTTAAGAGTTCTGCAGCAAGGGCCTTCTGGTATTGCCCCATTTTTGTAGACCTCTCCACCTCAGGAATAAGAGAGTGAAAGTTCTCCTTGTAGCGGGGGTCTACAAGTGTCACCAACCAGTAATGACTGTCACCCAACATTTTGACAACGCGAGGGTCACGGTTAAGGCAGCGTAACATAAAGTCAGCCATGCGTGCCAGACTGGTAACGGGCAAGATTTCCGTGTCCTCACCAAGATGACGACTGACCATGCTCTCCTCCTCCTCCTCCTCTTCCTCCTCCCCCCTGTCCTCAGGCCACCCACGCTGAACCGACGGTATGACACTTGTACAGGTACTACCGTCTACAACGCATGACAGCAGCTCCTGTTCTTCCTCCTCCTCCTCCTCCTCTCCCTCATTGTCCCCCAATGCACGTTGGGAGGAGATGAGGCTGGGCTGTGTGTTATCGCCCGCTATGGCTTCTTGATCCATCTCATCATACTCTGGCTGCAATGACTCCTCTTTAATTCTCTGCAGAGAGCGTTGCAAAAGACAGACAAGTGGGATGCTGACACTAATGATGGCGTCATCGCCACTCACCATCTTGGTGGCCTCCTCAAAGTTTGTCAGGATGGTACATATGTCAGACATCCAGGTCCACTCCTGAGGTCTTATGTGTGGAGTCTGACCTGAATATCGGCGGCCTTGTTGCAGCTGGTACTCCACAACTGCTCTCTTCTGCTCACAAATCCTTTGCAACATGTGGAGGGTAGAGTTCCAACGTGTGGGGACATCACACACCAGTCGGTGTGCCGGAAGCTTCAAACGCTGCTGCAACACAGCAAGGGCGGCGGAAGCTGTAGCCAACTTGCGAAAATGAGCTGACAGGCGGCGTACTTTCACGAGCAGATCTGGCAACTCGGGGTACGATTTAAGAAACCGCTGAACCACGAGGTTAAGCACATGAGCCAGGCATGGTACGTGTGTGATCTCACCTCGCCTCAGAGCCGCCACCAGGTTACGGCCATTGTCACACACGACCATGCCGGGATGTAGGTTCAGCGGTGTCAGCCACAGATCTGCCTGCTCTTTCACAGCTGTCCACAACTCACAAGCAGTGTGAGGTTTATCACCTAAGCTTATGAGTTTCAGCACAGCCTGTTGCCGCTTGGCGGAGGCAGTACTGCAGTGCTTCCAGCTTGTAACTGATGTGGTGATATCTGAGATGGAGGCTGAACATGAGGAGGAGGAGGAGGAGGATGATGCGCAGGAGCTGTACACTGTGGGGGCAACTCTGACTGACATAGGGCCCGCAATCCTCGGTGTGGGGAGGATGTGTTCCATCCCAAGGTCCGACTGGGTCCCGGCTTTCACTATGTTTACCCAGTGTGCCGTCAGAGAGATGTACCATCCCTGGCCACAAGCACTTGTCCACGTGTCCGTTGTCAGGTGGACTCTCATAGAATCATAGAATCATAGAATGGTAGAGTTGGAAGGGACCTCCTGGGTCATCTGGTCCAACCCCCTGCTCAAAGCAGGATTCACTAGATCATCTCAGACAGATGTCTGTCCAGCCTCTGTTTGAAGACGTCCATTGAAGGGGAACTCACCACCTCTCGTGGCAGCCTGTTCCACTCATTAATCACCCTAACTGTCAAAAAGTTTTTTCTAATATCTAATCTGTGTCTCCTCCCATTTAGTTTCATCCCATTGCTTCTAGTCTTTCCTTGTGCAAATGAGAATAAAGATGATCCTTCTACAATGTGACAGCCCTTGACATATTTGTAGACAGCTATTAAGTCTCCTCTCAGTCTTCTTTTTTGCAAGCTAAACATTCCCAAATCCTGCAACCGTTCCTCATAGGACATGGTTTGCAGACCAGTCACCATTCTGGTCGCTCTTCTCTGAACTTGCTCCAGTTTGTCTATGTCTTTTTTAAAATGTGGTGCCCAAAACTGTACACAGTATTCCAGATGAGGTCTGACCAAAGAGGAGATAATGACTTCACGTGATCTAGACTGTATGCTTCTGTTAATACATCCCAGAATTGTATTTGCCTTTTTTGCTGCTGCATCACACTGTTGACTCATGTTCAGTCTATGATCTATTAGTATACCTAAGTCTTTTTCACATGTACTTTTGCTTAGCTCTATTCCTCCCATTCTGTATATGCTTTTTTCATTTTTATTGCCCAGATGTAGTACTTTGCATTTTTCCCTGTTAAAAACCATTCTGTTGGTTGCTGCCCACTGCTCCAGTTTATTTAGGTCTTTTTGAATCCTCTCTCTCTCTTCTCTAGTATTAGCTATCCCTCCTAGCTTTGTGTCATCAGCAAATTTAATCAGTTTACCCTCAATTCCTTCATCTAAATCATTGATAAAGATGTTGAACAATACAGGTCCCAGGACGGAGCCCTGTGGTACCCCACTTGAGACATTCATCCAGCTGGATGTGAAGCCATTTACAACCACCCTTTGAGTCCGATCACTAAGCCAGTTATGAATCCACCTAACAGTTGCCTGGTCCATTGCATGCTTGGTCATTTTTTCAATAAGGATGGTGTGAGATACTTTGTCAAATGCTTTGCTGAAGTCAAGATATACTATATCTACAGCATTTCCCTGATCCACCCAGTCAGTGATTCTGTCATAGAAGGAAATTAAGTTAGTCTGACATGACTTGTTAGTTACAAACCCATGCTGACTCTGGTTAATCACTTCATTCTTATCCATGTACTTACATACATGTTGTTTAATAATTTGTTCAAAGATCTTTCCTGGTATAGAAGTCAGACTCACCGGCCTATAGTTCCCTGGGTCCACCTTCTTCCCCTTTTTGAAGATAGGAACAACATTTGCTCTTCTCCAGTCTTCTGGGACTTCTCCTGTTCTCCAAGAATTTTCAAAGATTATGGAGAGTGGTTCTAAAATTTCTTCTACGATCTCCTTCAGTACTCTGGGGTGTAATTCATCTGGACCTGGAGACTTGAACTCATTTATGTTAGCTAAATATTCCCTCACAATCTTTCTGTTTACAGATAACTTGGATTCCTCTATTCCTTTAAAAGGACAGTGAAGATCAGTTGATGTTACATTTTCTTTCTGAGAGAAAACAGATGCAAAATAGGAATTAAAAAGTTCGGCCTTCTCAACATCCTCTCTTACCATTTCTCCATTTTCATCCTGTAAAAATCCTATAGCATCTTTGACTTTTCTTTTACTTTTGACATACCCCCAAAATCCTTTTTTATTGCTTTTGACATCTCTTGCAAGCCTTAATTCATTGTCAGCTTTAGCTAACCTGATACGTGCCCTGCAGGATCTGCAGACTGCATTATAATCTTCTTTAGATATGCCTCCCTCTTTCCATTTAATAAACATTTCTTTCTTTCTTTTTAGCATGTGTTTAAGTTCTGTGTTCATCCATCCTGGTTTCCTTAAATGCTTCCCATTCTTCCTACTTTTCGGGATTGTTAACGATTGTGCTTTGAGAATCTCATTTTTAAAAATTTCCCATCCTTCCTGGACATTTTTGTCCTTAAGGACATCCAGCCATTGGATCCCTCCTATTCTCTTTCTGAGTCTCTTAAAATCTGCCTTTCTAAAATCTAACCTTGAAGTTTGAGTCTTCACATGTCTTCCTCCTCTAGTTATCCAAAATTCTATAATAGCATGATCGCTGCCTCCTAGGGTCCCAGCCACCTTTACCTCCTCAACCATTTCCTCCCTGTTTATAAGGATTAGATCCAAAGTAGCAGATCCCCTTGTTTTCTCCCCTACCTTTTGGAAGATAAAGTTGTCAGCAAGAGAGGATAAGAATTTGCTTGACCTGTTAGTTTTACTTGAGAGAGATTCCCAACAAATGTCTGGATAGTTGAAATCTCCCATGACCACTACGTCATATTTTTTGGAGAACTTGGTCATTTGATACATAAAGAGTTCATCCATATCTTCAGCTTGCCCAGGTGGCCTGTAGTAAATGCCTACAATGGTGTCCTTTCCGTTGTTCTCTCCTTGTATTCTTACCCAAACAGTTTCCACAGAACTCCCAGTCTCTGAAGCTTCAATCTCTGTGCAGATATACGCTTTTCTAACATACAATGCAACACCTCCTCCTCGTTTATCAAGTCTGTTTCTTGCAAATAAGTTGTATCCTTTTAGCCTTTTATTCCAATCATGTGTATCGTCCCACCAAGTTTCAGTGATTCCAATGACATCATATTCCTTTTCCTGCATTAGTAGTTCCAATTCTCCTTGTTTGTTGCCCATGCTTTGTGCATTTGTATAAAAACATTTTAGTTTGTGATTGGTTTCTCTTCCTCCCATATTTTTATTATTTACATTGTTTTGTCTTTGTTCTTCTTTTCCACTTCCAGTAGCAGAGATCTCAATAGTATTTGTCAGCTGTATGGCTTTTTCTGGCCTTTTGCTTCCCTTCCCACATTGTTCTAGTTTAAAGCTCTCCTGATGAGTGTAGCAAGGCGACTTCCAAATACATGTTTTCCAGTCTTCGTAAGGTGCACCCCATCTCTAGCAAGTAGTCCATCGTATAGGTAATTCATTCCGTGATCCAGAAATCCAAATCCTTGTTGACGGCACCATCGACGTAGCCAGTTGTTCACCTGTAGAATCTTATTCCACCTCATTGTTCCATGGCCATCCACTGGGAGGATGGATGAGAAGACCACCTGCGCTCCCAATTCTTTCACTTTCTTGCCTAAGTCTTCAAAGTCACTGCAGATGGTTTCCAGGTCCTTTCTTGCGGTGTCATTTGTCCCCACATGTATTAGCAGGAATGGGTAGTGATCTGTAGGTCTGAAGAGTCTTGATATCCTGTCAGACACATCTTTAATTTTTGCTCCTGGAAGACAGCACATTTCTCTTGAGGTTATGTCTGGTCTGCAGATAGCGGCCTCTGTTCCTCTTAACAGGGAATCCCCCATGACCACCACTCTCCGTTTTTTCTTCACAACATTCTTCTTTCTCCATCCAGGAGGATTCTGAGGGCTTACAAGGTTATTCATTGCTGGCAAAGTCTTATCTTGCTGTATTTCTTCATGGTTCTCCTGTGTGAGAGCCTGGTACTGGTTCCTGAGCAGTATAGGTGCTGACTGCCTCTCGATCCTCCTGCTTCTCTGGGTCACATGCTTCCATTCCTCTGTTTCGTCAGGTGCAGTTCGAATTTCTTCTCTTTCTGAATCATGAAGAGATAATTCTGCTCTAAGAACTCTTCACCTTCCTTAATGATTTTCAAGGTAGTTAACCTCTCTTCTAGATTTCGCAACTTTTCCTCCAACAGGGACACAAGCTTGCATTTCTGGCATGTGAAGTTTGGCTTTTCCACTGGCAAGTCTGTGAACATGTAGCAGGATATGCAGCTCACCAAATGGCTCCTGGACTCTTCCATGTTCTTATTGTTAGTGTTCTGAAAACAGTGAAAAAAGCTTAAAAAAAAAGCTTCAAAATGCGCGCGCCGGTAGGCGCGCGGTTTACCGATGTCCTCTTTTCAGCTCCAACAGCAAAAATCCAGTGTTCTTTGAGCTCGCGGAGACTCTTCACTTACCCCAAAATGCAGTGGGAATATGCAAATTATCTCCTCAGGACTCCTCCCCTGGTTTAACTGCGTAGTAAGTAACTGCGTTGTTGAGGGCACGGCAGATGTTTTGGGACACGTGCTTGTGTAGTGCGGGGATGGCACACCGGGCAAAATAGTGTCGGCTGGGGACCGAGTACCGAGGGACGGCCACCGCCATAAGATTGCGGAAGGATTCCGTCTCCACCAGCCTAAAAGGCAGCATTTCCAATGCAAGCAGTCGTGAAATGTGCGAATTCAGGACTGTGGCCTGTGGGGCGTTAGCTGCGAATTTCCGCTTTCGTTCAAAGGTCTGGGATATGGACAATTGAACGCTGCGGTGGGACGTGGACGTGGACGTTGATGCTGTTTCTTGAGAAACTGCCATAACAAGTGAAGACTGAGAGGAGGGGGCATCTTTGCATGCAGTATGGACAGGGGATTGCCTTGCACACACAACAGGGGGTTCTATTGCACGCACAACAGTGGAAGAAGCAGTGGTGACACCCGCTGACACTGGTCGTGGACCCTGGGTTTCGCCCCACAAAGTCGGGTCCTTTGCTGCCATGTGCCTGATCATGCTGGTGGTGGTCAGGCTGGTAGTTTTGTCACCCCTGCTGATGCTGGCATGGCAGGTGGAACATATGGCCATTTTGGGGTTATCAGCAGAGTCTTTAAAAAAATTCCAGACTCTGGAAGACCTACCGCTTGTACTGGCAACGTCCCTCGTGTTGGTGTTACGGGGAACGGTTGCCTGCCTTCTGTCTGCGGCCACCACACTGCTTCTTCCTGCCTGTTGGGGTACTCTGCCTCCCTCACCCTGTGTGCTGCTGGCCTCACTCTGCATGTCCTCCTTCCACGTTGGGTCAGTTACTAGATCATCCACCACCTCCTCCTCTTTCACTTGCGCACCACGATCCTCCTCCTCACTTCCTGGCAATTGTGTCTCGTTATCGTCCACCTCTTGTGACAGATTGCCTACGTCGACTTCCTGTGGCCGTGGCTGTTCAAATATTTGGGCATCGCAACATGGGATCTCCTCTTCCACCACTTCAAGCGTATCAGGCGAGGGGCCCAAATATGGAAATGGACCAGTGAACAGCTCTTCAGAGTGTCCAAGTGTGGGATCACTTGCTGTCTGACGACACTCGGCATGGTGGGAGGAAGGAGCATCAGGGTGAGGAGGAGTATGCGGTCGAGACTCACGGCTACTAAGAGTTGACCGTGTGGAAGACAGACCGGAGGTGGTGGTGCCCAGGTAACTGGAAGTATTGTCTGCTATCCAATTAATAACCTGTTCACACTGATCAGTTCTCAATACTGGTGTTGTTCTGTGCTTCCCTAGTAATTCGGTCAAGAAGTGGGAGCGAGAAGATGTGGCTGTTGGTTGTGGCACATTTTCACCTTGGCCACGGCCCCGTCCTCTGCACGAACCATCACCAGAACGTCCACTTCCACGTCCCTTGCCACGCGCCTTGCCCATTGTAAATGAAGTAAAATAGCTTACACTTGCACTATCAATGGAAAAAGGGTAATAAAGAGTAGATTAGAACCGTGGAAGAGGAAAACCACAGTTATTGTTTACTGGGGTATACCACACTTTTTTAAATAGAGATATTTGCGGCTGAACAGTGAGCGACACACTCAAACTGCTTTTTTTTTTAGATACCAAAGGCCCAAAACTGGATAGTACAGCGATTTGACCCGTGGAACTGCGAAACCACACTGGGATGTCGGGCCTACACAAGACTATTTTCAACAGATATATTTTTGTGTCACAACAGTCAGGAGACACTGCTGTTTTTCTTTACGGAAAAAAATACCAAAACCTGAATAATAGAGATTTTTTACCGTGGAACAGCAAAACCACAGTTATAATTTACTGGTGTATACCAGGCTTTTTAAAATATATATATATTTGCGGCTGAACAGTGAGCGACACACTCAAACTGTTTTTTTAGATACAAATGGCCCAAAAGTGGATAATACAGAGGTTTGTACCGTGGAACTGCAAAACCACACTTGTATTTCTCGGGCCTACACCAGACTATTTTCAACAGATATATTTGTGTCTGAAAAATCAGGGAGACACTATTATTATTTTTATACAGCAAAAAATGCCAAAAACAGGATAATAGAGATGTTTTACCGTGGAACATCAAAACCACAGTAATAATTTACTGGTGTATACCAGGCTTTTTAAAATATATATACATTTGCGGCTGAACAGTGAGCGACACACTCAAACTGTTTTTTTTAGATACAAATGGCCCAAAAGTGGATAATACAGAGGTTTGTACCGTGGAACTGCAAAACCACACTTGTATTTCTCGGGCCTACACCAGACTATTTTCAACAGATATATTTGTGTCTGAAAATCAGGGAGACACTATTTTTTTTTTTTTTTTACAGCAAAAAATGCAAAAAGTAGGATAATAGAGATTTTTTACCGTGGAACAGCAAAAGCACACTTCTGTCTCTCTGGCCTACACCAGACTATTTTCAACAGATATATTTGTGTCTGAAAAAGCAGGGAGACACTATTATTATTTTTATACAGCAAAAAATGCCAAAAACAGGATAATAGAGATGTTTTACCGTGGAACATCAAAACCACAGTAATAATTTACTGGTGTATACCAGGCTTTTTAAAATATATATATATATTTGCGGCTGAACAGTGAGCGACACACTCAAACTGTTTTTTTTAGATACAAACGGCCCAAAAGTGGATAATACAGAGGTTTGTACCGTGGAACTGCAAAACCACACTTGTATTTCTCGGGCCTACACCAGACTATTTTCAACAGATATATTTGTGTCTGAAAAATCAGGGAGACACTATTTTTTTTTTTTTACAGCAAAAAATGCAAAAAGCAGGATAATAGAGATTTTTTACCGTGGAACAGCAAAAGCACACTTCTGTCTCTCTGGCCTACACCAGACTATTTTCAACAGATATATTTGTGTCTGAAAAATCAGGGAGACACTATTATTATTTTTATACAGCAAAAAATACCAAAAACAGGATAATAGAGATGTTTTACCGTGGAACATCAAAACCACAGTAATAATTTACTGGTGTATACCAGGCTTTTTAAAATATATATATATTTGCGGCTGAACAGTGAGCGACACACTCAAACTGTTTTTTTTAGATACAAATGGCCCATAGAACTGCAAAACCACACTTCTATTTCTCTGGCCTACACCAGACTATTTTCAACAGATATATTTGTGTCTGAAAAATCAGAGGCACACCTTTTTTTTTGGGGGGGGGGGGGCACCAAAAGGTTAATAAGACTGGTATTTGTACATTGTGAAGGAGGAAAAAAAAAGAGGATTTAGATAAAAAAAAAAGGATTTTTCCTGGCCCCCGGGACCTGGAGCTAAGTCCAGCAATTTCAGCAACAGGAGCAGCACACAGGACTGTAATGCAGCGTTTGCTGGTATAACCACTGCGTCTCCTATACAGCCTGCCTGCCTGATATACCTGGGATGGATATTAGTCCTGAGAAGGACTGTTTGTTTGATCTGGCAGCCTTTACAGACCCTACACTAACTATTTTGCAGGATATATCTCTCCCTAAATCAGCAGCGCTGTCCCTACACTGTCTGATCCGGAGCGACTGTGTCCAAGATGGCGGCGCCCGGTTTTAAATACTCGAGGTGACGCTGTGCGGCCAGCCAATCACTGTAATGCCCACAAACAACATGGCTGTGGCATTATAGTGACTGGCTGGCAATCCCTGCATGTTCATTGGCTCTGTAAAGAGCGCCAAACGTGCAGGGCAGAGACCCGAGCTCCCGCCCGAGTAACCCGGAAATGCTCGGTGCTCGCCGAACATCCCGAGTAGCGTGATGCTCGGGTGAGTACCGAGCAGTGTCGAGCATGTTCGCTCAACACTAGTAGTTATATTCTTGTACATAGAGGGTAGTATTATAGTAGTTATATTCTTGGACATAGGAGCAGTATTATAGTAGTTATATTCTTGTACATAGGGGGCAGTATTATAGTAGTTATATTCTTGTACATAGGAGCAGTATTATAGTAGTTATATTCTTGTACATAGGAGCAGCATTATAGTAGTTATATTCTTGTACATAGGGGCAGTATTATAGTAGTTATATTCTTGTACATAGAGGCAGTATTATAGTAGTTATATTCTTGTACATAGAGGCAGTATTATAGTAGTTATATTCTTGTACATAGAGGGTAGTATTATAGTAGTTATATTCTTGTACATAGGGAGCAGTATTATAGTAGTTATATTCTTGTACATAGGGGCAGTATTATAGTAGTTATATTCTTGTACATAGGGAGCAGTATTATAGTAGTTATATTCTTGTACATAGGGGCAGTATTATAGTAGTTATATTCTTGTACATAGAGGCAGTATTATAGTAGTTATATTCTTGTACATAGAGGCAGTATTATAGTAGTTATATTCTTGCACATAGGGGCAGTATTATAGTAGTTATATTCTTGTACATAGGGAGCAGTATTATAGTAGTTATATTCTTGTACATAGGGGCAGTATTATAGTAGTTATATTCTTGCATATAGGGGGCAGTATTATAGTAGTTATATTCTTGTACGTAGGAGCAGTATTATAGTAGTTATATTCTTGTACATAGGAGCAGTATTATAGTAGTTATATTCTTGTACATAGGAAGCAGTATTATAGTAGTTATATTCTCGTACATAGGAGGCAGTATTATAGTAGTTATATTCTTGTACATAGAGGCAGTATTATAGTAGTTATATTCTTGTACATAGGAGCAGTATTATAGTAGCTAGATTCTTGTACATAGGGGGCAGTATTATAGTAGTTATATTCTTGTATATAGGGGGCAGTATTATAGTAGTTATATTCTTGTACATCGGGGCAGTATTATAAAAGTTACAAGGTTTAAGGTTGCTTACCGTGGATGGCTGTTTAACCTGTTCTACTTCTATTATTTCTAAGGAGGAAACATTTCCATTATAATCCTGGGTAAAATGTTTCCATGCCGTTGAACCCTTATGTAATACCTTAATAGTGGCATCTGAAAGGTGTTTTCTTATTCAAACTTTTAAGGGACCACTTATGCAATCCACATGCTGAAGATTACAAATATTGCAGGTAATAAGATAAATGACATTAACTTAGTTACAATTAAATATATGTATTAATATCATAACTACTTTTAGTAACAGAGAAAGTGAAACTTTTTGTATTTTTCATAAACTTGCAACAAGTGACCAAATACGGCAAGTCTTTACTGTCTAACCACCACAACCCCTTTGTTTTCCACACCATTGCATAGCATCACTCTTTCCCCTGTACCGGCAATCCGCTGCCTCGGAGTAACCCTTGACTCTGCCCTGTCCTTCAAACCCCACATCCAAGCCCTCGCCACCTCCTGTCGCCTCCAGCTCAAAAATATTTCCAGAATCCGTCCTTTCCTCAACCCTCAATCTTTTAAACTGCTTGTGCTTGCCCTCATCATCTCCCGCCTCGACTACTGCAACATCCTCCTCTGTGGCCTACCTGCTAACACTCTCGCACCCCTCCAGTCCATCAATAACTCTACTGCGTGACTGGTTCATCTCTCGCCTCGCTACTCCTCTGCTACCCTCCTCTGCAAGTCCCTTCATTGGCTCCCATTTCCCCAGCGTATCCAGTTCAAACTAACACTGACCTACAAAGCCATCCATAACCTCTCTCCTCCGTACATCTCTGAACTAATCTCCCGATAACGATATATTCCCTTACGTAACCTCCAGTCCTCCCAAGACCTCCTTCTCTCCTCCACACTTATTTGTTTCTCGCCCAATTGCCTCCAAGATTTCTCCCGAATATCCCCCGTCCTCTGGAATTTTGCGCCTCAACACGTCCGATTATCCACCACATTCGGATCCTTCAGACGGAACCTGAAAACCCATCTCTTCAAGAAAGCCTAAAGCCTGCCATGACCCCGTGGCCTCCTCACCAACACCACCAGAGCTGCTGCAACCCCCCATGCTACTGCCTCCTTCCCCGTTCCTGTAGATTGTAAGCTATATAAATAAATAATAATAAAGTGCACACTGTATGGCCGCACTTGTATGAGCCCGTTGTGGACAACCATGTTTTATCTGATAAGGTTTCTCTGGTATAAAGACTAGGAGAAAGAATATCCCTTAGAGTAAGAGCTTCTTTAGTTATACATTTCACTAGCTGTAATAGGATTTTTCTAATGGTGAAGTATTGGGATACATTTGTTAATGACGTCTATCACGGTTTTGAATGGAGTTTTATATGTAGTAGTGAAAGCTGCTTGGTTAGTATTAACCTGTTACTTCTTGCACCGTCTAACATTTCCTTTCTAATTCTTCTCTACCTCTATATTTTCAGCCCTTTTTAACATCCAATCAGGATATCTCCGACGTCCCATTCTATTCCTGACCTTATCTATCCATTGATCACGTGTTTAGGGTGACACAATGTGGCATACAAAAAACAGAAAATCGTAATTGCAATATCTTTCCTGTAGGGAGAAATAATCCCCCTTTCTGTGTCATCAAACGTCAGAGTAATGTCCAAAAAATGAATGGCTTTTTTTTCTCCATACAAAAAACTCGTTATCGTTGATATACTTAAAAAAAAAAATTCCTGTGCCAAGTCCCTAGGTCCATCCCACATGAGAAGTAGGTCATCAATGACATGGCATAGCACGCCGTGGAGATTATTGTATTATACATGCAATGAGTAAGATCGTTTTATCAATAAGAAAGAAAGGAGGGCACCACCCTATCCTAACTACGGGATCAACCTAAGGCATGTCAGCAAGACATATACACATGACAGAAAGAAACATGCCAGACAAATAGAGATCACCTTAAAATATAAATGTTTATTGTAACCGATACAAGCCAACCAATTAAAAACACTTAAAGGCCAAAGTGGCAAAGATACATAGCTGGGGGGGGGGGGTCAAGCAGCTCCCACCCGCTGTTACCTTTTGTCAAGAGAACATAACTCCGCTGCCTCCAATCGTCAGGACAATTACGCAATTGACCAATGATTGATGGACGAGGCCGCTGCTTCCACTACTAGGTCGGTTATTGGGGAACTCACAGTGAGCGTATGGTATATACACCTCCAATTTCAATGCATGGACTATATGTATATACCCTGGTAAGGTTACTGCCAGCTCCGTAATAACAAAAAGGAACCACTATCTGCCACCACCAATCGTTTATACTGGCCGATTGGACACAGTTACAGGTAGTGTATGGCTTCAGAGGTGAGGTTTACAGAGCGATTATTTATTTTTTTATATATTTAATCCAGAAAGGTAGGCAGTGTTTATAAAAAAAAATATACAAAAGATTTTACAAAGGGAACAAGACAATAGGATATATAAAATTACATAAAATAAAAAGGGATAACAAAAGAAAATTACTAAACCTGCTCACCTCAATGGCTCAGATTTATGGAGGAAAGCAGTCAAGGGAAAGCATGGATCAATCCTACACAGCTATGCATCTTGCTGTCATTGCACAAGGATCATAATTGGCATTGGCTTTTTATTAGCACCAGTTACACCCACATATCTCCCCTCTGGTGACTCATAACGGGGCTTGGCTTCAGAGAACTATGGGATGTGTCTTAGTCTTAAAAAAATTATGAGATTCCCAACTTTTACGATATCCTTGCCCCTGAAGGTCCCAGGTGGGAGATACTGCCGTCATCTTTCCTATCACCTGTTTATAGATATTGTCTGATCGATCCTGCTCTTGGCTGCAGGGCCTCACAGGCTATAATATATGGTCCTATATATACACTATATGATGTCCTGTAGGCTGAGGATCAGAGACTGCAGGCAGCTGTATACAGCACCCGGCACTATCTGACCCTCACTGTGATTTATTGCTGCAGACTGAACTTCCAAACAAATTGGTGATGCTGGAGCAGATGACTCCATTCACAGTGTGACTGGATGTGTGAAGGTTCAGGAAAGAAGCTGTGAACATACCAAAAGGTGAGCCTGGTCTTGTCACTGTGGGCACATCAGAGACCTCCTGCATCGCCTCCGTGCTAATCCTTTCTAGACTTTAAAACTCCTCTGCTGCTGGCCAGAGACACTGGGTGACAACAGTTCAGCAGACACAGTGTGCAGGTGTGGACCTGTCTGCAATGCAGGGATGTGGCCGGCACTCGTACCAAGTTTAAATGTACAGGGTCGGCACTCGGGTTCTAAAACAACACGCAACCGGGCAGCCCGAAACATCTGCTGGGGGACCGGCCCCTGGGGCATTTGCCGCCCAGCCCAGCCCACTTGTGTGAACACAGCCAAAGCAGGATATAAAAGGGGTTAAAATGTAATTCTTTCAATTAATTGAACCTCTCCTTTTAACTTCCAAGGGATAAAAATGTCTTGCATAGGGCGACCACCACTAACATTTGTTGGCTAAAGCCCAAATTCCCACTCATATGTATAATACACTGCTCAGTACTGATGTACACTGCTCAAGAAAATAAAGGGAGCACTCAAATAACCCATCCTAGATCTGAATGAATGAAATATTCTCATTGAATACTGTAGCGCCGGCATCCCTGCCCTCTGCTAGGCAGGGACGCTGTTCCCCTCACCTCACCTCTCTGCTCCGTGCCCGGTGTCCTCCTCCCGCTCTGCTGGCAGCGCGCGCTCCTTCCCGGCCACTGTGCTTAGGGCGCGCGCGCTCTCCCTCCCTCTTAAAGGGGCCGCGCGCACCGTCCTAAGGAGTCCCCGGCCAATGGCCGGAGGACTTCACCATATATAAGGCACCTCCTCCAAAATGGAGGTGCCCGAGCAATGTTGTTGCACTGTTCACTACTCTGCTTCAGCCCTCAGGTCCCGTTGCCAGTTACCTGCCAGATACCTGCCAGATTCCTGCCAGCTTGCTGTCTTATTCCTGCTTGATATTCTGCTACCTGCCTGCTAGCCTGAGGTCCGACGGTCTGCCTTACTACTCCTGTCAGTCTGTCTAAGGACCAGCTTGCCCGCTCACCTGGAAGCGCACATCAACTACCTGCCTGCTTGCCTGAGGTCCGACGGTCTGCCTTCCAACTCTTGTCAGTCTGTCTATGGACCAGCTTGCCCGCTCACCTGGGAGCGCACATCTGCTACCTGCCTGCTAGCCTACCTGGAGGCTCTGCCGTCACGTGCTGTGACCACCTGCCTGTCCAGTGACTCCTGCCCGCTCACCTGGGAGCGCTCATCTGCTGCCTGTCTGCTAGCCTACCTGGAGGCTCTGCCGTCACGTGCTGTGACCACCCGCCTGTCCAGAGACTTCTGCCCGCTCACCTGGGAGCGCTCATCTGCCGCCTGTCTGTTGGTCTTCCTGGAGGCTCCGCCGTCACATGCTGTGACCACCCGTTTATCCAGAGACTCTCGCCTGCTCACCTGGGAGCTCACGTCTACCATCAGCCGCCACAGGTCGTACCAACCCTTTACCCAGAGACTGCCCCGGTCACTTGCCGTGACCATCTGCCCGTTCACCCAGAGACTGCCCCGGTCACTTGCCGTGACCATCTGCCCGTTTACCCAGAGACTGCCCCGGTCACTTGCCGTGACCATCTGCCCGTTCACCCAGAGACTGCCCCGGTCACTTGCCGTGACCATCTGCCCGTTCACCCAGAGACTGCCCCGGTCACTTGCCGTGACCATCTGCCCGTTCATCCAGAGACTGCCCCGGTCACTTGCCGTGACCTCCTGCCCGTTCTTCTAGAGACTGTCCCGGTCACCTGCTGTGACTGCCTGCCTGGTCGCCACCCGCTCCCTTACAAGGACCGCCCCCTTGTATAGTAGCTCAGAGGTTCCGCCTCCCAGACCCGTTACAGTTTGCTCGGGCCATGGAACCCGGTGGCACCCAAGCTCCCTCGCTCTCGGACCTGTGTCATGAACTGTCCCGTCAGAGGTCCCAACAGGAGTCCATCCTGGGTCACCTGCGGAATGTCAATTCTCGCCTGGACACTCTGACTGCTCCGCCAGCAACCTCCGCCAGTGCCATGACTCGCAATCCGGCAGCTCCGCTGTCCACTAATACCATGGTATTCTACCCCGGACCTCGGCTTTCTGCACCTCCTCGCTTCGGAGGCGACTCCGCCCAGGCTCGGGGCTTCATAAATCAGTGCACCCTGCACTTTGAACTCCTGTCCCACCAGTTTAACTCCGACCGGGCCAAAATTGCCTTCATCATGTCCCATCTCACCGGGGAGGCCCTGGCCTGGCTAAATCCTCTATGGGAGAGAGGAGACCCCCTGGTGTCCGACTTGCCTGCCTTTCTCATGGCTTTCCGTAAAGTCTTCGACGAACCCGGACGGAAGACCTCATCCGCATCATCACTGCTACGCCTCCGTCAGGGAAGTCTCACCGTGGGCCAATATGCCATACGGTTCCGTACCCTTGCCTCGGAGCTGGCCTGGGATAACGACGCTCTGGTATCCGTCTTCTGGGAGGGTCTGTCCGGCCGTATTAAAGATGAACTTGCCGGTCGGGACATTCCTACCACTCTCGATGACCTAATAACTCTTGCCACCCGGATTGACCTACGGTTCCAGGAGCGTGCCAAAGAGGTCACCAGTGAGAGGAGGTTTCCACGTCTAGCTCCTACTTTTCAGAAATCCGTCTCTCCCCAGGTACACTCTCCTGAGCCTATGCAGGTCGACCAGACCAAGATGGTCAAAACCCGTCAGGACTTACGCCGTGCCGAGGGGAGCTGCTTCTACTGTGGCAGTAAGGAGCACCGGATCCGTGCCTGCCCGGAGAGGTCGGGAAACGCCTGTGTCTAGGTTCGCTCAGAGAGGTCGACCTAGACAAGAATAAATCCTCTCCATCTCTGCTGCTGTCAGTCTCAATCGTCTGCGGGGAGAACCGTTATTTCGAACTAGCCCAACTTGACTCTGGAGCAGCCGGGAATCTTATTTCACAGTCCCTGGTAGAGAAATACCGCATCCCCACCAAACCTCTGGCTGTACCCTTGTCTGTTGCTGCCGTGGATGGGGGTCTCTTACCACGCCCCATCCAACTCATCACCGAATCCATTACTCTGCAGGTGGGAATGCTGCATTCTGAGAGTATCTCCTTTCATGTTCTGCCTGGACTCTCTCACGCCCTCTTGCTAGGTCTACCTTGGCTCCAGAGACATGCACCCGTGCTTGACTGGCAGACCGGAGAAGTCCTTCGCTGGGGACAGGACTGCCATAAGACCTGTCTGGTTCCCGTCCATCCCGTCCGTCCTTCTCCTACCCCAGCTAATCTACCTGGACTTCCGATTCCTTATTGGTCTTATGCTGATGTCTTTAATAAAAAGGAGGCAGAGACACTACCCCCTCATAGACCATACGACTGCCCTATCGACCTGTTACCTGGTACTACTCCCCCCCGTGGGCGTATTTATCCATTATCCGCTGCTGAGACCCGGTCGATGTCCGAATATATTGAGGAGAATCTGGCCAGGGGATTCATCTGGAAATCTACCTCCCCGGCGGGAGCAGGCTTCTTTTTCGTCAAAAAGAAGGACGGCTCTCTCCGTCCCTGTATAGACTATAGAGGCCTTAACCAGATCACGGTGAAGAATAAGTACCCCCTTCCGCTCATTCCGGAGTTATTTGATCGTCTGAGGGGGGCTCGAATCTTCACCAAACTGGACCTCCGTGGGGCGTACAACCTGGTTCGTATCCGTCAGGGGGATGAATGTAAGACGGCATTCAACACCCGGGACGGCCACTATGAATATCTGGTAATGCCCTTTGGTCTCTGTAACGCTCCTGCCGTCTTTCAAGAGTTGGTCAATGACATCTTCCGGGACCTTCTCTACTCCTGCGTAGTGGTGTACCTGGACGACATCTTGGTCTTCTCTCCGGATCTCCAGACTCACCGGAGGGACGTTCGTCAGGTCCTGCTCAGGCTCAGGCAGAATCACCTCTTCGCTAAATACGAGAAGTGCCTCTTTGAGCAGACCTCGCTTCCGTTTTTGGGCTACATTATTTCTCAGACCGGCCTACGAATGGATCCAGAGAAACTGTCTGCCATCGAGAAATGGCCTCGACCGGAGGGGTTGAAGACCATTCAGCGGTTCCTGGGCTTCGCCAACTACTACCGCCTCTTCATACCGCACTTCTCTTCCCGGACTGCCCCAATTTCCGCGCTCACCCGTAAGGGTACTAATCCCAAAGAGTGGCCGCCCGAAGCAGAGGAGGCCTTTCTTTCCTTAAAACAGGCCTTCTCTTCCGCCCCGGTGCTGCATCGCCCGGACGGCAACAAGCAGTTCTTCCTGGAAGTTGACGCCTCCTCCTCTGGAGCCGAAGCGGTACTTACTCAAAAATCATCTTCCGGGAGGATGGTAACTTGCGGCTTCTTCTCTAAACTCTTCTCCTCCTCAGAGCGCAATTATTCCATAGGAGACCGAGAGTTATTGGCCATCAAACTGGCATTGGAGGAGTGGCGTTACCTGCTCGAGGGGGCTCTTCACCCGGTAATAATTTACACTGACCACAAGAACTTGGCTTACCTCCAGCATGCCCAGAGACTTAACCCGCGCCAAGCCCGGTGGTCCTTGTTTTTTGCTCGCTTTGATTTTGTTCTTCATTTTTGCCCGGCTGACAAAAACGTCAAGGCGGACGCCTTGTCTCGATCCTTTCTGGTGTCTGATCTCGAGGAAGATCCGAAACACATCATCGATCCCGCCAGAGTAATGCAGGTGGCTCCCGTGAGTCTAAATCGTCTCCCTCCCGGAAAGACGTTCGTATCAGTACCTGATCGGGAGAAGATCCTTCACTGGGGTCACTCGTCTAAACTGGCTGGCCACGCCGGTCAGAAAAAGACCCTCCAGCTTATTACCCGGCACTACTGGTGGCCTACCCTGCACAAGGACGTAATAGACTTTGTTTCTGCCTGTGTGTCCTGCGCCCGCAACAAGGTTCCGAGACATCTGCCAGCCGGTCGCCTCCTTCCGCTTTCTGTACCTGCTGCCCCCTGGCAGCATATAGCAATGGACTTTATAACTGACCTCCCAGTCTCTGCCGGTTGTACGGTCATTTGGGTGGTCGCTGACCGCTTCTCCAAGATGGCTCATTTCGTTCCCCTGCCAGGCCTCCCGTCTGCACCCGAGCTAGCTAAAGACTTTATTCGTCACATCTTTCGTCTTCATGGCCTGCCCCTCCACATCGTGTCGGATCGTGGGGTACAGTTCACCTCACGCTTCTGGAGAGCCACTTGTAAACTGCTAGACGTCACCCTGGACTTCTCTTCCGCTTACCACCCACAGTCCAATGGTCAAGTGGAGCGGATCAATCAGAACCTGACCAGTTACCTCCGGCACTTCGTTAATGCCCATCATTCAGACTGGGTGGATCTCCTACCATGGGCCGAGTTCTCTTATAACAATCACGAGAGCGAATCCTCCTCCAAATCCCCGTTTTTTGTAGTCTTCGGTCAGCATCCTCGGATTCCTTTTCCTGTCTCCACCTCTGTGGACAACCCGGCTGCGGAATCTCTCGTTAGCAAATTTTCCTCCATTTGGGAGAGTACCCGATCCGCACTCCTTCAGTCGTCCGAACGGATGAAAAGACACGCTGACAAAAAACGCCTGGATCCTCCACAATTTCGTCCTGGAGATAAAGTCTGGCTCTCATCTAAATATGTCCGACTCAAGATACCTTCTTACAAGTTAGGGCCTCGGTTCATCGGTCCTCTGGAGGTCATCAGTCAGATCAACCCGGTGGCCTATAAATTGAAACTTCCGGCCAACTTACGGATCCCTAACTCCTTCCATGTATCTCTCCTCAAACTTGTGGTACTTAACTCTTTTTCCAAGTCTACAGGTACGCCTCCTGCTCCGGTTTCTGCTGAGGACAAGTTTGAGGTAGAGAACATTCTTGCCACCAAAAGGGTAAGAGGAAAGACCTTTTTTCTAGTAGATTGGAAGGGGTTTGGTCCTGAGGAGAGAACGTGGGAGCCCCGGGAGAACATCCATGCCCCGCTCATCCTTGCTAAATTTCTGTCTGGCCTAAAAAAAGGGGGGCCTAAAGGGGGGGGTACTGTAGCGCCGGCGTCCCTGCCCTCTGCTAGGCAGGGACGCTGTTCCCCTCACCTCTCTGCTCCGTGCCCGGCGTCCTCCTCCCGCTCTGCTGGCAGCGCGCGCTCCTTCCCGGCCACTGTGCTTAGGGCGCGCGCGCGTGCTCTCCCTCCCTCTTAAAGGGGCCGCGCACGCCGTCCTATGGAGTCCCGGAGGACTTCACCATATATAAGGCACCTCCTCCAAAATGGAGGTGCCCGAGCAATGTTGTTGCACTGTTCACTACTCTGCTTCAGCCCTCAGGTCCCGTTGCCAGTTACCTGCCAGATACCTGCCAGATTCCTGCCAGCTTGCTGTCTTATTCCTGCTTGATATTCTGCTACCTGCCTGCTAGCCTGAGGTCCGACGGTCTGCCTTACTACTCCTGTCAGTCTGTCTAAGGACCAGCTTGCCCGCTCACCTGGGAGCGCACATCAACTACCTGCCTGCTTGCCTGAGGTCCGACGGTCTGCCTTCCAACTCCTGTCAGTCTGTCTATGGACCAGCTTGCCCGCTCACCTGGGAGCGCTCATCTGCTACCTGCCTGCTAGCCTACCTGGAGGCTCTGCCGTCACGTGCTGTGACCACCTGCCTGTCCAGTGACTCCTGCCCGCTCACCTGGGAGCGCTCATCTGCTGCCTGTCTGCTAGCCTACCTGGAGGCTCTGCCGTCACGTGCTGTGACCACCTGCCTGTCCAGTGACTCCTGCCCGCTCACCTGGGAGCGCTCATCTGCTGCCTGTCTGCTAGCCTACCTGGAGGCTCTGCCGTCACGTGCTGTGACCACCCGCCTGTCCAGAGACTTCTGCCCGCTCACCTGGGAGCGCTCATCTGCCGCCTGTCTGTTGGTCTTCCTGGAGGCTCCGCCGTCACATGCTGTGACCACCCGTTTATCCAGAGACTCTCGCCTGCTCACCTGGGAGCTCACGTCTACCATCAGCCGCCACAGGTCGTACCAACCCTTTACCCAGAGACTGCCCCGGTCACTTGCCGTGACCATCCTGCCCGTTCTTCTAGAGACTGTCCCGGTCACCTGCTGTGACTGCCTGCCTGGTCGCCACCCGCTCCCTTACAAGGACCGCCCCCTTGTATAGTAGCTCAGAGGTTCCGCCTCCCAGACCCGTTACAAATACTTTGTTCTGTTGAATGTGCTGACAACAAAATCACATAAAAATCAAATTTATTAACCAATGGAGACCTGGATTTGAATTTGGAGTCACCCCCAAAATTAAAGTGGAAAAACACACTACAGGCTGATCCAACTGTGATGTAATGTCCTTAAAACAAGTCACAATGAGGCTGAGTATTGTGTGTGGCCTCCACGTGCCTGTATGACCTCCCTACAACGCCTGGGCATGCTCCTGATGAGGCTCAGTATTGTGTGTGGCCTCCACGTGCCTGTATGACCTCCCTACAACGCCTGGGCATGCTCCTGATGAGGCTGAGTATTGTGTGTGGCCTCCACGTGCCTGTATGACCTCCCTACAACGCCTGGGCATGCTCCTGATGAGGCTCAGTATTGTGTGTGGCCTCCACGTGCCTGTATGACCTCCCTACAACGCCTGGGCATGCTCCTGATGAGGCTGAGTATTGTGTGTGGCCTCCACGCGCCTGTATGACCTCCCTACAACGCCTGGGCATGCTCCTGATGAGGCTCAGTATTGTGTGTGGCCTCCACGTGCCTGTATGACCTCCCTCCAACGCCTGGGCATGCTCCTGATGAGGCTCAGTATTGTGTGTGGCCTCCACGTGCCTGTATGACCTCCTTCCAACGCCTGGGCATGCTCCTGATGAGGCTGAGTATTGTGAGTGGCCTCCACGTGACTGTATGACCTCCCTACAACGCCTGGGCATGCTCCTGATGAGGTTGCGGATGGTCTCCTGTGGGATCTCCTCCGTGACCTGGACTAAAGCATCCGCCAACTCCTGGACAGTCTGTGGTGCAACGTGACGTTGGTGGATGGAGCGAGACATGATGTCCCAGATGTGCTCAATCGGATTCAGGTCTGGGGAACGGACGGCCAGTCCATAGCTTCAATGCCTTCATCTTGCAGGAACTGCTGACACACTCCAGCCACATGAGGTCTGGCATTGTCCTGCATTAGGAGGAACCCAGGGCCAACCGCACCAGCATATGGTCTCACAAGGGGTCTGAGGATCTCACCTCGGTACCTAATGGTAGTCAGGCTATCTCTGGCGAGCACATGGAGGGCTGTGCGGCCCTCCAAAGAAATGCCACCCCACACCATTACTGACCCACTGCCAAACCGGTCATGCTGAAGGATGTTGCAGGCAGCAGATCGCTCTCCACGGCGTCTCCAGACTCTGTCACGTCTGTCACATGTGCTCAGTGTGAACCTGCTTTCATCTGTGAAGATCACAGGGCGCCAGTGGCGACTTTGCCAATCCTGGTGTTCTGTGGCAAATGCCAAGCGTCCTGCACGGTGTTGGGCTGTGAGCACAACCCCCATCTGTGGACGTCGGGCCCTCATGTAGTCGGTTTCTAACCGTTTGTGCAGACACCTGCACATTTGTGGCCTGCTGGAGGTCATTTTGCAGGGCTCTGGCAGTGCTCCTCCTGTTCCTCCTTGCACAAAAGCGGAGGTAGCGGCCCCCTCCACGTCTCCTGGTGTACTGGCCTGTCTCCTGGTAGCGCCTCCAGCCTCTGGACACTACGCTGACAGACACAGCAAACCTTGCCACAGCTCGCATCGCTGTGCCATCCTGGATGAGCTGCACTACCTGAGCAACTTCTGTGGGTTGTAGAGTCCGTCTCATGCTACCACGAGTGTGAAAGCACAACCAACCTTCAAAAGTGACCAAAACATCAGCCAGAAAGCATTGGTACTGAGATGTGGTCTGTGGTCCCCACCTGCAGAACCACTCCTTTATTGAGTGTGTCTTGATAATTGCCAATAATTTCCATCTATTGTCTATTCCATTTGCACAACAGCAGGTGAAATTGATTGTCAATCAGTGTTGCTTCCTAAGTGGACAGTTTGATTTCACAGAAGTTTGATTTACTTGGAGTTATATTCTGTTGTTTTAGTGTTCCCTTTATTTTTTTGAGCAGTGTATATTCAATGTCTCAGTTACTCACAATTTTCAAGATCGCTTACTGTCATTGCAGAAAAGGTCTGAAATATTGGGTTCTGGTCAAGCCTTCTTCCTCATGGAGATTAATAACTTCCTTCTTTGCCAAGTCCCCCCAGTGTGTCGGCCAGAAGGCGTCTCGATTGCTTGTACTTTGTTGTCCACTACCTGTTGTGTAATCAGCGTGTAGCATCAGGATGGATTATCGGAAGTGGTGGCAGGAGTTTGACACAGAGCAAGGAGAAGGGCAAATTACATGGCAGGCAAGCCCTTGAACACTCACAGGAGTAATGCATATTTACAAGGAATGGAGGTCCCAATACCTACAGTACTGGCAGAATTCTAATCAAGTGGCAAGCTGCAGAGCATGACGATCGGAGTAGTTTCTTGACATTAAATTAATATGGGAACTAAAGGCAGTTTTTACCTTTTTCGAGAGAGGTCGACAAGAGCATACTATAGGTTTTATGTGAAAGGACAGATAAAGAGAAGAATGTCTTGGAGCGATGTATGCACCATCAGGTTTTATTACAAACATCATGATACTGGTAACAAGACTTTTACTGATAAATGCTGTAAATCGAAAACAGTACAATGGGGATAGAGTATAAAAAAAACTCCAGGAATCAAAAACTATATCGACCAAATCAGCAATTAAAAAAAATGACCATGAGCAAAACTGTAACAAAAAAAAAAGTAACTTTTAAGTTGTTTGCCAACAGTGATGTATCAGATGAAGCCATAGGAAGGCAACCTCTGGCCCTCTGCCTCCTGCAGAACTACAAGCCCCAGGACGAGCCAAGAGTCACAGATTTCCTAGTGTCCAATCATCTGTAAGTTTTATAAAATCCTACATATAAATGAGAAATAACTTGGCTTAGATTACGCCTTTTGCTCCAATCACATCCAAAGCTGCGTTCACAATCTCTTCGGCTTCTTTTCTTCTTTCAGCCTGGACCCCGTCTGCTCCGCCTTCCGGGCAGGTTGGGAGTTGTAGTCTTTTTGCAGGATGTTAGGGATGCAGTATTGTGAATGCAGCTTTGGAAGGGATTAGAGGAAGCAAAGAACGTGAAAAAAGAAACTCAGCACCGAGTGTAGATTTATACCTCAATCATTTCAGATGCTGCGATCACAAGTGGCGAGCGCTTTCTGGCAATGTTGGGAATGGGTGATGTGTATTCCTGAGAACAAATACACAGGGCGTGGAGGTGGTAGGGCGATGCTCTGCAATCAGCGGCCCTTCAGCTGCTGAAAAACTACACCTCCCAGTATGCCCTGAAAGGGTTACACAGCTGGAGAGTCGCTGGTTGCAGCAGCTGCCAACAGTACATAGACTGACAGTGAGGGTATGGGCGCTGATCGCGGGGGGCGCATGTTGCACTGCTCCAGTCTGCAGCAAACACACTCAAAGCCTAGGCACGGCGGCAAAGAACAGTTTCAACAGCCGGTGATCAACATCATTTTTTTTGGAGGAGACTGTACAGCAGCAGCAGTTCTGAAATAAAACCTGTTATAATAATCCAAACACAAAGGCGCCCAGCGAATAAGAAAAATACATCTGCTCAATAAATACAAGTTTAAAGGGGAGATCCATTTTTACAAACCTTCTCAATTGTCTCAGCTGTTCCTTAGCAACAGAGTGTAAACTGCCATAGTTACCGTAGAATGTTTCAAATTTGATTTGAATCTGACAAAAATCAAACCTGGGAAAAAGGATACAGTTATATCCTGAGGGGGCGGAGCATGGCACACAGACTCTCCCACAGCCAGGTCATGCTCCTCCCCCCAGACCTGGCCTGAGTGGGCGGAGTATGGCACAGGGACTTTCCCACAGCCAGGTCATGCTCCTCCCCCCAGGCCTGAGTGGGCGGAGTATGGCACAGGGACTCTCCCACAGCCAGGTCATGCTCCTCCCCCCAAGACCTGGCCTGAGTGGGCGGAGCATGGCACAGGGACTCTCCCACAGCCAGGTCATGCTCCTCCCCCCAGACCTGGCCTGAGTGGGAGGAGAAAGGCACAGGGACTCTCCCACAGCCAGGTCATGCTCCACCCCCCCCAGACCTGGCCTGAGTGGGCAGAGCATGGCACAGGGACTCTCCCACAGCCAGGTCATTCTCCTCCCCCCCAGACCTAGCCTGAGTGGGCGGAGTATGGCACAGGGACTCTCCCACAGCCAGGTCATGCTCCTCCCCCCCAAGACCTGGCCTGAGTGGGCGGAGCATGGCACAGGGACTCTCCCACAGCCAGGTCATGCTCCTCCCCCCAGACCTGGCCTGAGTGGGAGGAGAAAGGCACAGGGACTCTCCCACAGCCAGGTCATGCTCCACCCCCAGACCTAGCCTGAGTGGGCGGAGTATGGCACAGGGACTCTCCCACAGCCAGGTCATGCTCCCCCCCCCCCAGACCTGGCCTGAGTGGGCAGAGCATGGCACAGGGACTCTCCCACAGCCAGGTCATTCTCCTCCCCCCCAGACCTAGCCTGAGTGGGCGGAGTATGGCACAGGGACTCTCCCACAGCCAGGTCATGCTCCCCCCCCCCCAGACCTGGCCTGAGTGGGCAGAGCATGGCACAGGGACTCTCCCACAGCCAGGTCATTCTCCTCCCCCCCAGACCTGGCCTGAGTGGGCGGAGGATGGCACAGGAACTCTCCCACAGCCAGGTCATGCTTCTCCCCCTAGCGCTAGCCTGAGTAGGCGGAGTATGGCACAGGGACTCTCCCACAGCCAGGTCATGCTCCTTCCCCGCAGACCTAGCCTGAGTGGGTGGAGTATGGCGCAGGGACTCTCCCACAGCCAGGTCATGCTCCTCCCCCCCAGACCGGAGTGGGCAGAGCATGGCACAGGAACTCTCCCACAGCCAGGTCATGCTCCTCCCCCCAGACCTAGCCTGAGTGGGCAGAGTATGGCACAGGGACTCTCCCACAGCCAGGTCATGCTCCTCCCTGCAGACCTAGCCTGAGTGGGCAGAGCATGGCACAGGGACTCTCCCACAGCCAGGTCATGCTCCTCCCCGCAGACCTAGCCTGAGTGGGCGGAGTATGGCACAGGGACTCTCCCACAGCCAGGTCATGCTCATCCCCCCAGGCCTGAGTGGGCGGAACATGGCACAGGTACTCTCCCACAGCCAGGTCATGCTCATCCCCCCAGGCCTGAGTGGGCGGAACATGGCACAGGTACTCTCCCACAGCCAGGTCATGCTCCTCCCCCCCAGGCCTGGCCTGAGTATGGCACAGGGACTCTCCCACAGCCAGGTCATGCTCCTCCCCCCAGGCCTGGCCTGAGTGGAGTATAGCACAGGGACTCTCCCACAGCCAGGTTGTGCTCCGCCCCCCAGGCCTGGCCTGAGTGGGTGGAGCATGGCACAGGGAATCCCAAGAAGCCAAGTCATGCTCCGCCCCCCCAGGGGTGGGGGTCTTTCTCTGGTAAAGTAGTGTTTGTTATTGTAGCTCAGCCTCATGCTATCCAGCGAGCTGCAATACCAGACACAACCTCCTGGACAGCTTTGGCACTGTTTGTGGAAGGGGACAGAATTTTTTTTTTTCTAACCCTGGACAATCCCTTTAAGATTTTACAAACTTTCAGAATGGTACATGATAAAAAAAAAAGTGTCGGTTTACTTCCACTGCAAAATCTTAAAGGTGTATGCTCCTTTTAGCCAATCACGTCTGACAGACACGGGGTCTCTAGCACCAGCACCTATGTTCAGATCCAGAATAAAGAGAGAGCAGTTCAGTCACTTCTCCAAGACAGTAAAAAAAAAATGGCCTCTGACATTTATGGCATGTTCTGTAAGAATATCCCTTTAAAAAGGATGTAAGATCGGGCCAGGCCAGCTATTGCAGAGGCGGCCACTGCTGGGGAAATTTAGTATTGGATGGCACTTGTTCACATCAATGAAGAGTTAAAGGGGTACTCCATATTTGGGGACATTTTGTTTTTTTTCTTAAATGCATATATTTGGGGCTAAACATAATTTTTATTGCAGTTGAGTTTCTTTAAAAATGTTTTGCAGGCTCTTTGCTTTCCTGCACATTTCAAAGTAGAATCAGTTTAGAGGAGCTGAGAAAAAGACAACTGCAAGCTCTCATCCTGAACCGATAGAATGAGCTCACTGACTGATTCTTAGTTAACTCTTTCTGCAATCAGCAATAGAAAAGGCTAGGGAAAGGAAAGGGTTTAACATATTTAATGGAACCCAATTGCAAAAATGATGATTAGCCAAAAATATATGCATTTAGGGAAAATAAATAAAATGTAGTGGCCATCCTCGGTACTGCAGCATGGGTCCCCCAATGTCCCCTGTGTGGATGGAGTGGTAGTTAACTGTTGTGTATTTGTGTGTGATGGGGCTAGGGATGGGTTAAAGAGGGTAGTGAACGCCCCCTGACTTGGCCACTCCTAGGTCCGGCTGACTTTCCTCTAAAGTGTGTGGAGCGATTGACTCTCTTTTTACCCAACATCCTGTCGGCATCAAATAATAATGTACGTTTATAACGGTCAGATTTCCGAAGTCCTGACACACAGCTCCAAATCCCCTGCACACAGTCGAATGATAAAATTGTGCTGGTTTGCAGCTGCCACTAGAGGGAGCTCACATTGAGACAGTATGCCGTGAGCTCCCTCTAGTGGTGGCCTCAGGAAGGCAAATATTTTATGCAGTGGAGTTGAAACTCAGTATCAAAAGATTAAAATCAGGGATAAAAAAAAAAAAATAAATAAATAAGTATTTTGAACATGGTGGACATTTCCTTTAAGGCTTCGGTCATTTGGGAGACTTTTTAAAGGATGTCAGTCCATCTAAGTAAGAGCTGCGGACCATATAAGAGCTGGATGCAAATTAAAAAAGTGTTCCTCTGGACGGCAGCTTGAGAGTTAAAATTGGAAAGTAGCGCTATGAAAAGGGTCCGTGGCGCCCCAGCCGAAAACTGGAGCTTTGAATACATGGAAGCAACAAACAATTAGTTTTATAGGCGGAAAAAAAACAAAACAAAACAAAAAAACACACAAAACCCAATTAAAATATACAGCAGTCATGACCCAACTGTTAAAGGGATGATAGGGAGGGGAGAAAAAAAATGTAGCAAATTGTTCCAAAATGACAAATATAAAGAAAAAAAAAAATGAGATATGCAAATTCTCTTAAAAAAAAAAAATAAATAAAAATCAGAATAGTGTTGCGGCCTGAATCCAGACCTGTAGGTTGAGCAGCCGAGTGTCATCACAGTTCTTTATATATAAAGTTTTGTTCGCTTTTGCTCGATGGTAAAAAGAACAGATTTGTAAAGTTTTTTTTTTTTTTTGTAGTTTGTGGTAGTAAATGTTTTTGTTTTTTTTCTTTTATAGTCAAACACTTGTAAAGGCACTTCATTCTGTAGAGATGGGGGGAACAAAAATAGTCACACTCCCCAGGACAGGTCAACTGCCCCAAAGGATGGAGGCGGGGGTAAATGTCTGCATAGTGTATGTGGACGGGCCACATTGCCAGCGATAATCAAGCGTAGGGGGGCGGGGTAGGGGGGATACATCCGTTGTAAATTTTTAAACATTTGGTTGTTTTTTTTTATTTTTGTGTTGTTTTTTTTTTTGTTTTTTTTTTATATAAAAGCCTGAAAAGTTCTTATTTATTGTATGAAAATTAGTGAAAAGCATCTTCTAAAAATATTTAGTTTTTTTTTTTTTTTTTTTGTACGTCCAAGTCCGTCAAAACAACCTCCCCCAAAAAAAAAAAATTTGCCTCGATGCAGATTGAGCCTCTTATTTTTTTTTAAAGAAATGGCGGTATAGGGGGTGGGGTCTCCATCGCCGTCAGACCCTGCTGGGAAGAACGATGGCGTCACCCTTCTTCCGCCGTGGCACCAGACGAGTCTTCGGCGTCTTCCTTCAAGCATTGACGGCAAAAGTGGAGAAGCAAAGAGGGGAAACCGGGCGTCCGAATGAAAGTATTCGAGGGGCGCTCCATAAGGGCTACCTATTGCAGAGTTTATGAAGCATGTTGTAAACGTTCTCTTCTTTACTCAAACCTTCAAAGAAAGGAATCAGATCGAGCAATTCTGTGTCTGACATGTCATCAAACCACGACTGCACCGGCACCTAGCAGAGGGAGAAAAATGCAGAAAATATTAATAATAATAATAATAATAATAATAATAATAATAAAAAAAGCCATGATAGAAAAGTATAAAAAAATAACAAAATATAGATGATAGCGGTACAGATTATCTAATAAATAAAGGAAAAACTAAACATATATAATTAGTAGCAATAATAAACAGTATAAAAAATACATATGTATAATAAAGTGTAAGAAATAGCAAAAATAAAAAATAGCAGTAAAAATATAAACTATATAAATCATACAAATACATATTATACATACACAGGATACGGAATTATTAGGCATTAGTAATAACCACTATAATTAGTAATTCTTAATAAAAACTATAAAATATATTTACCAGTAATCAGTACTATTAATAGTAAAATATATTAAAAAAACTGTACAAGTATAATAAAATAGATTATATAATTGGCACTACTACAAAACAGTAGTAAATTCAACACATGACGTAATAAAAAATAAGTAAAATAAAAAATATATATTGGTAATAAAAAAAGTATGTATCTATAGCAATAATAATGAATTAGTCCTAAAAATATCTAAAAGAAAAATCTATAATTTGAACTAATAAAAACAGTATAAATATCAAATAAAAATAGTAAAAATGTACAAAAAGTTATGCAATAGTAGTAAAAATACACGATAAATAAAAGAATAAAAGTTGTAGTAGAAGTAAAAACAGTCTAAAAAAAAAAATAAAAAACATTAATAAAAAGTAGGAGTAATTATTACACTAATGGTAATAGCAGAAATAATGATTAATAGTAACAATGTAGTCCTGTTGTAAAATAGGTTTTATATTATTGTATAAAGTTGTGTGAAGCTGAGATTTTTTTTTTTTTGTGTGGTCCCTGTGCCGCCAACTGAAGTGGTCGGTGAGAAGGGAGATCTCGAGAGCGACACTTTCCCTTTTCTATCCCGTGTCCTGTTTCTTGATATGTTCATACAAAACTTTTTGGCTTTATGATTTTTTTATTAATATTTAAAGAGGCCCTGTCACCACAGCAAAACTCCACAGGTCTTGCTCTAATTTTGCTTCCCTGACTATTTTCATTTTTATTTTTTGCTGTGGCTTTTCCGTAAATCCGCCACACAGCTCTAGAGATATAAGCCATTTTATTTAGCGCTAATTTTTATGCTCTTTATAAGGGAGTGCTGCTCACAGGATCCTCGGGGGCGCTTTCAGGCTGCAAATTAGCGCTGAATAAAAAAGGCACAAACCTCTGCAAAGTACAACAGACTGAAAAACAGAAAAATGGATATTCAGGTGAGAAACAGGAATATACTGTATATAGAGGTGTTAATCAATCATTGTACAGGAGGAGGTGAGCTGTGACATCACCTATTGTGGATCCTGTGTTATCTACTGTATATAGAGGTGTTATCAGTCATTGTACAGGAGGAGGAGGTGAGCTGTGACATCACCTATTGTGAATGGTGGATCCTGTGTTATCTACTGTATATAGAGGTGTTATCAGTCATTGTACAGGAGCAGGAGGTGAGCTGTGACTTCATCTATTGTGGATCCTGTGTTATCTACTGTATATAGAGGTGTTATCAGTCATTGTACAGGAGGCGGAGGTGAGCTGTGACATCACCTATTTTGAATGGTGGATCCTGTGTTATCTACTGTATATAGAGATGTTATCAGTCATTGTACAGGAAGAGAAGGTGAGCTGTGATATCACCTATTGTGAATGGTGGATCCTGTGTTACCTACCGTATATAGAGATGTTATCAATCATTGTACAGGAGGAGGAGGTGAGCTGTGTATATCACCTACTGTGAATGGTGGATCCTGTGTTATCTACTGTATATAGTGATGTTATCGGTCATTGTACAGGAGGAGGAGGTGAGCTGTGACATCACCTACCTTTTAGTTTACAAGAGTTTGTAAGTTGATTTGCCTTCCTATACCCCACTCCTGATATTATAGGTCAGAGACCAGTATAAGTGGAGTGTGGTGGTGGTCCGCCCACCCGCCCCCTATTCTTCTCACTGCACCATTACACTAGTCTGGCCCCCACCGCTGGACGCTCTTACCGCATTTTCGGGATGGAAGATGTACGATGCCGGCGAGTTGTCCACGATGATGACTTTACTCAGTTCTCTTCCCAGACGGCTCAAGTCTTTCACGTAGTTTCCCCTGTGGAACACGCAGGATTCTCTGAAGAGCCGCGCCTTAAAGACGCCCCACGGGTCCAGCAGGTCGGCCACCGGGTCGGCGTACTGAACGAGAGGAAAGGTGGGAAGGAAGTAAAACAAAGAAAAAGAGCGTAAAAGAAAGGACAACATATCCATAGTTTGCCTTCTCTGTAGTCTACTGTTCTCTGTTATCAGCCACGAATGTAGATGTTCTTTGTTGGGATGAGAAGACTCTTCCACAAAACATTTATGGCATCTTGTACAACGCAATATTAAAGCAGAATTGTTTAATGCCGATCAAAGATCAAGAATAAGGCATCCAATCTCTAAAGGGGACCCCAGCTTTGTATCGCGCTGCTCAGTTGTTCCTCCTGGAAATACATAGACAGTTGGGTGTTACTAGATGGGAGTGCATGTCCCCCCACAATCCTATCTTGTCAGCATTACCCGGACTGTGCAGGGACGCGCCACATTACTAACAACACTTGGAGTCATGTTATTCATATATTTCCAGGAGGAATAACAGAAGCCCGACAATGTAGAGTTCTAAGAAAAATAATAAAAAAATGCTATTACATGGGGAATAAACTGCCTACAGGGTATCACCAGTTGTGAGAAAGTGTCCCTGCACAGTATTAACCCTTCCCCCACCTACTGGTGACTCCCCACAGCTTAATCATTTATTTCCAGGAGGAACAACAGAGGTTCAGTACAAGACAACATTTTAAGAGAAGATTTTCTATAGCTGGGATAGATGTCCCATAATCCCTCTCTGAGTCTCTGATTGGCTGAGGGGGGGCTCCAGATTTGTAGGATTATCCGGCTCCCCATTCTCCGTGACTGCTGGAAGTTGTAGTTCTCTCACTGGGATGTATTGCACTTCAAAAGGTAACGTATCCATCTTTATTCCTTCTGGAGTCTCAGCGTTATTAAAGAAGCAACTAGAAATATCATTTATTCAATATAAACACAACATAAACCAGGAGATCCGACCATTACAACAGGTTTATAAAAAAAAAAAAAGAAAAAAAAAAAGAAATTATAGAAGGGGTAAAAAATCCTCAGTTTTATCAGAAAAACTGCAGCTTTTTAATAGAATTCCTCACCGCTTATTCAAAACCTCTGCTTCATGTCAGTGAATAATCCTCGATAATACCGTGTGCTACAATGTATCAGTGCAGGCAAAAATAGATCACAGAACATTGGATACAACTGTAACAAACGCTCAGCAGTGATAAATAGTAAAAGGGTTTGTCCGGGGGAAAAAAAAAAACAAACAAACAAACGCATGTGTTTTCTTCCAAAAATTAGAAAGGGAATTTCACATTGCTGGTTATACGAGCAGTTTTTGGAGCTTTTTTTTCTTGAAAAAAGGTTTTGAAATGCGCCTGGTGGGGGAGAATTTTTTTTTTCTAATAAAAAAAAGTGCATGTCCGCATTGGAATTGGCTCCAAACTGTTCAACCAAAAGGCTGCAAAAAAAAAAAAAAAAGTTTTCCAAAACTCAAAAACTTTTCAAGGCTGCAACAGGAAACAAAAAAAAAACTCAAAAAAGCTCTCTAACAAAAAAACAAAAAAAAAAAGTTTCCACTAGAAAAAATTTTTTTTTGACTGCATCAAAAGCCTTTGTGTGAACACGGTCTTAGATAACTTCAGTTTTCCGTGTCGCTGAGCGACATTTTATCGTCTCCAAACAGAAAAGGAAAACCAAAAAATAAATAAATAAATAAAAAAATGCCGCCATTAGGGTCTTCAGAGTGTTCAACATCTGATAGTGACGCGCGTCGGGAGTCCATCCTGTGTGATTGCGGTAAAATTTGTCAACAATACAATAAAGTCCCCATGTAAAGGGAATGTAAGAGATTAAAGATAAGGGTTTTTTCAACCCCCCCCACCCAAACAGCGCCTCTCTTATCCACAGTTTATGCCTGGTATTGCAGCAGTTTATCCTACAACACCAGTCAAAACCCATGGACAGGAACGGCACAATTTTTAAAGAATAGAAAAAAAGAAAGAAAAAAGGATTTTATCAAATTTCTTAAGACCCCCCGTTAAGCCATTGAGTCGTCCTCCTCCGTGACAACTAAGAAGGCGCCTAACACATCTCCGACATGTCACCTAGTGAAAGAGCAGAACGGGGAAGGTGTCTCCTGAAATGATGGGAAACCGATTGATTATTTTCCTTTAAGGTTTTTACCTTATGGGTTAATTAGATATATTTTGATAGATAACTTTTTTATTTTTTATTTAAACCTTCTATTTTTAACATAAAAAAACAAAACAAACAAACAAACCCACAGCATTTTGGGATTTGAACTGTAAGATTTCTTGTTCTAGATACTTTTGTATTGCACGATATGTTGAAATTAAAAGGGTTATTTCCACCTTCATAAACGGGTATTGTCGGACAGAGCTTGTAAATACAAGCAATTTTATGTTTATTAAAATTTTCAGGCGTTCCTAAGATATTATCACGTTTCTTTTCAGCTCATTGCCTTGGAGACCGGCCACCACTGCTAGACAGCAGAACATGCGCAGTGCTTACAGGCTCGATTCTATTGAGTTTATAAGCGCTGCTCTGAAGGTAATCAGGATCGCACAATTCTCTTCCTGATATCTTGGCCGATTTCTTTAGACTGTTTCTTTGTTTAGCATCATGGGAAAGTGTTTCAGGTGTGCATTAAAATACATTCACAGGTGTCTCTATCTCAGTTGTTGCCAAAAATCATATCAGAAGCTTCCAAACACATGACATCAACATATGGGCCGTCCAGAATTGTTTAAAGGCATAGTAATCTTAGTGTATGTAAACTTTCGACTTTGCAGTAAGTAATAAAAATGCCTTAAAACATTCTCTCTCTCTCATTATTCTGGCATTTGGCAAATATTAAAAATTAGCGTAAAACTAATTGACCTAAAACGGGAAAGGTTTATTCTGATTTCATCTCAGATATTGAGATAAACCTGCAGATGTGTCTTTATATATAGTGGATGGAAACTTCTGGTCTCAACTGTACGTATGTATGTATCTATTTATTATACAAACAAATGCTTCTCACTAAATTAGAATATCATCAAAAAGATAAATTATTTCAGTTCTTCAATACAAAAAGTGAATCTCCTATATTCTATAGAGTCATTACACAGAGAGGGATCTATTATACAGAGTCATTACACAGAGAGGGATCTATTATATAGAGTCATTACACAGAGGGATCTATTATATAGAGTCATTACACACAGAGGGATCTATTATATAGTCATTACACGCAGAGGGATCTATTATATAGAGTCATTACACGCAGAGGGATCTATTATATAGAGTCATTACACGCAGAGGGATCTATTATATAGAGTCATTACACAGAGAGGGATCTATTATATAGAGTCATTACACAAAGAGGGATCTATTATATAGAGTCATTACACACAGAGGGATCTATTATATAGAGTCATTACACACAGAGGGATCTATTATATAGAGTCATTACACACAGAGGGATCTATTATATAGAGTCATTATACACAGAGGGATCTATTATATAGTCATTACACACAGAGGGATCTATTATATAGAGTCATTACACGCAGAGGGATCTATTATATAGAGTCATTACACACAGAGGGATCTATTATATAGAGTCATTATACACAGAGGGATATATTATAGAGTCATTCCACACAGAGGGATCTATTATATAGAGTCATTCCACACAGAGGGATCTATTATATAGAGTCATTCCACACAGAGGGATCTATTATATAGAGTCAAACCATCACTGATTGTGGAGACTTCACACTAGACCTCCAGCAGCTTGGATTGTGGCCTCTCCACTCTTCCTCCAGACTCTGGGACCTTGTGGAGTGTGTCAGTGACTGCCTTCTGGACATCTGTCAAGTCAGCAGTCTTCCCCATGATTGTGGAGCCTACTGAAACAGACTAAGGGACCTTTTTAAAAGCATCGGAAGCCTTTGCAGGTGTTTTTTTGTTAATTATTCTAATTTACTGATATAATGACTTTTGTGTTTTCATTGGCTGTAAGCCATAATCATCAACATTAACAGAAATAAATACTTGAAACAGATCACTCTGTGTGTAATGACTCTATATAATAGATCCCTCTGTGTGTAATGACTCTATATAATAGATCCCTCTGTGTGTAATGACTCTATATAATAGATCCCTCTGTGTGTAATGACTCTATATAATAGATCCCTCTGCGTGTAATGACTCTATATAATAGATCCCGCTGTGTGTAATGACTCTATATAATAGATCCCTCTGCGTGTAATGACTCTATATAATAGATCCCTCTGCGTGTAATGACTCTATATAATATATGAGTTTCACTTTTTGTATTGAACTACTGAAATAAATTAACTTTTTGATGATATTCTAATTTAGTGAGAAGCATATACTGCATATTATGTATAGATTTATATATAGATTACAATGAAAGATGATAAAAGTGAGAGGCAAAAATCAAGAACATATTGTGCATCACTAAGGCTCAAAGGGGCCCGGTCATTAAAGGGGTAATGGCAGCCAAATTGGTTTGCACCCAGCTGTTCCTGCGCTCGAGGACGACTCAAGGACTTAATAATCACACGTTCCCGCAGGCGTCATGTACACCCGCTGCACGTGAATAAAAACAAAGTTACAGAAAAGAAACTACTGCACTAATTACAAGCAACTAATGCGCTGCTAATGGCGGCTGCGGGGGGCTCAGGACGCTGCATGCGGTAACACTAACACCGTATACGGCGGACTACGCACCGGTCCCCTTCCAGCAGGCGACCAAAGACAGCGACCTGCTCACGTGGCAGGAGGAGGAGGCGCTGCAGTAGGGGGCGCTACTTTAACCATGGTAACTTGCTATGTTCGGCTTCATGAGCTGTTCATGGAAGCTACATTATGAGCGGAGCTCATATGTGGGGGTCGTCACCATGGGGTGGGGGGGGGGAGGTGGGGTGGTCGGGGGACGGGACACTTACCCAACAAACTAGCAGAAAGCACAAAGACACACTGGTGGACAAAAGAAGCAAGGAAGAAAAGGGAGAAACGTAAGACAATTTCTGAAAAATACAATTCACTCCCTCTATAGATATAAAAAAAACAAAACAAAACAAAAGCAAAAAAACACACATGTACAAAAAGGGTAATGAGGAGATCTGAGGAGGGGGCACGGAGCTAAAATCACCTTGGCCAAGCTGGCTGTGAACAGGACACATTCAAACAGCTCGCCCATCTTCTGGAGAAACTCGTCCACGTGCGGCCTCTTTAATACGTACACCTGAGGAACAGCAGAGAAATGAAACAGATACGTAAAAAAGAAACAAAAAAGTTACAAACAGAATGTTGTAAACATTAAAGGAAAATGTAGGAAGAAGCGTTCTCCTGTTCTGTTACAGTCTATTGCTAATAAAACGCAAACAAACAAATTTAACAACAATAAAAATTGAAAATAAATGAATAAAAGAATTAATAATACATTTAGCTTCTTGGAGACATTTTTCCTTTTCACCTTCCTTTTTTAATTTTTGGATGACATATAATCAGGGCACGTTTTTTTTTATTTTATTTTTTATCTCATTTGCTTTGCACAGTAAGTTGTAGCTTTTATTACCATTTTGGCGTGTGTACCACTTCCTGATATTTTTATTACATTTTTTTAGGAAAGGTAATGTAACTCAAATACCTGCTACCCCCCCCCCCCCCCTAAAGAAAAAAAACAGAGCTTCTGCTATTTAAATAACAGATATTTTATTATTGTGCACGAAGCAATGACAAACAGGTTATTTTTTTATAGGTCGTCAATTACACATATATACACTGCTCAAAAATATAAAGGGAAGACTTAAACAATAGAATATAACTCAAAGTAAATCAAACTTCTGTGATATCAAACTGTCCACTTAGGAAGCAACACTGATAGACAATCAATTTCACATGCTGTTGTGCAAATGGAATAGACAATAGATGGAAATTATTGGCAATTATCAAGACACCCTCAATAAAGGAGTGGTTCTGCAGGTGGGGACCACAGACCACATCTCAGTACCAATACTTTCTGGCTGATGTTTTGGTCACTTTTGAATGTTGGTTGCGCTTTCACACTCGTGGTAGCATGAGACGGACTCTACAACCCACAGAAGTTGCTCAGGTAGTGCAGCTCATCCAGGATGGCACATCAATGCGACCTGTGGCAAGAAGGTTTGCTGTGTCTGTCAGCGTAGTGTCCAGAGGCTGGAGGCGCTACCAGGAGACAGGCCAGTACACCAGGAGACGTGGAGAGGGCCGTAGGAGGGCAACAACCCAGCAGCAGGACCACTTCCTCCGCCTTTGTGCAAGGAGGAACAGGAGGAGCACTGCCAGAGCCCTGCAAAATGACCTCCAGCAGGCCACAAATGTGCATGTGTCTGCACAAACGGTTAGAAACCGACTCCATGAGGGTGGTATGAGGGCCCGACGTCCACTGATGGGGGTTGTGCTCACAGCCCAACACCGTGCAGGACGCTTGGCATTTGCCACAGAACACCAGGATTGGCAAAGTCGCCACTGGCGCCCTGTGCTCTTCACAGATGAAAGCAGGTTCACACTGAGCACATGTGACAGACGTGACAGAGTCTGGAGACGCCGTGGAGAGTGATCTGCTGCCTGCAACATCCTTCAGCATGACCGGTTTGGCAGTGGGTCAGTAATGGTGTGGGTGGCATTTCTTTGGAGGGCCGCACAGCCCTCCATGTGCTCGGCAGAGATAGCCTGACTGCCATTAGGTACCGAGATGAGATCCTCAGACCCCTTGTGAGACCATATGCTGGTGCGGTTGGCCCTGGGTTCCTCCTAATGCAGGACAATGCCAGACCTCATGTGGCTGGAGTGTGTCAGCAGTTCCTGCAAGATGGAGGCATTGAAGCTATGGACTGGCCGCCCGTTCCCCAGACCTGAATCCGATTGAGCACATCTGGGACATCATGTCTCGCTCCATCCACCAACGTCACGTTGCACCACAGACTGTCCAGGAGTTGGCGGATGCTTTAGTCCAGGTCTGGGAGGAGATCCCACAGGAGACCATCCGCAACCTCATCAGGAGCATGCCCAGGCGTTGTAGGGAGGTCATACAGGCACGTGGAGGCCACACACAATACTCAGCCTCATCAGGAGCATGCCCAGGCGTTGTAGGGAGGTCATACAGGCACGTGGAGGCCACACACAATACTCAGCCTCATCAGGAGCATGCCCAGGCGTTGTAGGGAGGTCATACAGGCACGTGGAGGCCACACACAATACTGAGCCTTATCAGGAGCATGCCCAGGCGTTGTAGGGAGGTCATACAAGCACGTGGAGGCCACACACAATACTCAGCCTCATCAGGAGCATGCCCAGGCGTTGTAGGGAGGTCATACAGGCACGTGGAGGCCACACACAATACTCAGCCTCATCAGGAGCATGCCCAGGCGTTGTAGGGAGGTCATACAGGCACGTGGAGGCCACACACAATACTCAGCCTCATCAGGAGCATGCCCAGGCGTTGTAGGGAGGTCATACAGGCACGTGGAGGCCACACACAATACTCGGCCTCATCAGGAGCATGCCCAGGCGTTGTAGGGAGGTCATACAAGCACGTGGAGGCCACACACAATACTCAGCCTCATCAGGAGCATGCCCAGGCGTTGTAGGGAGGTCATACAGGCACGTGGAGGCCACACACAATACTGAGCCTTATCAGGAGCATGCCCAGGCGTTGTAGGGAGGTCATACAAGCACGTGGAGGCCACACACAATACTCAGCCTCATCAGGAGCATGCCCAGGCGTTGTAGGGAGGTCATACAGGCACGTGGAGGCCACACACAATACTCAGCCTCATCAGGAGCATGCCCAGGCGTTGTAGGGAGGTCATACAGGCACGTGGAGGCCACACACAATACTGAGACTCATTCGGACTTGTTTTAAGGACATTACATCACAGTTGGATCAGCCTGTAGTGTGTTTTTCCACTTTAATTTTGGGGGTGACTCCAAATCCAGGCCTCCATTGGTTAATAAATGTGACTTCATTGATGATTTTTGTGTGATTTTGTTGTCAGCACATTCAACTTTGTACAGAACAAAGTATTCAATGAGAAGATTTCATTCATTCAGATCTAGGATGTGTTATTTCAGTGCTCCCTTTATTTTCTTGAGCAGTGTATTATACATATGAGTGGGAATTTATATATTTTTTTTTACTTTGGTTTATTTATTTTTTTAGGGGTCTTGAAACCACAAATGCTTATATAATACAGTGCAAGACATCATGGGTGTCCAACATGGCTGACAAGGGGGTCTTCAGTAGAACAACTTGGCTGCCTCCTAATGCAAGTAATCGAGGATAGGCCCGGCACAGTGTAAACAGCCTATCCTGGATTACTTGAACCAGGCTGAAGCCCACGTGACCGGTCGATCCAGGAGTCGTCTTCACTCCAGTTTTTCAGCCTCTAGATTCGACATCAATAAACGGACAATAATAGAACACGAGATACTGACGATAATAATAGGAACAGAAACAAAAAAAACACATGGCAATGGATATCAATTACAAGGAAAAGCCCCATAAAAACATTGCAATAAAAAAAAAGGCCGTTTAGTTTTAGAAGATTACTCCTCCGGTACAGGACCTCAAGGGAGGAGCATCGGAGACCTCATGGGCGGGACACGACTTTGGTGACCTTACCTGATGTATTGTTCCATCGATTTCAACTGGGACAATAAAGTCAGCGTTATTAATTGGCTGGAGGATAAAAAAGGAAAAACACACAATTAAAGAGAAATATGAAGAGAGAACTTTTTTTTTCTGATCCTTATTTTATACAGTGTGTCATGAGACAGGTTAGGGCTAAACAGCAATAAATATTGAAAATAATTGCAAAAATTAAACAAATATAAAAAAAATACAGGAACTTTTCTTCATGTTATCGCCCCTCTTACGGTCATCTCCCACAATACTGTGAGTTCAGGAGGATAAATGAACAATTTTTCGTTTCAATTGACAAAGGTTCATTCATTAAATATATTGGTTGTGGGCAGGCTACATCATCGGAAAAAGCAAAAAAACAAGAATATTGGCAGACTACATCTGTGGTGTATTTGGGGCCACTTTTAAATTACCATTTTGTTTCATTTAATGTGTATGGGGACCTTAACAGGCTGTGACTGGCAATAAAGGTGATACCATGAAGAAAGCTCCATGAGGTCATAGGAGGCTGCACAGGTAATGAGAGGTTGCAATAATGGGATGTAATTGGTAAGAGATGATACCATAAGGAAAGGTTCCTGAAAAGCTCCATGAGGTCACAGGAGGCTGTGCAGGTAGTGAGAGGTGGCAATAATGGGATGTAATTGGTAAGAGATGATACCATAAAGAAAGGTTCCTGAAAAGCTCCATGAGGTCACAGGAGGCTGTGCAGGTAGTGAGAGGTGGCAATAATGGGATGTAATTGGTAAGAGATGACACCATAAAGAAAGGTTCCGGAAAAGCTCCATGAGGTCACAGGAGGCTGTGCAGGTAGTGAGAGGTGGCAATAATGGGATGTGATTGGTAAAAGGTGATAACACGAAGAAAAGTTCCTTTGACCAATTGAGGGTGAATGTAACCGAGGGGATGAGAAGAAGAGGACCACAAGCAACAAGATGGATGGAGAGTCGCACAAAACGTTGACCAAGTGCATTACAAGAGACCTACCGCGAAGGCGTTTAACAATGGGGGGATACCTATGATAAGCGGCAGCACGTGGGAGAAACCAATACCTTAAATGAACTGTGCACCAGGGTCTCATCCAGGTCAATGACCACACACTTCTTTCCATAATCACACACTTTCAGCTCTGGGAGGAGGTATTTTGTAGGTGTCTAGACAGAAAATAAAGGAGAAAATGCAGAACGGAGGATTAAAAAAAAAAAAAAAAGAGGAGGTGACAGGCGGCGGGGTCAGTGGGATTACCAACAGTAATGTAGAGAACGCCAATACATCAAATCATCTCTACACACAGGCTGGCAAATAAGTATATGACCCCCTCTATCTGATTCTGTACAGTTCTGTAATCCGGCATCTGATATTCCCAACACGCCCCCTTTAAATATCAATTCTCTGTCAGTGGCAGACTATGTCCAGCAGAGGGCACTCCGAGCTGTCGCTTCTGGTTGAAGAACCTGGGCGCGTTTTCCTATGGAAATCATCAGTGCAGCCCCCCATAATTCCGGTTATCTGGGCTTATTGGTGCCAGATTATTGGCATGTTACCACATAAGTATCCCGTAACACAGCTGAAGAACGTGCTCCAGAAAAATCCCAAACTGCAGAATTCATGGGAGTGGACATTTTTATTTTTTTTATTTATTTATTTTTCTCCGTAGCTGTTAAAGCCATGTCCCCATGTAGTGTACACACTGCCCCGCCCCCCCCCCCCCATTATCTCCAAGGAGTTCGCAAAATTTAAATGTTTTCTAGTTTCGATAACCCCCCATCTCCCTGGCTGCAGCTTGTTTAATGATGATAAAAAAAAAATATATTAAAAAGTGCATCAACCCCCCTCCCCTGGTCCAGAGATGAGTGTCGGCTGCAGCGCTGACACCGTGCACATAGTGCCGCAGCCAATCGGCTCATTCCATCAACTTGAGCAGAGCTGCGGAGCCCAGTGATTGGCTGCAATGGGAACCAGTGGTGGAGACTCGGTACAGGACCTGGGGAGGGTGGGTAAAGCGAATCTGTTTTTTTTTTTTTTTTTCTTTTAATAAACTGCAGCCTGGAGGCAACTGAGAAAAAAAAATGAGGGGTTCATTTTTTTTTTGTAACTAACAGGACTTGTCCAGCAGGGGGCGTCCTGTCATATATAATAACACTACAAACCTAAAAACCGTCATTAAAAAAAATAAATAATACGAATAAAACCGTACAGAACAATAAAGATACATCCAGAAATAATAAACTTTCTAGAGCTTGGATGGAAGATGATGGGGTGGGGGGGTAGATGGGAAGGGAAAAAAAGGGGGTAAAATAAAATACATACATTGGGAATGGAAATGACGTGCGTCTGATCGCCCTACGAGAGAAAATAAGAAGAGACGGGTTACTATCAGATCTCCTGGAAGTAAGGAGATCCGAGTACACACTGGTGGCCGGATCGCTCGTTGCGGTATAATAATGCTGTAGGGGGCGCTCACCTTCTGAACGCCGCCGTTTTCTTCCACCAGGGGGGGCAGGGGGCTAGTGTTGTTGTTGGCGTTCGGCGGCTCGACGTTGTAGCTCCGGAAGCAGCAGAATAACGAGCTGAAGATGCTCCGGCTCCGCGGCTTTTTCAGGCTGATATTGCATTGTGAAACTGGAAGAGAAAAAAAAAAAGAAGCGTCAGGAAGAGCGCCACCCGCTGGAAGGATCGTACATGGGGCGAGTCATAGCTTCCTCCAGTAGGTGGCACCGGCGAGTGCTCACCCTCCCTTTGGGATAGAGCTCATTTGCATTTTTTTTCCCATAATACATCACACATGACTGGTCTCCCTAATATGGGCTGGTGCCTCCCCCAGAGATGGCAATTCAAGAGTTAATGGGCCCAAACCTGCCCTAATGGTCTCTTCAGACAGAAACTCAATATGTAAAGGGTATGTCCACCTCCCCACCAACCCCAGGAAAGATGAAGCAACTTAGGAAATCTTAAAAATCATGGGGGCAAATTCATCAATGATTCTCACCAGAAAACTGGGGGAAAAAAGCTGGAAAAGTAGAAAGTTGCAGAAAAATCAAGCTAATTTTGGGGTTTTGTTTGTAGGGAGGACCGGGCCGTTCCCCTTGGCGGCAGCACATCGAGGGGGGCACAGGCTGACTATTAGCGGCTCCGTCCTCCACGCCGGGTCTCATTACTTATTTAGATTTCCAGCTGGATTTAAACAAAGCAGCAAAACGGAAGCAGGAAGGAAAGTGAGCGAGCGCCTGCCCGCCAGAGCCATGCCCTGCCCACCCGAGCCATGCCCTGCCCGCCACATGCCCTGCTTACCCGAGCCCTGCCTGCCCCATGCCCTGCCCGCCCCAGCCATGCCCTGCCTACCCGAGCCCTGCCTGCCCCATGCCCTGCCCGTCCACACCCTGATTTTTCGCACCCTGCCCGCCCGAGCCATGTCCTGCCCGCCCCATGCCCTGCCCACCCGAGCCATGTCCTGCTCGCCCCATGCCCTGCCCACCCGAGCCATGTCCTGCTCGCCCCATGCCCTGCCCACCCGAGCCATGTCCTGCCAGCCCGAGCCCTGCCTGCCCCATGCCCTGATTTTCCGCACCCTGCCCGCCCGAGTCCTGCCTGCCGGGGTCACAGGGGCCCACTCCGGGGTGGATGGGGGGTGTTATTTGCCAGAACATGCTGATACAGGAAGATGGGAGTAGCTCAGTGGTATCCAATCTGTGACCAAGCTACAACTCCCAGCATCCCCTCACAATTTCCGGCTGGGAGTAGTAGTTTCGCAACAGCCACAGGTTGGAGATCACGGATCTGCTACGTTAAATGCTATCCAACTACAACTCCCATCAGGTCTTCAAACTCTGAAAAGTACAACTGACAGCAGTGAATTAGGGCAGCGCCGCCGCTCCCTTTTGGCGACGTAAACGTGGCCCCTGAATGTAAGGAATCAGCAGATTCAGGACTTGCGTCAGTGAAGGGAATGAACCTTCAGCTGTGAGAAGTTTTAGGTAAGTGCAGGTCGTCAGAGAGAAGAAAAGATTGTGTTCACTGACAGCAAGCAGAGATCTCGGGGTCACGCGGATCCTATCAGCTGGCCGCAGCCATGAAGCACAGACCCCCGCTTCCTCCATTTGGGGACCTGGCAAGAACCTCAGAGCTGGAATGACAGAGGCAGGAAGTGGAGTGTCGGCGCGCGCACGTGCGACATTCCTCCCCGTTCCCGGGGCCCGGCCGACAAACAAACCTTTCTTCTACAGAAGCCGGAAAATTTTCTGCCTCCAAAACACATGGAGGACGCTGCCCCCGATGTGAGCACCAGCGCAGCCCCCGATGTCACATTATAAGATTAGATACACAGCTCAGAACACTATCACATATGATGGGCTCTGATACTGTATCTAATCCGGTCTGATACTATGCTCTAAGCTGCTGCATCTAATCCTACCATGTGATACTGTGTACTGAGCCGCTGTATCCAATTCCACCATGCGCGATGCTGTCTGCTGAGCAGTGTATCTAATATCATGTAATTATGTATGATACTGTCTGTATCTAATCCCATCACATGTGATACCATCTGCTGATCCTCGAATCTCATTAAAGGATTAGATTCACAGCTCAGCAGACAGCATCACACATAAGATTAGATACACAGCTCAGGAGACAGTATATATATTAGATACAAACCTCAATATAATGCATGATGATTTGGATACAATATCACAGCAGACAGTATCACAGGATTAGATACCCAAGCTGCGATTTCCCAGCATGCCTGGTGTGTTGCCGGTATCACTACTTCTGTGCTTTCTCCCTCCTCCTCATTCTTATTCCCCACCCATCACCTTCTAGGAGGATTCATGGCTCCGCACTAATGAAGGCGAGATCTCGGCCGCTCACTTTCCACAAGACTGTTAAAAACTTATCTGCCGGAGCAAGACCGCGCCAACAACTACCTGCTCCAACTACGGGCCGAACCTGCCGGGGCCAACTACGGGCCGAACCTGCCGGGGCCAACTACCGGCCCCACCTGCCCGCGCCATCTACCGGCCCCACCTGCCCGCGCCATCTACCGGCCCCACCTGCCCGCGCCATCTACTGGCCCCACCTGCCCGCGCCATCTACCGGCCCCACCTGCCCGCGCCATCTACCGGCCCCACCTGCCCGTGCCATCTACCAGCCCCACCTGTTGGCGCCATCTACCGGCCCCACCTGCTGGCACTACGGCTGTAAGTACACAGCAGATCACTCCTGCAAGCAGAACCTAGAGGATCAGAGATACTCTGCAGCCAATTCTGCACCACTTGTAAGATCTCTGCTTGCCCTCAGTGAGCAGGAACTCGTCCTCAGAGTTAATCAGGGCCGCAGACATCACCAGGAGTTATGGTTTTGCAACAGCTTAAGAGCCAAAGGTTTGGGTAAAAGACTACACAGTAACTTCTTCTAGAAGTGTGTATCTCTTTAAATGCAGATAGATTGTATCATCGAGTGTGCAACATGTCAATAATGTATCAGGTGTCCTCACATCTGACAACAGTGACATTTACGCTGATCCTCCTGCACCGGACGTGAGCGCTGGACGCACCAGCGAGGCAGTCACTGGGAAGCGGGGCCCTGGACTCCGGCCAAAGCCTTGTGTGCTTTCCCACAGAGTGATCCGACTCCAGATCCCCTGGAACGCTGCACACCAAAGTCTCCTCCAACAGCACAACCAGATACGTCCTACGCTCAGGACTATGCTCATCGACGTGATAGCCACAGGATGCTGTCTGAGAGCCGCTTAAAGAGCCAATAATCATAAAGTCCGCAGCTTCTAATATCAATCACACAACTGAGTACAAAGGTCCTTGGAGGGTCTCATATTGACCTACAAAATGTGGATCCTTTCTAAAAACGTACTGCCGTTTTTGGGTTTCCAGCTCTTCTGCAGACCACTGTATCTCCATATTTGCAGTCCAATTCTGCATTATTTACCAGCTATGAGACGTGGAGTCTGCAGGATGAGGCTACACGGGGTCTGTGGATTCTCTGCAAACATGGAGACTCGCGGCTCTGGTAGGAGCAGTAGACACAAAACGCAGGAGGAGATTTTAAATCTAGAGCATTCGAAATGAAGAATAAAAAATGGCTGCTGATTGGGACATATCCCGTACCCCTTTAAGAGCGTATGCAATACACTGGGTGTATGCGGTGGGTTCAGGAGCGGAGTAACCATTCAACCCCCTTAGATGCTGCGGTCAGTAGTGCTCGCGGCATCTCAGTGGTTAGACAGATAGGGGGCCTCCCCATGATTATATAGCCCCCTGATAACGCGACTAGGGAAGATCAGTGCTATTAGTCGGCAGGATCCCAGGGCTGTCTGATCACTCCTCTTGCTCGCCGTTAGGGCACATTAAATCCTGGGCATTGTAGATTTTCAGGTCTGTCAGAGCTTTGCAAATTCCAGTTACAGAGATACAAAAATGTTCTACATTTCTTTGCAAAGTTGTAAAGTCTAAAAATCAAAAACCTCCACTAGGGGGAGCTCACTGCATACAGAATTAGACAAAACCTGTATAATCAGTACCTGAGCACCCCCTAGTGGCAGCTACCAGGATTCTGCCCAGTTCATTACACCAGCACCTTAGAGGTCTGATTTTTTTTGGCAAACGGCAATTAAACCTCAATGAATAAAAACAAAGAGGCTTCCCTCATATCTTTTTTAGTCTGTGCCCCGGATGCTACAGAACCTCTTCATATCAATTCAATAAATTTACTGATAAACATTACTAAGGCTGCAGAGCTCCTCGCACACGCTCACGAGGATATTATGACGCGGCCTCGCTTAAAATGCATCATGAAGAGAACGTAAAGTGAATCCAGCAGAAAGCCGCGTGAAATATTAATGTCGGCGCGTCCGAGACCCAGCACAACAATCACTGCAATAACCGCCACAAGCGCTGGAGAAGTGATTATACTGAGGTGTCCCCACAATACCCCCCTACTTTGTGATCCCATTGTATGCCCCCCTTTCATTCACAGTGGAAGAGATGGGAACAGTCTACGCCGCGCCGTGCGGCCGTTCTCCAATCTAAAGAGGACGGTATCCAGAGAAGAGCGACTGCTCTGTATGAGACGCGATATTAACCACTTCTCCCCTGCAGGCATCAATGCTCAAGGACAGAAACTCCATATATACTCTGTTTAATGGGTATTTAAGTCGTTCAATCCCTTGATCGTTGGTTAAAAAAATAAATAAAAATTGGGGTGCTTCTGCTTTTTGGTAAAACAAACACACTTGCTCTATCATTTATTATAAGATTTAAAAACACAGCCTTAAAAGAAAAAAAAAAAAAAAAAGTCAACTAAGGCAGCTGCTACATATCCAATTTGCTTAAAACATGTGCATTTACCAAAAAAAGTGAGCTTGTAGGAATAGATCTATTAGCTGCTTATGGAGCTGCAGGCTCAGGGTTCAGTGGGTATTCCCTGTGAAGCTGCTCTCAGTGCCTTAACCCACAGCTGCTCCTGCTATCAGACTGTCTTAAGCAGTGCACGCTGACAATATTTTGAGACGAAGTCTCCTCTGTGTATCGTTCTGATCCAAAAATAAAATTGTAGGTTTACACACATTCAGCTGCTTGTGGAGCTGCAGGCTCTGGGTTCAGTGGGCATTCCCTGTGAAGCAGCTCTCAGTGCCTTAACCCACAGCTGCTCCTTCTGTCAGACTGTCCTAAGCAGTGCACGCTGACAATATTTTTAGACGACGTCTCCTCTGTGTATCGTTCTGATCCAAAAATAAAATTGTAGGTTTACACACATTCAGCTGCTAGTGGAGCTGCAGGTTAAGAGTTCAGTGGACGTTCCCTGTGAAGCCAGTCTCTCCCTGAATGCTTTAACCTGTGTGTCCGCGTATACTTCACATCTTACACTAAACATGGCTATGCAAAATGTAATTTTAGGGAGAAGACACGGGTCAGAAGTGACCTTGGAGTTCTAAAACCTAGGAGTCACAGGGACTTACAATAAAGACAGATGCAATAGAAAGAGGAAAGCGAGTAACCAGCGACCGAGGTGTTGTGTGTAATCTGTAACTGCATTCATCTAGGGCACATAGACCTGCATAGAAGCTGTGTACACAAAACGGTAGGAGGTTTTTAGTGAATACTATTTGCAAAGTTCCTTCATTTATTTCTATTCTAAATGGACTGGAGTAAAAAACAAACAAACCATGGATGTAAAGTTTTTAGAGGTGGAAAGACGTGCCAGGGCAGCATGTTGTGCCGGACCAGGTAGGGGGACGTCACTGCCCCTGTATAGTGAGATTGCAGCGCCCTTGTTGGATCACAGCTCCGCAGCTCTGCACAGAGGATGTGGTTTTTCCTAAAGCTTTTTATTATGGCATTAAATCCTGCAGGTCTGCCAGGCATTGGCACCAGTAACATACCTGGCAGGATTATATCATAATGCGGATTTCCGAGGTGATTCATTAGGACAGACCATTATTGATTGTTAATGCCCTGGGTGTAGGAGATTGTGGTGGCACCGAGACAGGAGGGGGATGTTGTTTTTTATCTAGAAGTGATGCCAACTCCTACAGACGATGCCAGAAACTCTGCGCTATTTATATTTACCCGGAATACCCCTCATGGCTAAACTACAACTCTCACAATCAGCTCCATTTATTTACATCAGTGTCAGTCTTTACTGCCGTTCTGGCATAAGCCAGGAGGGTCAGGGGCAAACTGTATGTGTCGCCGGACTGAAGCTGACGGATTCCTGCACAATCTGCAAAACAATTCTGTGCAATGTGGAGAGGCAGTGAACGGTATAGCACACAACGCCGGCTGCAGAAAACACTAAGGAGGAGCAGAAAGTGAAACAAACCCAATACAGATAGCAAAGGGTGTGCAGCCACTGCAGCGGAGCAGTAAAGCGAGCCGCTCGCCAGACACACGCTATGATCTCATCATCCTGCAGATGCCGCGGCCCGAAGACCAGGAGGGAACGGCAATGTAAGAGGAGCATTAATGTTACATTTCCCTTATAGACTCGTCCTAGACATCTGACCGGAGAAAGTCACCGATAGTACACAGACCCGACCATCACCAGGTACAAGACACCAACGTCAGCATCGCGGAGAACGCCAGGGAGAAGGAAGGAGAGAGCCGCGACTAAGAGGAGATAACAGCATCTCTACACCAGAAACATTTCACACATTACTTATCCTGCATTATACTCCAGAGCTGCACTCACTATTCTGCTGGTGCAGTCACTGTCTAGTGTACATACATTACATTACTGATCCTGTACTGATCCTGAGTTACATCCTGTATTATACTCCAGAGCTGCACTCACTATTCTGCTGGTGCAGTCACTGTGTACATACATTACATTACTGATCCTGAGTTACATCCTGTATTATACTCCAGAGCTGCACTCACTATTCTGCTGGTGCAGTCACTGTGTACATACATTACATTACTGATCCTGTACTGATCCTGAGTTACATCCTGTATTATACCCCAGAGCTGCACTCACTATTCTGCTGGTGCAGTCACTGTGTACATACATTACATTACTGATCCTGTACTGATCCTGAGTTCCATCCTGTATTATACTCCAGAGCTGCACTCACTATTCTGCTGGTGCAGTCACTGTGTACATACATTACATTACTGATCCTGTACTGATCCTGAGTTACATCCTGTATTATACTCCAGAGCTGCACTCACTATTCTGCTGGTGCAGTCACTGTGTACATACATTACATTACTGATCCTGTACTGATCCTGAGTTACATCCTGTATTATACTCCAGAGCTGCACTCACTACTCTGCTGGTGCAGTCACTGTGTACATACATTACATTACTGATCCTGAGTTACATCCTGTATTATACTCCAGAGCTACACTCACTATTCTGCTGCTGCATTCACTGTTCTGCTGCAATGACTAAACCAGCAGAATAGTGAGTGCAGCTCTGCAGTATAATACAGGATCAGTAATGTAATGTATGTACACAGTGACTGCACCAGCAGAATAGTGAGTGCAGCTCTGGAGTATAATACAGGATGTAACTCAGGATCAGTAATGTAATGTATGTACACAGTGACTGCACCAGCAGAATAGTGAGTGCTGCTCTGGAGTATAATACAGGATATAACTCAGGATCAGTACAGGATCAGTAATGTAATGTATGTACACAGTGACTGCACCAGCAGAATAGTGAGTGCAGCTCTGGAGTATAATACAGGATGTAACTCAGGATCAGTAATGTAATGTATGTACACAGTGACTGCACCAGCAGAGTAGTGAGTGCTGCTCTGGAGTATAATACAGGATATAACTCAGGATCAGTACAGGATCAGTAATGTAATGTATGTACACTGACTGCACCAGCAGAATAGTGAGTGCAGCTCTGGAGTATAATACAGGATGTAACTCAGGATCAGTAATGTAATGTATGTACACAGTGACTGCACCAGCAGAATAGTGAGTGCAGCTCTGGAGTATAATACAGGATGTAACTCAGGATCAGTAATGTATGTACACAGTGACTGCACCAGCAGAATAGTGAGTGCAGCTCTGGAGTATAATACAGGATGTAACTCAGGATCAGTAATGTAATGTATGTACACAGTGACTGCACCAGCAGAATAGTGAGTGCTGCTCTGGAGTATAATACAGGATATAACTCAGGATCAGTACAGGATCAGTAATGTAATGTATGTACACAGTGACTGCACCAGCAGAATAGTGAGTGCAGCTCTGGAGTATAATACAGGATGTAACTCAGGATCAGTAATGTAATGTATGTACACAGTGACTGCACCAGCAGAGTAGTGAGTGCTGCTCTGGAGTATAATACAGGATATAACTCAGGATCAGTACAGGATCAGTAATGTAATGTATGTACACTGACTGCACCAGCAGAATAGTGAGTGCAGCTCTGGAGTATAATACAGGATGTAACTCAGGATCAGTAATGTAATGTATGTACACAGTGACTGCACCAGCAGAATAGTGAGTGCAGCTCTGGAGTATAATACAGGATGTAACTCAGGATCAGTAATGTATGTACACAGTGACTGCACCAGCAGAATAGTGAGTGCAGCTCTGGAGTATAATACATATAAAGCTGAACGCTCCCGCTAAAAAGAGTAAAAAACGGAGCAAGATTTTCATACATAAATTTACTTTAGGGCTATAGAATAGACTTGGCAAAGCGAGTCCTGCAGGCCACATTAGGCCCCCTGACCGAGACAGCTGAGGAGCTGAAAACAGTGGCGCACGGGCCGTACCATAGCTGCTTGCTGTTGCCGTTTTCTCCATCCGTGTTGAATGCATTGGTGGAAGACAGGCCTTCCTCCGCCAATCAGTGTGTGAAACAGCTGATGCGATGACGTCATTTCATCGCATCAGCTGTGTACTGCGGAGAGTCAGCGCACCGGAGGCAGGAGCAGAAGCAGAGCGCCAGAGGAAGCAAGGCGAGTACGTGGTGCTTCTTTTCAGGTATATAGGATGGACTGGCCGCGGGGAGGCTGTGGGGCCCTCACGCCGGCAGTGAGCGATTCTCATGATAAATAGAAGGGGCTGTTTTTGGGTTCAAACGGCATAGAGGTGGATGTCAGCATACTTAAATTCTGCTCAATATTGTCATACAATTAATATAATTATTAATAACTAGATGGAGGCCCGATGCTGTGGCATTGGGAGGGCGGTGATGTCACGATGGGGGCAGGCGGTGATGTCACAATGGGGGCAGACTTTGCAGCATTGAGAATCTCTCCCCCCCCATGTGCTCACCCACCCATCCACTCTCTCTCTCCCCCATCTGCTGTCTTCTCCTCTCATGTGATCTCTTCTTTGACCTGTGTACCCCATGTGCTCTCCCCCTTGTCGGCTGTCTCTCTCCACCCCTGTGCTGTCTTCTTCCCTCATGTGTTCTCTCGTGTGAGCTGTCTCCCCGCGCAGTAAATCAGACCGCCGCCATCTTTGTGCAGGCAGATAGCGGTGGTCACATTAAAACTGCGCATGCGCTCCTCTTATACAATGATGGCGGCGATCAGTGAATCATTCGGCTGATCCCAGCGGCGGTGTGTTCGCGACGGTGTTCCGCTGGTGGTGCCGCGCAAGAGGCTGCGTACGGTGTATACATTGTGTGTGTGTGTGGTGCGTACGGTGTATACAGTGTGTGTGGTGCGTACGGTGTATACAGTGTGTGTGTGGTGCATACGGTGTATACAGTGTGTGTGTGGTGCATACGGTGTATACAGTGTGTGTGTGGTGGTGCATAAGGTGTATACAGTATGTGTGTGTGTGTGGTGCATACGGTGTACATAGTGTGTGTGTGTGTGGTGCATACGGTGTATACAGTGTGTGTGTGGTGCATACGGTGTATACAGTGTGTGTGTGTGTGTGTGTGTGTGTGTGTGTGTGTGTGGTGCGTACGGCGTATACAGTGTGTGTGGTGCGTACGGCGTATACAGTGTGTGTGGTGCGTACGGCGTATACAGTGTGTGTGGTGCGTACGGCGTATACAGTGTGTGTGGTGCGTACGGCGTATACAGTGTGTGTGTGGTGCGTACGGCGTATACAGTGTGTGTGTGGTGCGTACGGCATATACAGTGTGTGTGGTGCGTACGGCGTATACAGTGTGTGTGGTGCGTACGGCGTATACAGTGTGTGTGTGGTGCGTACGGCGTATACAGTGTGTGTGTGGTGCGTACGGCGTATACAGTGTGTGTGTGGTGCGTACGGCGTATACAGTGTGTGTGTGGTGCGTACGGCGTATACAGTGTGTGTGTGGTGCGTACGGCGTATACAGTGTGTGTGTGGTGCGTACGGCGTATACAGTGTGTGTATGGTGCGTACGGCGTATACAGTGTGTGTATGGTGCGTACGGCGCATACAGTGTGTGTGTGTGGTGCGTACGGCGTATACAGTGTGTGTGTGGTGCGTACGGCGTATACAGTGTGTGGTGCGTACGGCGTATACAGAGTGTGTGTGGTGTGTACGGAGTATACAGTGTGTGTGTGTGGTGTGTACGGTGTATACAGTGTGTGGTGTGTACGGAGCATACAATGTGTGGTGTGTACGGAGCATACAATGTGTGGTGTGTACGGAGCATACAATGTGTGGTGTGTACGGTGTATACAGTGTGTGTGGTGCGGACAGCGTATACAGTGTGTGTGTGTGTGTGGTGTGTACGGAGTATACAGTGTGTGGTATGTACGGAGCATACAGTGTGTGTGTGTGGTGTGTACGGCGTATACAGTGTGTGTGGTGCGTACGGCATATACAGTGTGTGTGGGGTGCGTACAGTGTATACAGTGTGTGTGTGGTGAGTACAGTGTATACAGTGTGTGTGTGGTGCGTACAGTGTATACAGTGTGTGTGTGTGGTGCGTACAGCGTATACAGTGTGTGTGTGTGGTGCGTACAGCGTATACAGTGTGTGTTTGGTGCGTACGGCGTATACAGTGTGTGTGTGGTGCGTACAGTGTATACAGTGTGTGTGTGGTGCGTACAGTGTATACAGTGTGTGTGTGGTGCGTACGGCGTATACAGTGTGTGTGTGTGGTGCATACAGGGTATACAGTGTGTGTGTGTGGTGCATACAGGGTATACAGTGTGTGTGGGGTGCGTACGGCGTATACAGTGTGTGTGGGGTGCGTACAGTGTATACAGTGTGTGTGTGTGGTGCGTACAGTGTATACAGTGTGTGTGTGTGGTGCGTACGGCATATACAGTGTGTGTGTGTGGTGCGTACGGCATATACAGTGTGTGTGTGTGGTGCGTACGGCATATACAGTGTGTGTGTGGGGTGCGTACGGCATATACAGTGTGTGTGTGGTGCGTACGGCATATACAGTGTGTGTGTGGTGCGTACGGTGTATACAGTGTGTGTGTGGTGCGTACAGTGTATACAGTGTGTGTGTGGTGCGTACAGTGTATACAGTGTGTGTGTGTGGGGTGCGTACAGTGTATACAGTGTGTGTGTGTGGGGTGCGTACAGTGTATACAGTGTGTGTGTGGTGTGTACGGTGTATACAGTGTGTGTGGTGCGTACGGTGTATACAGTGTGTGTGGTGCGTACGGTGTATACAGTGTGTGTGGTGCGTACAGTGTATACAGTGTGTGTGGTGCGTACAGTGTATACAGTGTGTGTGTGGTGCGTACAGTGTATACAGTGTGTGTGGTGTGTACGGCATATACAGTGTGTGTGTGGGGTGCGTACGGCGTATACAGTGTGCGTGTGGGGTGCGTACAGTGTATACAGTGTGTGTGTGTGGTGCGTACGGCATATACAGTGTGTGTGTGTTGCGACGGTGTTCGGCTGGCGGTACCGCACAAGAGGCTGTTACCACCAGCGGTTTCCATATTGAGACACCAATCACTTAGGTGTCCCAATATGGCGGTCGGTGAACTTCCGCCGCTTGGAATTCTGGGATCCGAACACATCTGGACGGAACAGGATGTGCTGACATTACAAGGCAAGTATATATTAGATACAATAATTATAATTAAAGTGTTGATATTAATATTGAGCAGAATTAATTTCGGCCTCCACAACAGTCAGAGTCTCTCATGTGGCCCCTCGGAACAATTAATTGCCCACCCCTGCTGTAGAACATTTGCTCAAAAACGGTGCGGCTTTTGAAAAATTCGAAATTGACGAATTGTCCACAAACATCTGGAAAAGAAAAGCCGCGTCCTCAATGGCAAACACATAAAAAACCTAAACCAGGTGAACACATAAACTAGACGCAAATTTAAAGAATACGGCACTAATAAAAATAAAAAGCCCAAAATCAGCAACAAATGCAACATTGAATCGGATCCCAAAAGTTGCAAAGTTCTGTGTATTGTCAAACAATTTTAGGACAGACTCTGGCTCGGGCCGATATTCGTACATTTTGCGCAGCGGCTCAGGATAATTGGAGCAAACTCTCCGCAGGACAGATGTTCAGCATTCCTCCATTCACTGACAGCAAACAGCCCTTCAAGTAGAAGTCTGTCCAGTAATGACAGAGGCACAGGCGCCCCCCGTAGGTGACGCAGCCTCTATGAAGATCTTTTGGAGCCTTGTATGCTAAGTATACACCGCCGTGAAGATATATACACGTGCTCGGATACCATCGGCGGCTCTGCCAGAGCAGCGCGGACCTTTTATTTACACACGGCTCTGCGCACAGCGTCCCCACAACAGTCTCCGCTGCTTTGGAAACAGCTGCCTGGATGACGCTGCAAAACCCCGAGACCTCGCCGTCCAAAAATACATCAGCAGCCCCAGCATACCAGGCCACGTCACACGGTGCCAACCACCAGATAGCATGCCATGTCACACGGTGCCAACCACCCGATACCAGGCCACGTCAGACGGTGCCAACCACCCGATACCAGGCCACGTCACACAGTGCCAACCACGTCACACGGTGCCAACCACCAGATACCAGGCCACATCACACAGTGCCAACCACCCGATACCAGGCCACATCACAAGGTGCCAACCACCCGATACCAGGCCACATCACACGGTGCCAGCCACCCGATAGCATGCCACGTCACACGGTGCCAACCACCCAATAGCATGCCACGTCACACGGTGCCAACCACCCGATACCAGGCCACGTCACACGGTGACAACCACCCGATACCAGGCCACGTCACACGGTGCCAACCACCAGATAGCATGCCATGTCACACGGTGCCAACCACCCGATACCAGGCCACGTCACACAGTGCCAACCACGTCACACGGTGCCAACCACCAGATACCAGGCCACATCACACAGTGCCAACCACCCGATACCAGGCCACATCACAAGGTGCCAACCACCCGATACCAGGCCACATCACACGGTGCCAGCCACCCGATAGCATGCCACGTCACACGGTGCCAACCACCCAATAGCATGCCACGTCACACGGTGCCAACCACCCGATACCAGGCCACGTCACACGGTGACAACCACCCGATACCAGGCCACGTCACACGGTGCCAACCACCAGATAGCATGCCATGTCACACGGTGCCAACCACCCGATACCAGGCCACGTCACACAGTGCCAACCACGTCACACGGTGCCAACCACCAGATACCAGGCCACATCACACAGTGCCAACCACCCGATACCAGGCCACATCACACAGTGCCAACCACCCGATACCAGGCCACGTCACACGGTGACAACCACCCGATACCAGGCCACATCACACGGTGCCAACCACCCGATACCAGGCCACGTTACACGGTGCCAACCACCCGATACCAGGCGACATCATATGGTGTCAAATGTCAACTACCACATACCAGGCACATCATGGTGGTACATAGTCTCTACCTAATGGGCTTTACACCTAGGCCTGCGACGGTGACAAGGGGACGTCTTCTACGTCTAAAGGAAAAAAGGTTTAATCATAATCACAGACGGGGATTCTTTAATCTTAAAAGCAGTGAGATAATGGATATTTTACAGTGAGAGCAGTGAGATTATGGAGTCTATACAACGAGTATGGATTCTATACAGTGAGATTATGGATTATTTACAGTGAGTTTATGGAGTCTATACAGCGAGTATAGATTCTATAAAGCGAGTATGGATTCTATACAGTGAGATTATGGATTCTATACAGTGAGATTATGGATTCTATACAATGAGAGCAGAGATTATGGATTCTATTCAGTGAGCAGTGAGTATGGATTCTATACAGTGATATTATAGATTCTATACAGTGAGAGTATGGATTATATACAGTGATATTATAGATTCTATACAGTGAGCAGTGAGATTATGGATTCTTTACAGTGATATTATAGATTCTATACAGTGATATTATAGATTCTATACAGTGAGAGTATGGATTCTATACAGTGAGAGTATGGATTCTATACAGTGATATTATAGATTCTATACAGTGAGAGTATGGATTCTTTACAGTGATATTATAGATTCTATACAGTGATATTATAGATTCTATACAGTGAGAGTATGGATTCTATACAGTGATATTATAGATTCTTTACAGTGATATTATAGATTCTATACAGTGAGCAGTGAGATTATGGATTCTTTACAGTGATATTATAGATTCTATACAGTGATATTATAGATTCTATACAGTGAGAGTATGGATTCTATACAGTGAGAGTATGGATTCTATACAGTGATATTATAGATTCTATACAGTGAGTATGGATTCTTTACAGTGATATTATAGATTCTATACAGTGATATTATAGATTCTATACAGTGAGAGTATGGATTCTATACAGTGATATTATAGATTCTATACAGTGAGAGTATGGATTCTATACAGTGAGAGTATGGATTCTATACAGTGAGAGTATGGATTCTTTACAGTGATATTATAGATTCTATACAGTGAGAGTATGGATTCTTTACAGTGATATTATAGATTCTATACAGTGATATTATAGATTCTATACAGTGAGAGTATGGATTCTTTACAGTGATATAGATTCTATACAGTGAGAGTATGGATTCTATACAGTGATATTATAGATTCTATACAGTGAGAGTATGGATTCTATACAGTGAGTATGGATTCTATACAGTGAGAGTATGGATTCTTTACAGTGATATTATAGATTCTATACAGTGAGAGTATGGATTCTATACAGTGAGAGTATGGATTCTATACAGTGATATTATAGATTCTATACAGTGAGAGCATGGATTCTATACAGTGATATTATAGATTCTATACAGTGAGAGTATGGATTCTATACAGTGAGAGTATGGATTCTATACAGTGATATTATAGATTCTATACAGTGAGAGTATGGATTCTATACAGTGATATTATAGATTCTATACAGTGAGAGTATGGATTCTATACAGTGAGAGTATGGATTCTATACAGTGATATTATAGATTCTATACAGTGAGAGTATGGATTCTATACAGTGAGAGTATGGATTCTATACAGTGATATTATAGATTCTATACAGTGAGAGCATGGATTCTATACAGTGAGAGTATGGATTCTATACAGTGAGAGTATGGATTCTATACAGTGATATTATAGATTCTATACAGTGAGAGCATGGATTCTATACAGTGATATTATAGATTCTATACAGTGAGAGTATGGATTCTATACAGTGATATAGATTCTATACAGTGAGAGTATGGATTCTTTACAGTGATATTATAGATTCTATACAGTGATATTATAGATTCTATACAGTGAGAGTATGGATTCTATACAGTGATCTTATAGATTCTATACAGTGAGATTATGGAACGCTCAGTCACAATGTAATGGTTCACTCAGTGCAGAAGTACAAGGAGGCCCTTCTTGATAACATTATATTACAGGTTAGGGCACTGGATTCTGTGATGGGACGTTGATCCAGGGAACTCGTCTGACTGTCGTATGTGGAGTCGGGAAGGAAATGTTTCCCCCAATACGGGCCGACACTTCCTGTAAAGAGTAGACCAACTGGTTGCTAGGGACGTGCTGTCAATCACCAAGCTGTGGTTGTTACAATGTATCCATGGTAATGAAAAGAAACAATGTAAGCAAAAGGGATACAATGTTCCCGCCACTGGCTGAGTGCGGAGCAGCACTCCAGTGTCACCATCACATCCTGTGCCATGTATAGCGCTCCCCAAGGTTAAAATCAGCCTAGTCCTGTCCTTAGGGGGGTAAAGTGTGACACGTTGGACACGTGCCCCCGATCGCTAGGCCCCAATTTCTGGGTCTCTGGTGGAGGAAGGCAGAGGAAAACCGAGCTTCGCTTTAGATGTGAATGGAGGAGAAAACATGTGCAGGAAGGTTTTAACACCCAGTTCGCATTGACAATGCAAAGCAGGAAGAGACCCAGCAAACCTGACATATGGTCAATATCCCATGAACAGACGGAGCAGTCTGCACTGACAATTGACTACTACATCAGGACTAATGACTCGGGATACCCACCAGCTCGGAGAGAAAAGGGGCCGCAGGGCCTGGGCCTCCAACGAACATTAATTGATAGAGCAGCCAAGTGATGTACCAATCATTTACTGGGAGTCCTTAATACCCCTTTCCCTTTAAGGAGTTATCTGGCCTGTTCCTTCCTTAACGCCCCTTTAAGGAGCTATGGGGACAGTCCCTTGAAGAGGATGTCTGACTTGCCCAAATGTCTGTTCCCACACGTATCTGCAGGCAGAGAAGAACCCCAGTGAAGAACATTAGAAAGTTATAGCACTTTTTTTAAACATTATATGCAAGCTATAAAGAGGCCCCCAATTATTTCATGGGGGGCCGATCATCTGACATGCCTCGTCTTCAACCAGAAAAATAAGCTGATCAGATCCTATGTAAATGAGATGATTTATAAAAGGGATGTTCCCACGTTTCTACCTTCCGCATCAGACGAGCAGCGCTGCTGCCGATCGTGCACGTATCCAGACAGATCTATGCAGCCGCGATGTCAACATGTTACCCGACGCAGGACTGAACAACGCCGGACTTCCCCTTTAAGAGTCTGTGTAGATCAGGGTGACAGTCCCCGCAGGCGCTGTGCTGAGCGTGCAGCATCGTTAACATGCACAGGATGCCCAGGAACGGCTGAACTGGAGAATAAAAGATGGCAGCTACAACCAGCTCCGGAGATTTACTGGGAACCTGGAACATAACTGGTGACGGAAACCAATCCCCAACAAGACAGATGGCCAGAAGAAGCCAACACATTCCTTCCTATATCCTCAGCAGCGCACCTCACAGAGCGGAGTCGGCAACATGGGATCAGGCACAGGAATGCCGCAGCTATGCCAGGGCGCCGAGCGGGGCACAACAACAGGTGCACTGGAAAGACGGGCGATTGTTTCCCCGCTGCTCCTCCAGCTCCATGCAGAGCAATGGAGTCACACTGGGCACATCTGCCGGAAGAGACTCAGAGCCGAGATCATCACAAGACCATTATACCGATATAATCTACAAGGAAACAAGTCATATTACATATCTGTACTGACCCAGAGCCACATCCTGTATTATACTCCAGAGCTGCACTCACTATTCTGCTGGTGCAGTCACTGTGTACATACATTACATTACTGATCCTGAGTTATATCCTGTATTATACTCCAGAGCTGCACTCACAGTGACTGCACCAGCAGAATAGTGAGTGCAGCTCTGGAGTATAATACAGGATATAACTCAGGATCAGTAATGTAATGTATGTACACAGTGACTGCACCAGCAGAATAGTGAGTGCAGCTCTGGAGTATAATACAGAATGTAACTCAGGATCAGTAATGTATGTACACAGTGACTGCACCAGCAGAATAGTGAGTGCAGCTCTGGAGTATAATACAGAATGTAACTCAGGATCAGTAATGTATGTACATAGTGACTGCAACAGCAGAATAGTGAGTGCAGCTCTGGAGTATGATACAGGATGTAACTCAGGATCAGTAATGTAATGTATGTACACAGTGACTGCACCAGCAGAATAGTGAGTGCAGCTCTGGAGTATAATACAGGATGTAACTCAGGATCAGTAATGTAATGCATGTACACAGTGACTGCACCAGCAGAATAGTGAGTGCAGCTCTGGAGTATAATACAGGATATAATGCAGGGTCAGTAACCATTATAGACCTATTCCCCGTCTCTGTGTTACGTGTGGATGATCAGTGCCGGGCACAGGTCTATGTATAGGAGGTGCAGGTCGCCAGGAGCCAGATTTCCCTTCTCTGTGATCCCAGCAGGAGGCTCCGCTCCCCTATGGAGATATTGATGTCTTACTGAGGGAAGGACAGATGTGTGTGTGTGTGTGTGTGTGGGGGGGGGGTGTGTGAAATAAATCTGTGATTCTTGGGAAGACCTCCGCTTCTCAGCGGCGGGATCCTCACTATTCACACAAGACCTGTAAGAGCGATCTAACGAGGCGCGAACACGGACACCATGACCGACGGCACAGGAACAGAACTCAGCACAGAGCTCGGACCGTATGCTGCAGAGGTGGGAGTACCCCTTTAAGTGAATTTAACGCTTTATTCCCCAGTGTGGGGCAGAGCACGCAGCCAGGAGACTGTGAGATTCCACCAAGGACACAGCGCCCGCAGGGCCGGGGAGCGCTCAGCGCGGGGCCATTCCTCCGATCACGCTGCTCACATCACGCGCTATTAATGGCCTCTGCGCGGTTACTAAGCAACCGAAGGCACGCAGGGAAGCGCCGGGGGTCTGCTGGGCAACGCCACATTTCCCACGACAGTCGTCTGGGAGCATTTAGGGATCACCTGAAGTGCAAACTGCAAGCGAGGGGTCACGCCGAGACCTCCAGACCCCGGCCACAAGTGTCCGCTCAGTCCATGAGTTGCAGGGACTGTGACAATGTACATCAGCTCTCTGCTGAGCTTGTTCCAGAGCTGCAGTGTAAAGCATGGGGGAGGGAGTGACTTATGCGGATGCAGTTACCGTCCACAAGCCAAAAATAGAGGAATAACAAGAATTTTCCAAATTCCAAGAAAAAACTCCAAATTACAAGACCTTCCGCATGGCCGCCCACGGCTGCAATTCACTCTCCGCTATAATGACACTTGGCAGCGTCTGCGCTGTTTGTGGGACACGATCGTAATGTTCTCCGACATTCCCGGGATATTAGTACACGGCTGTCCAAAATAAACCGCGGCGCTGCCAGAATAATGGAGGCGGCTGTGCAGAAACTACAACTCCCAGCATGCCCTAATCCAGGTCTGCAGCCTGACGCTTTACAGAAGTGGTGTAACTACAACTCCCAGCATGCCCTGATCCAGGCCTGCAGCCTAACGCTTTACAGAAGTGGTTTAACTACAGCTCCCAGCATGCCCTGATCCAGGCCTGCAACCTGTCACTTTCCAGCAGTGGTGTAATTACAACTCCCAGCATGCCCTGATCCAGCCCTGCAGCCTGACGCTTTACAGCAGTGTTGTAACTACAACTCTCACTTTACCCTGTCATGTTCCAGCATTCCCTGGCTGCAATCCATGCATCTCTAGCTATGGGTAAACTACAACTCCCAGCATGCCCTGGCAATGGCTGTAATGTAAATGGACGCAGTAGTTGTGTAGGCTCTCAGACCTCCTGTGGCTGATAACAGTGAACAATAGCTTAGGGTCAGCCTCGTTATTAACATCTCGCTTGCTGGCCTGCCCATACCACCAGCGAATGCCAACCTGACTAGTCCATGCCATGGGTCAGAGCAATCACCGTTGGCATCAGCCCCCTCCACATACAATAAAGACTCCTTCCAGGATGCCACCAGTCACCACGTGCCCGAGCTGCGGGCACAGACTGGACACATCACTGCGTTACAGAGACGCGTTTCTTTTGCTATTCTCCTTTCCGCAGACACAGTTTTTAGTGGCTAGAGAGACCACCGGAGATCCCAACACCTCTCTTCTCTACCCTCGTCCTTCTTTTTGCCATTTTTTATTCCGGCACAACCTTATATTTTGGGAATCCAATTTTTTTTTTTTTTAAGCACTGGCACAGGCAGAACCCCACCAATAGGGGGCATCACCCAGAACCCATTCCTCACACATTGGGCACATGACAGCTTCAACCAGTCCAGACCATTATAAGTGATTGCTGCCAATCTCAGACACACAATCCTTAGTGTGGGCATCATGCCCATCTCCGGGCACAGTACATGACGCCCTCTAGATATGGCATTCATCCTTGGGCACCGCACAGAAGCCCAACACAACTGCAATGAGAGCACAGGGCCGCCCCTGGGTGTCCGGTTAGTGTCAACGTTCCCCTTCTGGTGGGCATCACCCTGATGCTCTGTTTTAGGCACCAAATCATTTTTATGGCATCACACAACATCACCCAGAACCCGTTCTGTTAATCCTAGGCACTCACCATCATCAAGCTCAGGATGACCTGGGCACAATGCCCCTTTACCCATTTCCTAGATACATCATAGACCCCATTCCCCCTCCAAAAGATACTTGTACCAATCCCGGGCATGCAGTCCTTTGTGTGGGTGGCACAGGCTGCCCTGTAGACATGGCGCAGTGGAGAAACCATGGCACAAAAGCACAGACTGGTCCCAGGGGACCAAATACTGGGAGCACGAAACAGTCACCCAGCTCAGACGAGTTCTCTGGCACAGTGCCATCCTCAGCCATTTGCTCAAGACATGACAGACCCCGTGCCCCTGCACCAATCCTGGGCACACAATCCTTGGCCTGGGTATCACATCCATAGCCGGGCACAATACAGCACCCACCACTTGCAGCACCCATGTGTACGGCACAAGCTGTTCCTAGGAGCACCTAACACCTGGAATGGGCACGGCATAAATCCCTCCACTATGCTGGGCTTCTTTGGGCACAAACAGTTTAAAAAAGGCATCAAGTCTTTCTACTTTTGCGCCTGCAGCATCACCCGATCTATACACACAGGGAACATCACAACCTCACCAGGTGAGGTGCCACCCTCAACCAATTCCTGCAGACATGGCAGACCCCGCTGGCCCCAGCTGTGAGGAACACACACCTGTCATCTGATCCGGTCCTGGACATTCTCACAGCACGACACCCCCCTCCCTGGCACTGCCCCTCATCCTTCTCCCTAGCACTGCCCACGGAGTTCACTCTCCGCTTTCCTGGGTACTCAATCTCCTCCTTCCTGCCACTGACCACAGGCACTTACTCTCCTCTTCCGGGCACTCACCCATCTCCTTCTCCTCCTCCTGGGCACTCACCCTTCTCCTTCTCCTCCTCCCGGGCACTCACCCTTCTCCTTCTCCTCCTCCCGGGCACTCACCCTTCTCCTCCTCCCGGGCACTCACCCTTCTCCTCCTTCTCCTCCTCCTCCCGGGCACTCACCCATCTCCTCCTCCTCCTCCCGGGCACTCACCCATCTCCTCCGCCTCCCGGGCACTCACCCATCTCCTCCTCCTCTTCCCGGGCACTCACCCATCTCCTCCTCCTCCTCCTCTTCCCGGGCACTCACCCATCTCCTCCTCCTCCCGGGCACTCACCCATCTTCTCCTCCTCCTCCTCCTCCCGGGCACTCACCCATCTTCTCCTCCTCCTCCTCCTCCCGGGCACTCACCCATCTTCTCCTCCTCCTCCTCCTCCCGGGCACTCACCCATCTTCTCCTCCTCCTCCTCCTCCCGGGCACTCACCCATCTTCTCCTCCTCCTCCTCCTCCCGGGCACTCACCCATCTTCTCCTCCTCCTCCTCCTCCCGGGCACTCACCCATCTTCTCCTCCTCCTCCTCCTCCCGGGCACTCACCCATCTTCTCCTCCTCCTCCTCCTCCCGGGCACTCACCCATCTTCTCCTCCTCCTCCTCCTCCCGGGCACTCACCCATCTCCTTCTCCTCCTCCTCCCGGGCACTCACCCATCTCCTTCTCCTCCTCCTCCCGGGCACTCACCCATCTCCTTCTCCTCCTCCTCCCGGGCACTCACCCATCTCCTTCTCCTCCTCCTCCCGGGCACTCACCCATCTCCTTCTCCTCCTCCTCCCGGGCACTCACCCATCTCCTTCTCCTCCTCCTCCCGGGCACTCACCCATCTCCTTCTCCTCCTCCTCCCGGGCACTCACCCATCTCCTTCTCCTCCTCCTCCCGGGCACTCACCCATCTCCTTCTCCTCCTCCTCCCGGGCACTCACCCATCTCCTTCTCCTCCTCCTCCCGGGCACTCACCCATCTCCTTCTCCTCCTCCTCCCGGGCACTCACCCATCTCCTTCTCCTCCTCCTCCCGGGCACTCACCCTTCTCCTATTCCTCCTCCTCCCGGGCACTCACCCTTCTCCTATTCCTCCTCCCCCCGGGCACTCACCCTTCTCCTATTCCTCCTCCTCCCGGGCACTCACCCTTCTCCTATTCCTCCTCCTCCCGGGCACTCACCCTTCTCCTATTCCTCCTACTCCCGGCCACTCACCCTTCTCCTATTCCCGGGCACTCACCCTTCTCCTATTCCTCCTCCTCCCGGGCACTCACCCTTCTCCTATTCCTCCTCCCCCCGGGCACTCACCCTTCTCCTATTCCTCCTCCTCCCGGGCACTCACCCTTCTCCTATTCCTCCTCCCGGGCACTCACCCTTCTCCTATTCCTCCTACTCCCGGCCACTCACCCTTCTCCTATTCCCGGGCACTCACCCTTCTCCTTCTCCTCCTCCCGGACACTCACCCTTCTCCTTCTCCCGGACACTCACCCTTCTCCTTCTCCCGGACACTCACCCTTCTCCTTCTCCCGGACACTCACCCTTCTCCTTCTCCCGGACACTCACCCTTCTCCTTCTCCTCCTCCCGGGCACTCACCCTTCTCCTTCTCCTCCTCCCGGGCACTCACCCTTCTCCTCCTCCCGGGCACTCACCCTTCTCCTTCTCCTCCTCCCAGGCACTCACCCTTCTCCTCCTCCTCCCGGGAACTCACCCTTCTCCTCCTCCTCCCGGGCACTCACCCTTCTCCTCCTCCTCCCGGGCACTCACCCTTCTCCTTCTCCCGGGCACTCACCCTTCTCCTTCTCCTCCTCCCGGGCACTCACCCTTCTCCTTCTCCCGGGCACTCACCCTTCTCCTCCTCCTCCTCCTCCTCCCAGGCACTCACCCTTCTCCTTCTCCTCCTCCTCCTCCCAGGCACTCACCCTTCTCCTTCTCCTCCTCCTCCTCCCAGGCACTCACCCTTCTCCTCCTCCTCCTCCCGGGCACTCACCCTTCTCCTTCTCCTCCTCCTCCCAGGCACTCACCCTTATCCTCCTCCTTCTCCTCCTCCCGGGCACTCACCCTTCTCCTTCTCCCGGGCACTCACCCTTCTCCTTCTCCTCCTCCTCCCAGGCACTCACCCTTCTCCTTCTCCTCCTCCCAGGCACTCACCCTTCTCCTCCTCCTTCTCCTCCTCCCGGGCACTCACCCATCTCCTCCGCCTCCCGGGCACTCACCCATCTCCTCCGCCTCCCGGGCACTCACCCATCTCCTCCTCCTCCTCCTCCCGGGCACTCACCCTTCTCCTTCTCCTCCTCCTCCCAGGCACTCACCCTTCTCCTTCTCCTCCTCCTCCCAGGCACTCACCCTTCTCCTTCTCCTCCTCCCAGGCACTCACCCTTCTCCTCCTCCTTCTCCTCCTCCCGGGCACTCACCCTTCTCCTTCTCCTCCTCCTCCTCCCAGGCACTCACCCTTATCCTCCTCCTTCTCCTCCTCCCGGGCACTCACCCTTCTCCTTCTCCCGGGCACTCACCCTTCTCCTTCTCCTCCTCCCAGGCACTCACCCTTCTCCTCCTCCTCCTCCCGGGCACTCACCCATCTCCTCCTCCTCCTCCCGGGCACTCACCCATCTCCTCCTCCCGGGCACTCACCCATCTCCTCCGCCTCCCGGGCACTCACCCATCTCCTCCTCCTCCTCCTCCTCCCGGGCACTCACCCATCTCCTCCTCCTCCTCCCGGGCACTCACCCATCTCCTCCTCCTCCCGGGCACTCACCCTTCTCCTTCTCCTCCTCGGCACTCAACCTTCTCCTTCTCCTCCTCCCGGGCACTCACCCTTCTCCTTCTCCTCCTCCCGGGCACTCACCCTTCTCCTTCTCCTCCTCCCGGGAACTCACCCTTCTCCTTCTCCTCCTCCCGGGCACTCACCCTTCTCCTTCTCCTCCTCCCGGGCACTCACCCTTCTCCTTCTCCTCCTCCCGGGCACTCACCCTTCTCCTTCTCCTCCTCCCGGGCACTCACCCTTCTCCTTCTCCTCCTCCCGGGCACTCACCCTTCTCCTTCTCCTCCTCCCGGGCACTCACCCTTCTCCTTCTCCTCCTCCCGGGCACTCACCCTTCTCCTTCTCCTCCTCCCGGGCACTCACCCTTCTCCTTCTCCTCCTCCCGGGCACTCACCCTTCTCCTTCTCCTCCTCCCGGGAACTCACCCTTCTCCTCCTCCTCCTCCTCCCGGGAACTCACCCTTCTCCTCCTCCTCCCGGGAACTCACCCTTCTCCTCCTCCTCCCGGGCACTCACCCTTCTCCTCCTCCTCCCGGGCACTCACCCTTCTCCTCCTCCCGGGCACTCACCCTTCTCCTCCTCCTCCTCCCAGGCACTCACCCTTCTCCTCCTCCTTCTCCTCCTCCCGGGCACTCACCCTTCTCCTTCTCCTCCTCCTCCTCCCAGGCACTCACCCTTATCCTCCTCCTTCTCCTCCTCCCGGGCACTCACCCTTCTCCTCCTCCCGGGCACTCACCCTTCTCCTTCTCCTCCCGGGCACTCACCCTTCTCCTTCTCCTCCCGGGCACTCACCCTTCTCCTTCTCCTCCTCCTCCCGGGCACTCACCCTTCTCCTTCTCCTCCTCCTCCCGGGCACTCACCCTTCTCCTTCTCCTCCTCCTCCCAGGCACTCACCCTTCTCCTCCTCCCAGGCACTCACCCTTCTCCTCCTCCTTCTCCTCCTCCCGGGCACTCACCCTTCTCCTTCTCCTCCTCCCGGGCACTCACCCTTCTCCTTTTCCTCCTCCTGGGCACTCACCCTTCTCTTTCTCCCAGGCACTCACCCTTCTCCTCCTCCTTCTCCTCCTCCCGGGCACTCACCCTTCTCCTTCTCCTCCCGGGCACTCACCCTTCTCTGTCTCCCAGGCACTCACCCTTCTCCTTCTCCTCCTCCCGGGCACTCACCCTTCTCCTCCTTCTCCTCCTCCCGGGCACTCACCCTTCTCCTTCTCCCGGGCACTCACCCTTCTCCTTTTCCTCCTCCTGGGCACTCACCCTTCTCCTCCTCCTTCTCCTCCTCCCGGGCACTCACCCTTCTCCTCCTCCTTCTCCCGGGCACTCACCCTTCTCCTTCTCCTCCTCCCGGGCACTCACCCTTCTCCTTCTCCTCCTCCCGGGCACTCACCCTTCTCCTTCTCCTCCTCCCGGGCACTCACCCTTCTCCTGGGCGCAGGACAGCACGGCCTCCTCCTTCGGGTTGCTGAGCTGGGTGATGATGGACGTGTTGTCCATGGACTCGGCCGAGCGCTCCTTCTCCGCGGTAACGTCTATCCCCCGGCCGGCTCGCTCAGGCTTCCCCGGGTGTCCGCGGCCGGGTCGGCTCCCTGGCTCGGCTTTCTCCTCCTCAGCATGAAGTCCAGGCGGGGGAGAAGGGGCCGCTGTCCCGGGGGTGGCGGAGTCCGCGGCGGGTTGCTGTTTTCCCTCAGGAGGAGGCGGTGTGACAGCCGGAGCTCCTCCCCTTTTTTCTCTACTGACCTTCCCAACATGGCGACGAACGAGGGACGAGCTCCTTTCCGACATAAACAAGGGGCGTGGTCTGAAATTAACTACATCCGTTACCGCTGGTCTGTCTGTTCTTGCATACTCACTAAAGAAGATTGCGGTAATGAAAGAGTTACAATCTGCGTCAGGGGCGCGGTCAAATGTCAGGGCGGGAAACGCTGCTTTGTGATTGGCTGCATGTAGCTGTCGCTGACAGGGGGGCGTGGGAGGGAGGCGGGGCCTGTAATGTATATAAAAGTCACTGCGTAAGCGCCGCGCGGTCACTGTAGTAATGGGAGCGGACTCGGTGGTGTGAGAGCTGGCTGACCGCAGCCGCATAGGACCCTGCGCTCCCGCCGGGGAGGAGGGTCACCGCGATTCCGGTGTTCTGGTGACTCCATATATACGCTCTAGGCTCGTGGTTTCCTAGAACTGTTGTTACCATGGAAACCACAGAGCAAGCCAAATATTTTCTTTAACCCTTTAGTTTTTTTTTTTTGTTTTGTTTTTTTTTTTTTAAACCTGAGGTTTTTTTTTTTCAAAGCTATAATGTTTTTTTTTTTTTTTTTACTTCTGTCCCTGTGTGACACCTGTGTGGGGGGCTTGTCCTCTCTACCTGACTTTATTGCCCCTTGTAATGAATGGCGTGATCTTATTAACCCTTTCACCTTCCTAAGAGCCTTAATTTTATTTTTACGTCCCCATCGCGACACGAGGATTTTATTTTTTCCCCCTCCGGGACGAGCTGTCGCTTTAAATGGCTCCATTCATTTTACCATATGATGTAGTGAAAAATTTAAAGGAAAAAAAATAAATAAATATATATATATATATATATCTCAGTAATTGGATTACTGCATCAATTGAAAAAGAAACAATTGTCGCCATTTTCCGACATCGGTTATCTTTATATTTTCCGTAGTTGGTGCGGTCAGGCCTTGTTTATGACGTTTTGATCACTTTATTACATTTTTCGAGGTGCTGGGGCTGAATAATCAGCGATTCTGGCATATATATATATTTTTATGCTTATTTCTTGATTCTCTGCACTTTTGCTCACGTGTCACTATCAACAAGGCCTTTTTTTCTATTTGGAAAGGAAGATTCGAACACACATTGTAGTTAATTTTATTATTTTTTTTTACTGTCTTAGGCTATGTTCACACATTGGCTTTTTTTTCAGCGATTTTTGATGCCGTTTTTTATGCAGATTTTCAGCTGCGTTTTACAGTAACAGCAAAGTCTGAGAAACCAGAAATCTTATGCACACATCTTGGTTTTTATCAGGATTTTGTGCTTTGCATGTTTTTTTTTTTTTTTGCAAAATAGAGCATGTCATGTTTTTTCAGCGTTGAAAAAAAACCTAGTGTGAACATAGCTATCTGGTTTTGCTACTTTTTTAGTGAAAATAAGCAAGTGCAGCAATATGTAAAACACATTTATTTTTGTGATTTTACCATCTTGTCTTGGTAACTGAGATGGTAGTTTGTATTTGGAGAGTTTAATTTAGTGATGAGTACATTGTAAATATTGGCTGAGCTAGGTGTGAGATTGAATAATACCTGTGGCCCAGGGAGGTGTGAAATTGAACAATGCCCTGAGCAACTGAATGGCAGACCCCTTAGTGTGAAAATAGTGTCCTACAAACTCAATGCACTTGCCAGTGTCTTAGTACTGCTATACCAAAACCAGAATGAGATTTTTTTTCCACTGAACTCGATGTACATGCATAAGAGACAAAAGGACAGTGAAAAGAACGCGCTAAAAAGCAAGAAAAATCCTGACCAACCTCCTGGCAAGAGATCAGGTTTTGCTGCTGAAAAAACTATGCTGTGTGAACATAGCCTTAGGCGGCTTGGCCCTGTGCTATGCACTGCTGCCCTTGATTATTGCAGTAGAAAGTCACCACACTAGATCACATCACTTAAAAGGGGTTCTCCGGTTAAAAAAAAACACCTATCGTCCATTGATGGGATATATGATAAGTTGCTGATCGGTGGGTGCACGGCGGCTGGGATCTGCACCGATCAGCATAACCAGTCACTTTTATCTCTGTTGTAATGAGCAGCTGTAGAGAGCAGGACTCAGCTTTTTCCTGCACCCCCAGGTTTTTACTATGTAATCTGAGAGTAGCACAATATAGAGGCATTGTACCTGATCCCAGCAATGTATCACTTGTTGGTCTGCATGCTGTCATTTTAATACAATCGGTTTTCTCTGCTGCAGATCTAGCTCAGCTCTGAATGCGGAGTTGTTTATGACCCTGCCCACACCACTGATTGGCTGCATCCTGCCTACTCTGCACATTATAACCCTGCCTACACCACTGATTCGCTGCATCCTGCCCACACCACTGATTGGCTGCATCCTGCCTACTCTGCACATTATAACCCTGCCTACACCACTGATTCGCTGCATCCTGCCCACACCACTGATTGGCTGCATCCTGCCTACTCTATACATTATAACCCCACCTACACCACTGATTGGCTGCATCCTGCCTACTCTGCACATTATAACCCCGCCCACACCACTGGCTGCATCCTGCCTACTGTGCATATTAATACACTGCCCACACCACTGATTGGCTGCATCCTGCCTACTGTGCATATTAATACCCTGCCCACACCACTGATTGGCTGCATCCTGAGTACTCTGCACATTATAACCCTGACCACACCACTGATTGACTGCCTCCTGCCAGCTCTGTACATTGACAGAAAGCTGATGATCAGTGGTGGGAGAGGGGTTGGACCACGAGGCACCTAGTCCTGCAGTGATAATCTCCTGCTGATAAAACAATGATTGTACTGAAACAGCAAAAAATCCCAGTAAGTGACACATCGCAGGAATCAGGGTCTCTGCCCGTACATCATGTTGCTCTCAGGTTATATAGTAAAAACCTGCTGAAAGATTCTTTTTAAATACAAATGAAAAAAGAAAACGGAACATGCAAACATTCTTTATACTTCAATTTTCCATCTGTTAAAAGGCAAAAAATCAATTAAAGTTCAGTCTAAGAAAAAAATAAATAGGTGCAACACAAGTGACAAGATGGATACGGTTTGTTTTACACCGGTGTAAAAATAGACACAGATGTGTGAATATGGCTTTAAACCGGTTTCATGCATTCCTGAAACATAGACCAGATCATGGTCAGACCGGAAGACCTGCTCTTGTGCCCTGAGCGAATTGGAAAAGCCTTGATCAGACCTGATATTCTGGTCCAAGCGAAGTCCAGGAGTCATCGCTCAGAAGACCCGGACTATATACAACACATACAAAGGAGAGATCGACAGCGGCGCTAATATTAACAGGTGTCCATTAGCTGCAACTAATGTCACAAAACCACAATGTGACAAGTGTAAGAAAAACAAATATATATACGGACAGCGCACAGAGCACACATCAAACTCTGGCCCTCGATACCGGAGCCTATAGGGGGCCATTATACTGTATAGAGGACTATGTACTATGTGGGGCTCATTATACTGTATAGAGGACTATGTGGGGCCCATTATACTGTATGGAGGACTATGTACTATGTGGGGCTCATACTGTATAGAGGACTATGTGGGGCCCATTATACTGTATGGAGGACTATGTGGGGCCATTACACTGTATGCAGGACTATGTGGGGCCCATTATACTGTATAGAGGACTATGTGGGGCCCATTATACTGTATGGAGGACTATGTGGGGCCCATTATTCTGTATAGAGGACTATGTGGGGCCCATTATACTGTATGGAGGACTATGTGGGGCCCATTATTCTGTATAGAGGACTATGTGGGGCCCATTATACTGTATGGAGGACTATGTGGGGCCCATTATACTGTATGGAGGACTATGTGGGGCCCATTATACTGTATGAAGGACTATGTGGGGCCCATTATACTGTATAGAGGACTATGTGGGGCCCATTATACTGTATGGAGGACTATGTGGGGCCCATTATACTGTATGGAGGACTATGTGGGGCCCATTATACTGTATGGAGGACTATGTGGGGCCCATTATTCTGTATAGAGGACTATGTGGGGCCCATTATACTGTATGGAGGACTATGTGGGGCCCATTATTCTGTATAGAGGACTATGTGGGGCCATTACACTGTATCGAGGACTATGTGGGCCCATTATACTGTATAGAGGACTATGTGGGGCCCATTATACTGTATGGAGGACTATGTGGGGCCCATTATTCTGTATAGAGGACTATGTGGGGCCCATTATACTGTATGGAGGACTATGTGGGGCCCATTATACTGTATGGAGGACTATGTGGGGCCCATTATACTGTATGAAGGACTATGTGGGGCCCATTATACTGTATGGAGGACTATGTGGGGCCCATTATACTGTATGGAGGACTATGTGGGGCCCATTATACTGTATGGAGGACTATGTGGGGCCCATTATACTGTATGGAGGACTATGTGGGGCCCATTATTCTGTATGCAGGACTATGTGGGGCCATTACACTGTATGCAGGACTATGTGGGGCCCATTATACTGTATGGAGGACTATGTGGGGCCCATTATACTGTATGGAGGACTATGTGGGGCCCATTATTCTGTATGGAGGACTATGTGGGGCCATTACACTGTATGCAGGACTATGTGGGGCCCATTATACTGTATGAAGGACTATGTGGGGCACATTATACTATATGGAGGGCTATGTGGGCCCATTATACTGTATGAAGGACTATGTGGGGCACATTATACTATATGGAGGGCTATGTGGGCCCATTATACTGTATGGAGGACTATGTGGGGCCCATTATACTGTGTGAAGGACTATGTGGGGCACATTATACTATATGGAGGACTATGTGGGGCCCATTATACTGTATGGAGGACTATGTGGGCCCATTATACTGTATGGAGGACTATGTGGGGCCCATTATACTGTATGGAGGACTATGTGGGGCCCATTATACTGTATGGAGGACTATGTGGGGCCCATTATTCTGTATAGAGGACTATGTGGGGTCCATTATACTGTATGGAGGACTATGTGGGGTCCATTATACTGTATGGAGGACTATGTGAGGCCCATTATACTGTATGGAGGACTATGTGGGGCCCATTATACTGTATGGAGGACTATGTGGGGCCCATTATACTGTATGGAGGACTATGTGGGGCCCATTATTCTGTATGGAGGACTATGTGGGGCACATTATACTATATGGAGGGCTATGTGGGCCCATTATACTGTATGGAGGACTATGTGGGGCCCATTATACTGTATGGAGGACTATGTGGGGCCCATTATTCTGTATGGAGGACTATGTGGGGCACATTATACTATATGGAGGGCTATGTGGGGCCCATTATACTGTATGAAGGACTATGTGGGGCCCATTATACTGTATGGAGGACTATGTGGGGCCCATTATTCTGTATGGAGGACAATGTGGGGCACATTATACTGTATGGAGGACTATGTGGGGCCCATTATACTGTATGGAGGACTATGTGGGCCCATTATACTGTATAGAGGACTATGTGGGGCCCATTATACTGTATGGAGGACTATGTGGGGCCCATTATTCTGTATGGAGGACTATGTGGGGTCCATTATACTGTATGGAGGACTATGTGGGGCCCATTATACTGTATGGAGGACTATGTGGGGCCCATTATACTGTATGGAGGACTATGTGGGGCCCATTATACTGTATGGAGGACTATGTGGGGCCCATTATTCTGTATGGAGGACTATGTGGGGCACATTATACTATATGGAGGGCTATGTGGGCCCATTATACTGTATGAAGGACTATGTGGGGCCCATTATACTGTATGGAGGACTATGTGGGGCCCATTATTCTATATGGAGGACTATGTGGGGCACATTATACTATATGGAGGGCTATGTGGGCCCATTATACTGTATGAAGGACTATGTGGGGCCCATTATACTGTATGGAGGGATATGTGGGGCCCATTATACTGTATGGAGGACTATGTGGGGCACATTATACTATATGGAGGGCTATGTGGGCCCATTATACTGCATGAAGGACTATGTGGGGCCCACTATTCTGTATGGAGGACTATGTGGGGCCCACTATACTGTGTGAAGGACTATGTGGGGCCCATTATACTGTGTGAAGGACTATGTGGGGCACATTATACTATATGGAAGACTATGTGGGCCCATTATACTGTATGGAGGACTATGTGGGACCATTATACTGTATGGAGGACTATGTGTAGCCCATTAATCTGTATGGATGACTGTGAGGCCCATTATTCTGTATGGAGGACTATGTGGGGCCCACTATTCTGTATGGAGGACTATGTTGGGCCCATTATACTGTATGGAGGACTATGTGGGCCCATTGTACTGTATAGAGGACTATGTGGGGCCCATTATACTGTATGCAGGACTATGTGGGGCCCATTATACTGTATGGAGGACTATGTGGGGCCCATTATACTGTATGGAGGACTATGTGGGGCCCATTATTCTGTATGGAGGACTATGTGGGGCCCATTATTCTGTATGGAGGACTATGTGGGGCCCATTATTCTGTATGGAGGACTATGTGGGGCCCATTATACTGTATGGAGGACTATGTGGGGCCCATTATTCTGTATAGAGGACTATGTGGGGCCCATTATACTGTATGGAGGACTATGTGGGGTCCATTATACTGTATGGAGGACTATGTGGGGCCCATTATAGTGTATGGAGGACTATGTGGGGCCCATTATACTGTATGGAGGACTATGTGGGGCCCATTATACTGTATGGAGGACTATGTGGGGCCCATTATACTGTATGGAGGACTATGTGGGGCCCATTATTCTGTATGCAGGACTACGTGGGGCCATTACACTGTATGCAGGACTATGTGGGGCCCATTATACTGTATGGAGGACTATGTGGGGCCCATTATACTGTATGGAGGACTATGTGGGGCCCATTATTCTGTATGGAGGACTATGTGGGGCCATTACACTGTATGCAAGACTATGTGGGGCCCATTATACTGTATGAAGGACTATGTGGGGCACATTATACTATATGGAGGGCTATGTGGGCCCATTATACTGTATGAAGGACTATGTGGGGCACATTATACTATATGCAGGGCTATGTGGGCCCATTATACTGTATGGAGGACTATGTGGGGCCCATTATACTGTGTGAAGGACTATGTGGGGCACATTATACTATATGGAGGACTATGTGGGGCCCATTATACTGTATGGAGGACTATGTGGGGCACATTATACTATATGGAGGACTATGTGGGGGCATTATTCTGTATGGAGGACTATGTGGGGCCATTATACTGTATGGAAGACTATGTGGGCCCATTATACTGTATGGAGGGCTATGTGGGCCCATTATACTGTATGGAGGGCTATGTGTAGCCCATTAATCTGTATGGATGACTATGTGAGGCCCATTTTTCTGTATGGAGGACTATGTGGGGCCCACTATTCTGTATGGAGGACTATGTTGGGCCCATTATGCTGCATGGAGGACTATGTGGGGCCCATTATTCTGTATGGAGGACTATGTGAGGCCCAGTATTCTGTATGGAGGACTATGTGGGGCCATTATACTGTATGGAGGACTATGTGGGACCCATTATAATGTATAAAGGACTATGTGGAGCCCATTATACAGTATGGAGAACTATGTGGTGCCATTATACTGTATGGAGGACTATTTGAGGCCCATTATTCTGTATGGATGACTATGTGGAGCCCCTTTTATTGTGTGGAGGACTATGTGAGGCCCATTATTCTGTATTGAGGACTATGTGAGGCCCATTATTCTGTATGGAGGACTATGTGGAGCCCCTTATATTGTGTGGAGGACTATGTGAGGCCCATTATTCTGTATTGAGGACTATGTGAGGCCCATTATTCTGTATTGAGGACTATGTGAGACCATTACACTGTATAGAGGACTATGTGGGACCATTATTCCGTATGGCGGACTATGTGGGACCATTATTCTGTATGGCGGACTATGAGGGGCACATTATTCTGTATGGAGGACTATGTGGGCACATTATTCTGTATGGAGGACTATGCGGGGACAATATTCTGTATGGAGCACTATGTGGGGCCATTATTCTGTATGGAGGACTATGTGGGCACATTATTCTGTATGGAGGACTATGCGGGGACAATATTCTGTATGGAGCACTATGTGGGGCCATTATTCTGTATGGAGGACTATGTGGGCCCATTATACTGTATGGAGGACTATGTGGGACCCATTAATCTGTATGGAGGACTATGTGGGACCCATTAATCTGTATGGAGGACTATGTGGGGCCCGTTAATCTGTATGGAGGACTATGTGGGGCCATTATACTGTATGGAGGACTATGTGGGGCCCGTTAATCTGTATGGAGGATTATGTGGGGCCCGTTATTCTGTATAGAGGACTATGTGGGGCCCATTATACTGTATGGAGGACTATGTGGAGCCCATTATACTCTATGGAGGACTGTGTGGGGCCTATTATACTCTATGGAGGACTGTGTGAGGCCCATTATACTGTATGGAGGACTATGTGGGGCCCATTATACTGTATGGAGGACTATGTGGGACTCATTATTCCGTATGGAGCACTATGTGGGGCCATTATTCTGTATGGAGGACTATGTGGGCCCATTATACTGTATGGAGGACTATGTGGGACCCATTATACTGTATGGAGGACTATGTGGGGCCCATTAATCTGTATGGAGGGCTATGTGGGGCCATTATACTGTATGGAGGACTATGTGGGGCCTGTTAATCTGTATGGAGGATTATGTGGGGCCCGTTATTCTGTATAGAGGACTATGTGGGGCCCATTATTCTGTATGGAGGACTATGTGGTTCCATTAATCTGTATGGAGGATTATGTGGGGCCCATTATACTGTATGGAGAACTATGTGGAGCCTATTATACTCTATGGAGGACTCTGTGGGGCCCATTATACTCTATGGAGGACTCTGTGGGGCCCATTTTACTGTATGGAGGACTATGTGGGGCCCATTATAGGGCCCATTTTACTGTATGGCGGAATATGTGGGGCCCATTAATCTGTATGGAGGACTATGTGGTGCCCATTATACTGTATGGAGGACTGTGCAGGGTCCATTATTCTGTATGAAGGACGGTGTGTGGCCATTATACTGTATGGAGGACTATGTGGGGCCCATTAATCTGTATGGAGGACTATGTGGGGCCCATTAATCTGTATGGAGGACTATGTGGGGCCCATTAATCTCTATGGAGGACTATGTGGGGCTCATTATACTGTATGAAGGACTATGTGCAATCAAAAATGATTGCAATCACAAATTCTTTGGTATTATTATCTTCATTTAATTTGCTTGCAAGGAAAAAACACAAAAGAGAATGAAGCAAAAATCAAATCATTGATCATTTCACACAAAACTCCAAAAATGGGCCAGACAAAAGTATTGGCACCCTCAGCCTAATACTTGGTTGCACAACCTTTAGCCAAAATAACTGCGAACAACCGCTTCCGGTAACCATCAATGAGTTTCTTACAATGCTCTGCTGGAATTGTAGACCATTCTTCTTTGGCAAACTGCTCCAGGTCCCTGATATTTGAAGGGTGCCTTCTCCAAACTGCCATTTTGAGATCTCTCCACAGGTGTTCTATGGGATTCTGGTCTGGACTCATTGCTGGCCACCTTAGAAGTCTCCAGTGCTTTCTCTCAAACCATTTTATAGTGCTTTTGGAAGTGTGTTTTGGGTCATTGTCCTGCTGGAAGACCCATGACCTCTGAGGGAGACCCAGCTTTCTATACAATGTAGAAAAGAAAAAGTAACAATTGTTTCCACTTGCCAGCACACATCAGCTTGTGAATAGCCGTCCTCGTCCCAGATCCCGGCCCCCCGAGGGCTTTTTTTCTTTTAATCAAGACTCACAAAAATTACAGTTTTAAGCAATTTAATCGTCACCTGCCGGAGCCGAACCTCTGATGATTGCAGAGATCCGACGTGAGGCTGAATGAATCCTCACATTACACAGCGCAATTTATGTGACGAGTCTCTAATAATTAATTTCACAAGTGAAACATCTCGACAGCTAATTATTTTGTTGTGATAAGCCGGGGTCGGCGGGAGCGTCTGATGCTCAGTTTTCACCCTGTTTTACGAGCGCATATACGTGTAATTAATATCATTTCACGTGTAGACGGCTGATGGGTCCCGGGGATTTTTTTGCTTCCAGTTGCACGATCATTGTGATCAGGGGCATTGATATATTTAGAAGATGTGGCTTGTGCTCCTCTAATGAAAACCAGTGCTAAAAATGGCAGATCACAGTGGGAGGACCGGCTACCGCTGGGACCCACATCTTAAAACTGGACAGGTGGCTACACAGGCGCTTTCTCCATTTATTTCTATGGAAGATCCTTGTAAGATGTCTGGAGACAGCCACACATGCTCAGCCATCTCTCCACTGACAGCGGCGTACAATGGGGCCCTATTTAGAAAGATGAAGGACCAAGAAAGATCAGACATTGATGGCATATCCTGCTGTAAAGGGTAAAATGTTATCGGGGCCCCCTGATCATTTGCAGTCTCTATCCACAGGTTATACCAAAAATGTCTGATGGATCTGGGTCCCAGTACTGGTACCAGCACCTAACCCCTGCCTGCCCATCCTGGTGGAGAAAGAATAGAGAGGCGTTCACGCAAATCTATGACGTTCTCCATTCAAGTCTGTGGGTGTAATGGAAAGAGCTGAGCATGCTTGTGCAGCTAAATCCTAAAGAAGTGAACGGGGTGGGAGCTGGACTTATGCCTTCCCCAAATGTTTCTCTGCAAGCATATTCCCGTTCTGCAGACGAGACCTGCATCTATCAGCCATTTATGCATATCCTGAGGAAATGCCATAAATGTCTAAAATGGGAATACCCCTTTAAGGATCTGGAAATACCCAGAATGTGACCATATTGGAAACTACCCGGCTTTCTCCAAAACAAATAAAGTGAATTGAGCTTTCTCAAGATTTGTGTGGCTCAGTGGTTAGCACTGTATCCATGCAGCGCTGGGGTCCTGGGTTCAAATCCCACCAAGGACAACATCTGCAAGGAGTTTGTATGTTCTCCCCGTGTTTGCGTGGGTTTCCTCTGGGTTCTCCAGTTTCCTCCCCGACTCCAAAGACATACTGATAGGGAATCTAGATTGTGAGCCCCGATGGGGACAGCGGTGATAAAGTATGTAAAACGCTATGGAATTAATGGCGCTATATAAGTGAGTAAAATAAATATCTATTATAGCCACATTGCAGTTTACTAGATGGAAAACTGCCGGCGGCAGGTGAACCAGTGAGACGTCCGGGATTATAAAGGTGGTGACATTAGGATTCACAGATATTCGCAGTGTCTTGCGTCATACGACGCCAATCTCTGGTTTAGCTTCTGAATTGGTTCCATAAGTGACATTCCTCTACTAAGTGTCACATATTTCACCCCAGCAACTTGGCCGAGTCCAGCAGGGGAACGGTGACCTAAAATCTGAACCCGAGGTTTTCTGTTCTAATACAAGGGTTGTGCACACAACATCTTCATGTCACCGGCGGTCATTTCCTCATCCATCTTCTATGCCGTCTTTTCAGACATTTTTTCCAGCTTCTTTGCTCTATAGTTTCTAGTATATAGGTCAGATGGCTTCTAAACTAAACTGCCCGAAAAAACTAACGTGTTACTTCTTGTAACTGCTTGAAGAATTCAGATCCCCAGACAGAACATGTGTAGAGTAGTGTCGTTGTGACATTGCCGTGTATTATTTTGAAATAATATTATGTTCCTATACATTAAGGCATCCAAAGTCTGCAGTCTCAAAATCGGTAGGCAAAATGATCCAAGAAAGTCAAAGTCCAGCAAATATTGGATTTATTAAAGAGCCACTATTTCTAAAACAAAATTGCCAACTGTATTCATAAAAGAAAATCATGTACAAAGAATATAACTACTATAATACTGCCCCTATGTACAAGAATATAACTACTATAATACTACTCCTATGTACAAGAATATAAATACTATAATACTGCTCCTATGTATAAGAATATAACTACTATAATACTGCTCCTATGTATAAGAATATAACTACTATAATACTGCCCCCTATGTATAAGAATATAACTACTATAATACTGCTCCTATGTACAAGAATATAACTACTATAATACTGCCCCCTATGTACAAGAATATAACTACTATAATACTGCCCCCTATGTACAAGAATATAACTACTATAACACTGCCCCTATGTACAAGAATATAACTACTATAATACTGCTCCTATATACAAGAATATAACTACTATAACACTGCCCCTATGTACAAGAATATAACTATAATACTGCCCCCTATATACAAGAATATAACTACTATAATACTGTCCCTATGTACAAGAATATAACTACTATAATACTGCTCCTATATACAAGAATATAACTACTATAATACTGTCCCTGTGTCCAAGAATATAACTACTATAACACTGCCCCCTATGTACAGGAATATAACTACTATAATACTGTCCCTATGTACAAGAATATAATTACTATAATACTGTCCCTATGTACAAGAATATAACTACTATAATACTGCTCCTATGTACAAGAATATAACTACTATAATACTGCCCCTATGTACAAGAATATAGCTACTATAATACTGTCCCCTATGTACAAGAATATAACACTATAATACTGCTCCTATATAGAAGAATATAACTACTATAATACTGCTCCTATATACAAGAATATAATTACTATAATACTGTCCCTATATACAAGAATATAATTACTATAATACTGTCCCTAGTACAAGAATATAACTACTATAATACTGCCTCCTATGTAGAGGAATATGACTACTATAATACTGCTCCTATGTACAAGAATATAACTACTATAATACTGCCCTCTATGTACAAGAATATAACTTCTATAATACTGCCCCCTATGTAGAGGAATATAACTATTATAATACTGCTCCTATGTACAAGAATATAACTACTATAATACTGCCCTCTATGTACAAGAATATAACTACTATAATACTGCCCCCTATGTACAAGAATATAACTACTATAATACTGCTCCTATGTACAAGAATATAACTGCTGTAATACTGCTCCTATATACAAGAATATAACTACTATAATACTGTCCCTATGTACAAGAATATAACTACTATAATACTGCTCCTATATACAAGAATATAACTACTATAATACTGTCCCTATGTACAAGAATACAACTACTATAATACTGCCTCCTATGTAGAGGAATATAACTACTATAATACTGCTCCTATGTACAAGAATATAACTACTATAATACTGCTCCTATGTAAAAGAATATAACTACTATAATACTGCCCCCTATGTATAAGAATATAACTACTATAATACTGCTCCTATGTACAAGAATATAACTACTATAATACTGCTCCTATGTACAAGAATATAACTACTATAATACTGCCCCTATGTACAAGAATATAACTACTATAATACTGCCCCTATGTACAAGAATATAACTACTATAATACTGCTCCTATGTACAAGAATATAACTACTATAATACTGCTCCTATGTATAAGAATATAACTACTATAATACTGCCCCCTATGTACAAGAATATAACTACTATAATACTGCCCCTATGTACAAGAATATAACTACTATAATACTGCTCCTATATACAAGAATATAACTACTATAACACTGCCCCTATGTACAAGAATATAACTATAATACTGCCCCCTATATACAAGAATATAACTACTATAATACTGTCCCTATGTACAAGAATATAACTACTATAATACTGCTCCTATATACAAGAATATAACTACTATAATACTGTCCCTATGTACAAGAATATAACTACTATAATACTGCCCCTGTGTACAACAATATAACTACTATAACACTGCCCCCTATGTACAGGAATATAACTACTATAATACTGTCCCTATGTACAAGAATATAATTACTATAATACTGTCCCTATGTACAAGAATATAACTACTATAATACTGCCCCCTATGTACAAGAATATAACTACTATAATACTGCTCCCTATGTACAAGAATATAAGTACTATAATACTGCCCCCTATATACAAGAATATCACTACTATAATACTGCCCCTATGTACAAGAATATGACTACTATAATACTGTCCCCTATGTACAAGAATATATCTACTATAATACTGCCCCTATGTACAAGAATATAACTACTATAATACTGCCCATATGTACAAGAATATAACTACTATAATTCTGCCCCCTATATACAAGAATATAACTACTATAATACTGCCCCTATGTACAAGAATATAACTACTATAATACTGCCCCCTATGTACAAGAATATAACTACTATAATACTGCCCCCTATGTACAAGAATATAACTACTATAATACTGCTCCCTATGTACAAGAATATAAGTACTATAATACTGCCCCCTATATACAAGAATATCACTACTATAATACTGCCCCTATGTACAAGAATATGACTACTATAATACTGTCCCCTATGTACAAGAATATATCTACTATAATACTGCCCCTATGTACAAGAATATAACTACTATAATACTGCCCATATGTACAAGAATATAAGTACTATAATACTGCCCCCTATATACAAGAATATCACTACTATAATACTGCCCCTATGTACAAGAATATGACTACTATAATACTGTCCCCTATGTACAAGAATATATCTACTATAATACTGCCCCTATGTACAAGAATATAACTACTATAATACTGCCCATATGTACAAGAATATAACTACTATAATTCTGCCCCCTATATACAAGAATATAACTACTATAATACTGCCCCTATGTACAAGAATATAACTACTATAATACTGCTCCTATGTACAAGAATATAACTACAATAATACTGATCCTATGTACAAGAATATAACTACTATAATACTGCTCCTATGTACAAGACTATAACTACTATAATACTGCTCCTATGTACAAGAATATAACTACTCTAATACTGCTCCCTATGTACAAGAATATAACTACTCTAATACTGCTCCCTATGTACAAGAATATAACTACTATAATTCTGCCCCTATGTACAAGAATATAACTACTATAATGCTGCTCCTATGTACAAGAATATAACTACTATAATACTGCCCCTATGTACAAGAATATAACTTTTATAATACTGCCCGCTATGTACTAGAATATAACTACTATAATACTGCTCCTATGTACAAGAATATAACTACCATAATACTGCCCCTTATGTACAAGAATATAACTACTATAATACTGCCCTGTATGTACAAGAATATAACTACTATAATACTGCCCCCTATGTGCAAGAATATAACTACTATAATACTGCTCATATGTACAGGAATATAACTACTATAATACTACCCCTATGTACAAGAATATTACTACTATAATACTGCCCCCATGTACAGGAATATAACTACTATAATACTGCTACTATGTACAAGAATATAACTACTATAATACTGCCGCTATGTACAAGAATATAACTACTATACTACTGCTCCTGTGTACAAGAATATAACTACTATAATACTGCCCCTATGTACAAGAATATAACTGCTATATTACTTTCTCCTTTGTAGAAGAATGTAACTATTATAATACTGTCCTCTATGTACAAGAATATAACTACTATAAAACTGCCCGCTATGTACAAGAATATAACTACTATAATACTGCTCCTATGTACAAGAATATAACTACTATAATACTGCCCCCTATGTACAAGAATATAACTACTATAATACTGCCCTCTATGTACAAGAATATAACTACTATAATACTGCTCCTATGTACAGGAATATAACTACTATAATACTGCTTCTATGTACAAGAATATAACTACTATAATACTACCGCTATGTACAAGAATATAACTACTATAATACTGCCCCTATGTACAAGAATATAACTACTATAATACTGCTCCTATGTACAGGAATATAACTACTATAATACTGCCCCAATTTACAAGAACATAACTACTATAATACTGGCCCTATGTACAAGAATATAACTGCTATATTTCTTTCTCCTATGTAGAAGAATGTAACTATTATAATACTGTCCTCTATGTATAAGAATATAACTACTATAATACTGTCCCTATGTACAAGAATATAACTACTATAATACTGCCCCTATGTACAAGAATATAACTACTATAATACTGCCCCAATTTACAAGAACATAACTACTATAATACTGGCCCTATGTACAAGAATATAACTGCTATATTTCTTTCTCCTATGTAGAAGAATGTAACTATTATAATACTGTCCTCTATGTATAAGAATATAACTACTATAATACTGTCCCTATGTACAAAAATATAACTACTATAATACTGCCCCCTATGTACAAGAATATAACTACTATAATACTGCTCCCTATGTACAAGAATATAAGTACTATAATACTGCCCCCTATATACAAGAATATCACTACTATAATACTGCCCCTATGTACAAGAATATGACTACTATAATACTGTCCCCTATGTACAAGAATATATCTACTATAATACTGCCCCTATGTACAAGAATATAACTACTATAATACTGCCCATATGTACAAGAATATAACTACTATAATTCTGCCCCCTATATACAAGAATATAACTACTATAATACTGCCCCTATGTACAAGAATATAACTACTATAATACTGCTCCTATGTACAAGAATATAACTACAATAATACTGATCCTATGTACAAGAATATAACTACTATAATACTGCTCCTATGTACAAGACTATAACTACTATAATACTGCTCCTATGTACAAGAATATAACTACTCTAATACTGCTCCCTATGTACAAGAATATAACTACTCTAATACTGCTCCTATGTACAAGAATATAACTACTATAATGCTGCTCCTATGTACAAGAATATAACTACTATAATACTGCCCCTATGTACAAGAATATAACTACTATAATACTGCCCGCTATGTACAAGAATATAACTACTATAATACTGCTCCTATGTACAAGAATATAACTACCATAATACTGCCCCTTATGTACAAGAATATAACTACTATAATACTGCCCTGTATGTACAAGAATATAACTACTATAATACTGCCCCCTATGTGCAAGAATATAACTACTATAATACTGCTCATATGTACAGGAATATAACTACTATAATACTGCCCCTATGTACATGAATATAACTACTATAATACTACCCCTATGTACAAGAATATTACTACTATAATACTGCCCCCATGTACAGGAATATAACTACTATAATACTGCTACTATGTACAAGAATATAACTACTATAATACTGCCGCTATGTACAAGAATATAACTACTATACTACTGCTCCTATGTACAAGAATATAACTACTATAATACTGCCCCTATGTACAAGAATATAACTGCTATATTACTTTCTCCTTTGTAGAAGAATGTAACTATTATAATACTGTCCCCTATGTACAAGAATATAACTACTATAATACTGCCCCTATGTACAAGAATATAACTGCTATATTACTTTCTCCTTTGTAGAAGAATGTAACTATTATAATACTGTCCTCTATGTACAAGAATATAACTACTATAAAACTGCCCGCTATGTACAAGAATATAACTACTATAATACTGCCCCCTATGTACAAGAATATAACTACTATAATACTGCCCTCTATGTACAAGAATATAACTACTATAATACTGCTCCTATGTACAGGAATATAACTACTATAATACTGCTTCTATGTACAAGAATATAACTACTATAATACTACCGCTATGTACAAGAATATAACTACTATAATACTGCCCCTATGTACAAGAATATAACTACTATAATACTGCTCCTATGTACAGGAATATAACTACTATAATACTGCCCCAATTTACAAGAACATAACTACTATAATACTGGCCCTATGTACAAGAATATAACTGCTATATTTCTTTCTCCTATGTAGAAGAATGTAACTATTATAATACTGTCCTCTATGTATAAGAATATAACTACTATAATACTGTCCCTATGTACAAGAATATAACTACTATAATACTGCTCCGATGTACAGGAATATAACTACTATAATGCTGCCCCTAAGTACAAGAATATAACTACTATAATACTGCCCCTATGTACAAGAATATAACTACTATAATACTGTCCTCATGTATAAGAATATAACTACTATAATACTGCTCCTATGTACAGGAATATAACTACTATAATACTTCCCCAATGTACAGTGCCTACAAGTAGTATTCAACCCCCTGCAGATTTAGCTGGTTGACACATGCGGAATTAACTTGGCATTGTGACATTTGTACTGTAGATCAGCCTGGAAGTGGGAAATGCACTGCAGCAAATTTTGTTTTGTTTTTTTTTTATTTTGTTTTTTAAAACTTTAAAAGTTAATTCAGAGTGTCATTTATTATTCAACCCCTCAAACCACAAGAATTCTGTTTGGTCCCCCTAAAGTATTAAGAAGTAGTTCAGGCACCAAGAATAATGAGCTTCACATGTGTGGATTAAAGATCTCTTTTGCCAGCCTTTTCTGACTATTTAAGACCCTCCCCAAACTTGTGAACAGCACTCAGACATGGTCAACATGGGAAAGACAAAGGAGCATTCCAAGGCCATCAGAGACAAGATCGTGGAGGGTCACAAGGCTGGCAAGGGGTACAAAACCCTTTCCAAGGAGTTGGGCCTACCTGTCTCCACTGTTGGGAGCATCATCCATAAGTGGAAGGCTTATGGAACTACTGTTAGCCTTCCACGGCCTGGACAGCCTTTGAAAGTGTCCTCCCGTGCCGAGGCCAGGCTTGTCCGAAGAGTCAAGGCTAACCCAAGGACAACAAGGAAGGAGCTCCGGGAAGATCTCATGGCAGTGGGGACATTGGTTTCAGTCAATACCATAAGTAACGTACTCCACCGCAATGGTCTCCGTTCCAGACGAGCCTGTATGGTACCTTTACTTTCAAAGCGTCATGTCAAGGCTCGTCTACAGTTTGCTCATGATCACTTGGAGGACTCTGAGACAGACTGGTTCAAGGTTCTATGGTCTGATGAGACCAAGATCGAGATCTTTGGTGCCAACCACACACGTGACGTTTGGAGACTGGATAGCACTGCATACGACCCCAAGAATACCATCCCTACAGTCAAGCATGGTGGTGGCAGCATCATGCTGTGGGGCTGTTTCTCAGCCAAGGGGCCTGGCCATCTGGTCCGCATCCATGGGAAGATGGATAGCACGGCCTACCTGGAGATTTTGGCCAAGAACCTCCGCTCCTCCATCAAGGATCTTAAGATGGGTCGTAATTTCATCTTCCAACAAGACAACGACCCAAAGCACACAGCCAAGAAAACCAAGGCCTGGTTCAAGAGGGAAAAAGTCAAGGTGTTGGAGTGGCCTAGTCAGTCTCCTGACCTTAACCCAATTGAAAACTTGTGGAAGGAGCTCAAGAATAAAGTCCACATGAGACACCCAAAGAACGTAGATAACTTGGAGAAGATCTGCGTGGAGGAGTGGGCCAAGATAACTCCACAGACCTGTGCCAGCCTGATCAGGTCTTATAAAAGACGATTATTAGCTGTAATTGCAAACAAGGGTTATTCCACAAAATATTAAACATAGGGGTTGAATAATAATTGACCCACACTTTTATGTTTAAAATTTAATAAAATTCAACTGAGCAACATAACTTTTTGGTTTGTAAGATTTATGCTTCTGTTCATAAAACCTACTCTCGAATGCAGTTTGAAGGCTCTAACTTATTTGCATCTTATCAAACCAGCTAAATCTGCAGGGGGTTGAATATTACTTGTAGGCACTGTACATGAACATTACTACTATAATACTGCCCCTATGTACAAGAATATAACTGCTATAATACTTTCTCCTATGTACAAGAATATAACTACTATAATACTGTCCTCTATGTATAAGAATATAACTACTATAATACTGTCCCTATGTAGAAGAATATAACTATTATAATACTGTCCCTATGTGCAAGAATATAACTACTATAATACTGCTCCTATATACAAGAATATAACTACTATAATACTGCCCCTATGTACAAGAATATAACTACTATAATTGCCCCCTATGTACAAGAATATAACTACTATAATACTGCCCCTATATGCAAGAATATAACTACTATAATACTGCCCCTATGTACCAGAATATCTATATATATAATTGTCTTATCCCGTCTGTCTGTCTGTCTGTCTGTCTAGGAAATCCCGCGTCGCTCATTGGTCCGGCAGCGGTCAATCAGCGCCGCGGGATTTCTGAAAAAAGATGGCAGCCGTTAGCGGCGATGCAGCGGGGAGATGAGCGGCGCTAGCAGCACAACTACCCCGACCGGCGCCGCTGACCTCCATGCGGCTAACGTCGGAAGATCAGCGGCTTGGCCCACTGATCTCCCAACAGCAAGTGTGAACGGAGGACCGGGGAGCGGCGCCGCCGGTCGGGATGCTTCTGCTGCGAGTAGCCGCTCATCTCCCGGCTTCTCGCAGCAGAAGGAGCCGCACAGGCAGCGCCGCTCCCCTGTCCTCGCTAATACGGAGCCGCACAAGCAGCGCCGCTCCCGGGCCCACACTAATACGACGCTGATTGGTCGCGGTGGCCGGCCGCGACCAATCAGCAAGATGGGCGGCAAATTTAAACGCCGCTCTGCTGATTGGGCACGGTGGCCGACCGCGGCCAATCAGCGAGATGGGCGGCAAATTTAAACGCCGCAGTTCTGATTGGTCGCGGTGGCCGTCCGTGACCAATCAGCGAGATGGGCGGCAAATTTAAACGCCGCTCTGCTGATTAATCGCGGCCGGCCACCGCGACCAATCAGCAAGATGGGCGGCAAATTTAAACGCCGCTCTGCTGATTGCTCGCGGTTGCCGGCCGCGACCAATCAGCGAGATGGGCGGCAAATTTAAACGCCGCTCTGCTGATTGGTCGCGGCCGGCCACCGCGACCAATCAGCGATATCGGCGGAAAATTTAAACGCCGCTCTGCTCATTGGTCGCGGTGGCTGACCGCGACCAATCAGCGAGATGGCCGGCAAATTTAAACGCCGCTCTGCTCATTGGTCGCGGTGGCCGGCCGCGACCAATCAGCGAGATTGGCGATAAATTTAAACACTGCTGTGCTGATTGGTCGCGGACGCCGGCGACCGCTACCAATCAGCGAGATTGTCGCCAAATTTAGACACAGCTCTGCTGATTGGTCGCGGACGCCAGACGCGACCAATCAGCGAGATTAGCGCTAAATTTAAACAACGCTCTGCTGATTGGTCGCGGCTGCCAGCCGTGGCTAATCATCGAGATTGGCGCCAAATTTAAACGCCGCTCTGCTCATTGGTCGCGGTGGCCGGCCGCGACCAATCAGCGAGATTGGCGCTAAATTTAAACACCGCTGTGCTGATTGGTCGCGGCCGCCGGCGACCGCTACCAATCAGCGAGATTGGCGCCAAATTTAAACACCGCTCTGCTGATTGGTCGCGGATGCCAGACGCGACCAATCAGCGAGATTGGCGCCAAATTTAAACAACGCTCTGCTGATTGGTCGCGGCTGCCAGCCGCGTCCAATCATCGAGATTGGCGCCAAATTTAAACAACGCTCTGCTGATTGGTCGCGTCTGGCATCAGCGACCAATCAGCGAGATTGGCACCAAATTTAAACAATGCTCTCGGATTGGTCGCGGACGACAGACGCGACCAATCAGCGAGATTGGCGCCAAATTTAAACCCCGCTCTGCTGATTGGTCGCGACCGCCGGCCGCGACCAATCTGCTATTTTGGTGCCAAATTTAAACAACGCTTTGCTGATTGGTCGCGGTGGCCGGCCGCGACCAATCAGCAATTTAGGTGACAAATTTAAACAACGCTCTGCTGATTGCTCGCGGTTACCTGTCACGAATAACCATTATTGGCGACAAATTTAAACACCGCTCTGCTGATTAGTCGCAACCACCAGCCGTGACCAATCAGCGATATTGGCGCCAAATTTAAACACCGCTTCGCTGATTGGTCGTGGTGGCCTGCAACCAATCAGCGATATTGGTGCCATATTTAAACACCGCTCTGCTCATTGGTCGCGGTTACCTGTCACGAATAACCATTATTGGCGACAAATTTAAACACCGCTCTGCTGATTAGTCGCAACCACCAGCCGTGACCAATCAGCGATATTGGCGACAAATTTAAACACCGCTCTGCTGATTAGTCGCGGCCGTGACCAATCACCATTATTGGCGCCAAATTTAAATAAAGCTCTGCTGATTGGTCGCGACCGCCGGCCACAAACAATCAGCATTATTGCCGCCAAATTTAAACCCCGCTCTGCTGATTGGTCGCGTTCGCTGGCCGCGACCAATCAGCATTATTGGCGCCAAATTTAAACCCCGCTCTGCTGATTAGTCGCGACCCCCGGCCGTGACCAATCTGCGATATAGGCGCCAAATTTTAACACCGCTTTGCTAATTGGTCGCGGTTGCCGGCCTCGACCAATCAGCGATTTTGGCGCCAAATTTAAATACCGCTCTGCTGATTGCGCCCGGTCGGCCGCATACCTATTCTAGAATACCCGATGCGTTAGAATCGGGCCACCATTTAGTAACTACTATAATACTGCCCCTATGTACAAGAATATAACTACTATAATACTGCCCCTATGTACAGGAATATAACTACTATAATACTGCTACTATGTACAAGAATATAACTACTATAATACTGCCCCTATGTACAAGAATATAACTACTATAATACTGCCCCTATGTACAAGAATATAACTACTATAATACTGCTCCTATGTATAAGAATATAACTACTATAATACTGTCCCCTATGTACAAGAATATAACTACTATAATACTGCCCCCTATGTACAAGAATATAACTACTATAATACTGCTCCTATGTACAAGAATATAACTACTATAATACTGCTCCTATGTACAAGACTATAACTACTATAATACTGCCCTCTATGTACAAGAATATAACTACTATAATACTGCTCCTATGTACAAGAATATAACTACTATAATACTGCCCCTATGTACAAGAATATAACTACTATAATACTGCTCCTATGTACAAGAATATAACTACTGTTAGAACCTTGCTCTTAGTTTTTTTTCCTTTGCTGGTCACATGACCTTGTTGGCCTATTTAATCCTGCTCCGCCCTTCTGGCTTTGCTGGACTTCATTGTATAACTACTTTCTAGCTAGCCTGTGCTCTGTATCTAACTCTGTTAGTTTGCTTGGTCTACTGACCTCTATGTTCTATATATTTTGTTTGTTCGTCTGTCTGCTACTATTTCTGTTAGGAGGTGTCCCATATTCCTCCCAGTCCTTAGTACTTGTAGGGATTCCTTCCTCACATCTATAGGTCTCCGTACAGACTAGCTTAGGACTTTAGCAGGTCTGATCGCAGGATCAGGTCCCCTGTTACATCGTAGGGATTAAGCTGAGTTCTATCGTAGGGACAGATCTCCTCTCTTTCCTTAGCTCTGGTAGCAGAACATAACAGTAAGTCCAGCCAGCAAATTCTCTAAGGAAAGATTTTTCTGTTCCATCATGGTGTCGGTTCAGGATTTGGTTCATCGCCTGCAGGGACTCTCTCTGGAGGTGGCTGAGCTCCGTCAGCACGTGAGTAACTGTCCTGGAGCACATTTCTTGGAGCCTAAGGTATGTTTGCCGGATTTATTTTTTGGTGAACACCGAGAATTTTTTTCATTCAAAAATGCTTGCTTATTGTATTTTCGTTTGAGACCTAAGTCCTCTGGGGATGAATCCCAGCGCGTAGGGTTCATAATGTCACTTTTGCGCAAAGAGCCTCAGGAGTGGGCCTTTTCTTTGCAACCTAGTGATACATGCTTCAGATCAGTGGATAGTTTTTTTTCTGCTTTGGGACTATTATATGATGATCCTGACCGTGTCGCATCAGCTGAGACTGAGTTGAGACGTTTAAAACAAGGATCAGGTAATGTGGAAAAATATTGTACTCATTTCCGTCGTTGGTCTACTCAAACAGGGTGGAACGATTCTGCTCTGAAAAGTTTATTTCTTGCTGGGCTCAGTGAAAGGGTTAAAGACCTGCTAATTGCTTATCCTACACCTGAAGATTTGCAACAGGCTATGCAATTAGCTATACGGGTGGATAGAAGACTGCGTGCAAGGGTTAATGAGAGCAAATCCTCTGCTATGTCAGTTTCTGGTTATGAGAATGTGTGTACTAACAGTGGTGAACCGATGGAGATTGGATCGGTGGCACCTCGCTCTCAAGAAAAAGACCGTCGATTTTTTGAAGGCTTGTGTTTCTATTGCGGAAAATCTGGTCATTTGATTAAAGGCTGTGAGCTTCGTATGAAGAAAGAAAAAAAAATGGTCAGTCATGCCCGTATAGCCTGTTTAAATTCCAAGGGTGTATTTTTAGCTGCTTCCACGATTGCTCAGGAAAAATTAATGGAATTTCGGGTGTTTGTCGATTGTGGGTCTACTCTGAATGTTATTGATGGGGGATTCGTGGAAAGACTCAATTTAAAACCCGAACCTTTATCATCCCCCATTGCTGTGGTTTCTGTGGATGGTTCCCCTTTGAAGAATATTACTCTCAAGGTCTGTGAATTTCCTCTCACTATTAATGGTGTTCACCATGAGAAATTGGATTTGGTAGTGTTGAATAACTTGCCTTCTCCAGTAATATTGGGATTGCCCTGGTTAAAATTTCACAATCCTGTACTGGATTGGTCTACCAGTGAAATTAAATCCTGGAGCCATAAATGTTATGACAAGTGTTGTAATGGGCGTATTGCAGCTTTGGATAGGGGAGAATTGCCTGTTCCTATTCAGGATTTTTGGAGAGTTTTTTCTGAGAAAGAATCGCAGGTTTTGCCTCCCCATAGAGACTATGATTGTTCTATTGAATTTGTCCCTGGAGCGACTCTTCCTAAAAGTCGTTTATTTAACCTTACTATTCCTGAGAGAAAGGCTTTGGAGGAATACATACAGACAAGTTTGGCCGCTGGTCACATTAGGCCCTCTAAGTCTCCTGTGGCGGTTGGATTTTTTTTTGTAAAAAAAAAGGACGGCGGTTTACGTCCTTGTCTGGATTTTCGTGAGATTAACAAAATTACTGTACGCAATCCTTACCCACTGCCATTGATTCCTGATCTGTTTAACCAGTTAATGGGGGCCAAGTGGTTCTCTAAAATTGACCTTAAGGGGGCATACAATCTGTTGCGCATGAAGGAGGGTGACGAATGGAAGACTGCTTTTAACACTCCTGTGGGTCATTTTGAGAATCTGGTTATGCCTTTTGGTCTCACTAATGCTCCTGCATTTTTTCAGAATCTGATTAATGACATCCTTAGACCTTTGATCGGTAAAAATGTGGTTGTGTATTTGGATGACATTTTGATTTATTCGCCGGATCTGGAGTCTCATTGGCGGAGCGTGCGTGAGGTATTACAGTTATTAATGGACAATTCGCTTTTTGCTAAGCTGGAGAAATGTGAGTTCGCTGTACAGAGAATTAGTTTTTTGGGCTACATGATCTCCAGCAAAGGTTTTGAGATGGATCCGGTTAAGGTTCAGGCTGTGCAGGAATGGCCTAGGCCTATTGGTTTGAAATCGATACAGAGGTTTTTGGGTTTCGCCAATTACTATAGAAAATTCATAAAAAATTTTTCTAGTATTGTCAAACCTCTGACTGATCTCACCAGGAAAGGTGCTGATGCGGTTCAGTGGTCTTCTGAGGCCATTGAAGCTTTTGTGTATCTCAAGGAGAGGTTCACCTCTGCTCCCATCCTTATGCAGCCTGATGTTACTAGGCCGTTTTTGGTTGAGGTTGATGCTTCCTCTGTGGGGGTTGGCGCAGTATTGTCTCAGGATAACGGGGATGGATTACATCCCTGTGCCTTTTTTTCAAAAAAATTTTCGGAGACTGAACTGAATTACGATATTGGTAATCGGGAATTATTGGCTATTAAACTCGCATTTGAACAGTGGCGCCACTTCTTGGAAGGTGCGGAATTTCCCGTTCAGGTTCTTACGGATCATAAAAATCTGATATATCTTGATGCTGCCAAGCGCCTGAATGCCCGTCAGGCTAGGTGGGCACTGTTTTTCTCGCGGTTTAATTTCTCCGTTACTTACATCCCTGGTACTAAGAATGTTAAGGCGGATGCCTTGTCTCGCAGTTTTTCTCCCATAGTCGGTGCTGAGAAAGAGGAGAACATTTTACAAGAAGGTGTTGTGATAGCTGCTTTGGACTCCGTTTTGGAAGATGAGATTCTTAAAGCACAGGAGAATGCCCCTTCTAACACTCCTCATGGGAGGTTGTTTGTGCCTGGGACCTTTAGGAGAGATTTGTTTGTTGAGTGTCATGAATCTCGGTTGGCAGGTCATCCCGGAATCTCTGAGACCAAGAGACTGGTGGGTCGCAGTTTTTGGTGGCCTGGATGGCAGAAGGAAGTCATTAAGTGGGTGCGTCAATGTACTATATGTGCTAGATCTAAGTCCTCACATACTCCTGCTGCGGGGTTGCTTTGTCCTTTGGAGGTTCCCAGTGCTCCTTGGACACATTTGGCTATGGACTTTATAACTGACCTCCCCCCCCTCTGAGGGTTTTACTGTCATCTGGGTGGTCGTGGACCGTTTTAGCAAGATGTGTCACTTGGTTCCTTTCGTCAAACTGCCCTGCGCTAAAACTCTCGCTAAGGCCTTTGTCAAGGAAATTGTCAGACTTCATGGCGTTCCTACTGACATTGTTTCTGATAGGGGTCCTCAGTTCGTGGCTCGTTTTTGGCGTGCCTTTTGTGATAGGTTGGGAGTTCATTTGTCGTTCTCGTCCGGATATCATCCTGAATCTAATGGCCAGACAGAAAGGAAAAACCAGGATGTTGAGCAGTTCTTGCGTTGTTTTGTGGCAGACAATCAAGAGGGGTGGTCTGAGTTTCTGCCACTTGCTGAATTTGCTCTGAACAATCATACATCTTCTTCTGCTGGTTGTTCGCCTTTTTTTTGTTGTTCTGGGAGACATCCGTCGTTTGGGTCGTTCTCCAAGTTGGGATCTGCCGTGCCTGAGGAGGAGAATTTTTCCGGTGATTTGGAGAGAGTTTGGACGGATGTGCGTGGTAATCTTCAGGAGGCTAACAGAAAATCTAAAGACTACTTTGATAGGAAACGACAGGAGGTTTTGTTCGCTGTTGGTGACATGGTTTGGTTGTCCTCTAGGAATCTGCGGTTGAGGATTCCTTCAAAGAAATTGGGTCCCAAGTTTGTAGGGCCCTTTAAGGTGCTTCAGGTTGTCAACCAATCTGCTGTTAGGTTGGAGGTTCCTACCTCCTGGAGAATTAATCCGGTATTTCATGTCTCTCTGTTGAAAAAATCTGTTGTATCGGATTGTGACGCCTCTGCCTCTGTTCCTCCGGTGGTGGAGGACGGGGAATATGAAATTTCTCGCATCCTTAACTCTAGACGGTATAGAGGTAGTTTGCAGTATCTTGTGGCCTGGAAAGGTTTCGGTCCCGAGGATAACTCTTGGGTGAGGTCGGATGATGTTTCCGCGTCCAGACTTATCAGAGCGTTTCACAGGAGATTTCCTGATAAGCCTGGTCCTAGGGGATCCGGAGGATCCTCTTAGAAGGGGGGGGTACTGTTAGAACCTTGCTCTTAGTTTTTTTTCCTTTGCTGGTCACATGACCTTGTTGGCCTATTTAATCCTGCTCCGCCCTTCTGGCTTTGCTGGACTTCATTGTATATCTACTTTCTAGCTAGCCTGTGCTCTGTGTCTTGCTCTGTTAGTTTGCTTGATCTACTGACCTCTATGTTCTATTTATTTTGTTTGTTCGTCTGTCTGCTACTATTTCTGTTAGGAGGTGTCCCATATTCCTCCCAGTCCTTAGTACTTGTAGGGATTCCTTCCTCACATCTATAGGTCTCCGTACAGACTAGCTTAGGACTTTAGCAGGTCTGATCGCAGGATCAGGTTCCCTGTTACATCGTAGGGATTAAGCTGAGTTCTATCGTAGGGACAGATCTCCTCTCTTTCCTTAGCTCTGGTAGCAGAACATAACAACTACTCTAATAGTGCTCCCTATGTACAAGAATATAACTACTATACTACTGCTCCTATGTACAAGACTATAACTACTATAATACTGCCCCCTATGTACAAGAATATAACTACTATAATACTGCTCCTATGTACAAGACTATAACTACTATAATACTGCCCCTATGTACAAGAATATAACTACTATAATACTGCTCCTATGTACAAGAATATAACTACTATAATACTGCCCCTATGTACAAGAATATAACTACTATAATACTGCTCCTATGTACAAGAATATAACTACTCTAATAGTGCTCCCTATGTACAAGAATATAACTACTATACTACTGCTCCTATGTACAAGAATATGACTACTATAATACTGTCCCCTATGTGCAAGAATATAACTACTATAATACTGCCCCTATGTACAAGAATATAACTACTATAATCCTGCTCCTATATACAAGAATATAACTACTATAATACTCCTCCTATGTATAAGAATATAACTACTATAATACTGTCCCCTATGTACAAGAATATAACTACTATAATACTGCCCCCTATGTACAAGAATATAACTACTATAATACTGCTCCTATGTACAAGAATATAACTACTATAATACTGCTCCTATGTACAAGACTATAACTACTATAATACTGCCCTCTATGTACAAGAATATAACTACTATAATACTGCTCCTATGTACAAGAATATAACTACTATAATACTGCCCCTATGTACAAGAATATAACTACTATAATACTGCCCCTATGTACAAGAATATAACTGCTATAATACTTTCTCCTTTGTACAAGAATATAACTACTATAATACTGTCCTCTATGTATAAGAATATAACTACTGTAATACTGTCTGTATGTACAAGAATATAACTACATAACTACTCTAATACTGCTCCCTATGTACAAGAATATAACTACTATAATACTGCCCCCTATATACAAGAATATAACTACTATAATACTGCTCCTATGTACAAGAATATAACTACTATAATACTGCTCCATTGTACAAGAATATAACTACTCTAATACTGCTCCCTATGTACAAGAATATAACTACTATAATACTGCCCCGTATATACAAGAATATAACTTTTATAATACTGCTCCTATGTACAAGAATATAACTACTATAATACTGCTCCTATGTACAAGAATATAACTACTATAATACTGCTCCTATGTACAAGAATATAACTACTATAATACTGCCCCTATGTACAAGAATATAACTACTATAATACTGCTCCTATGTACAGGAATATAACTACTATAATACTGCCCTCTATGTACAAGAATATAACTACTATAATACTGCTCCTATGTACAAGAATATAACTACTATAATACTGCCCCTATGTACAAGAATATAACTACTATAATACTGCTCCTATGTACAAGAATATAACTACTATAATACTGCCCCCTATAAACAAGAATATAACTACTATTTATAGTGCCCCTATGTACAAGACTATGACTACTATAATACTGTCCCCTATGTACAAGAATATAACTACTATACTACTGCTCCTATGTACAAGAATATAACTACTATAATACTGCCCCCTATGTACAAGAATATAACTACTATAATACTGCTCCTATGTACAAGAATATAACTACTATAATACTGCCCCTATGTACAAGAATATAACTACTATAATACTGCCCCCTATATACAAGAATATAACTACTATAATACTGCCCCTATGTACAAGAATATAACTACTATAATACTGCCCCCTATATACAAGAATTTAACTACTATAATACTGCCCCTATGTACAAGAATATGACTACTATAATACTGTCCCCTATGTGCAAGAATATAACTACTATAATCCTGCTCCTATATACAAGAATATAACTACTATAATACTCCTCCTATGTATAAGAATATAACTACTATAATACTGTCCCCTATGTACAAGAATATAACTACTATAATACTGCCCCCTATGTACAAGAATATAACTACTATAATACTGCTCCTATGTACAAGAATATAACTACTATAATACTGCTCCTATGTACAAGACTATAACTACTATAATACTGCCCTCTATGTACAAGAATATAACTACTATAATACTGCTCCTATGTACAAGAATATAACTACTATAATACTGCTCCTATGTACAAGAATATAACTACTATAATACTGCCCCTATGTACAAGAATATAACTACTATAATACTGCCCCCTATATACAAGAATATAACTACTATAATACTGCTCCTATGTACAAGAATATAACTACTATAATACTGCTCCTATGTACAAGAATATAACTACTATAATACTGCCCCTATGTACAAGAATATTACTATTATAATACTGCCCTCTATGTACAAGAATATAACTACTATAATACTGCCCCCTGTGTACAAGAATATAACTACTATAATACTGCCCCTATATACAAGAATATAACTACTATAATACTGCCCCTATGTACAAGACTATGACTACTATAATACTGTCCCCTATGTACAAGAATATATCTACTATAATACTGTCCCCTATGTACAAGAATATATCTACTATAATACTGCCCCTATGTACAAGAATATAACTACTATAATACTGCCCCTATGTACAAGAATATAACTACTATAATACTGCCCCTATGTACACGAATATAACTACTATAATACTGCCCCCTATATACAAGATTTTAAGTACTATAATACTGCCCCTATGTACAAGAATATGACTACTATAATACTGTCCCCTATGTACAAGAATATAACTACTATAATACTGTTCCTATGTACAAGAATATAACTACTATAATACTGCTCCTATGTACAAGAATATAACTACTATAATACTGCTCCTATGTACAAGAATATAACTACTATAATACTGCTCCTATGTACAAGACTATAACTACTATAATACTGCCCTCTATGTACAAGAATATAACTACTATAATAATGCTCCTATGTACAAGAATATAACTACTACAATACTGCTCCTATGTACAAGAATATAACTACTATAATACTGCCCCTATGTACAAGACTATAACTACTATAATACTGCCCTCTATGTACAAGAATATTACTACTATAATACTGCTCCTATGTGCAAGAATATAACTACTATAATACTGCTCCCTATGTACAAGAATATAACTACTATAATACTTCTATGTACAAGCATATAACTACTACAATACTGCTCCCTATGTACAAGCATATAACTACTATAATACTTCTCCTATGTACAAGAATATAACTATTATAATACTGCTCCCTATGTACAAGAATATAACTACTATAATACTGCCCCTATGTACAAGAATATAACTACTATAATACTGCTCCTATGTACAAGAATATAACTACTATAATACTGCTCCTATGTACAAGAATATAGCTACTATAATACTGCCCCTATGTACAAGAATATAAGTACTATAATACTGCCCCCTATGTACAAGAATATTACTACTATAATACTGCCCCCTATGTGCAAGAATATAACTACTATAATACTGCTCCCTATGTACAAGAATATAACTACTATAATACTTCTATGTACAAAAATATAACTACTATAATACTGCTCCCTATGTACAAGAATATAACTACTATAATACTTCTCCTATGTACAAGAATATTACTACTATAATACTGCCCCCTATGTACAAGAATATAACTACTATAATACTGCCCCCTATGTACAAGAATATAACTACTCTAATACTGCTCCCTATGTACAAGAATATAACTACTCTAATACTGCTCCTATGTACAAGAATATAACTATTATAATAGTGCTCCCTATGTACAAGAATATAACTACTATAATACTGCCCCTATGTACAAGAATATACCTACTATAATACTGCTCCTATGTACAGGAATATACCTACTATAATACTGCCCCTATGTACAAGAATATAACTACTATAATACTGCTCCTATGTACAAGAATATAACTACTATAATACTGCTCCTATGTACAGGAATATAACTACTATAATACTGCCCCTATGTACAAGAATATAACTACTATAATACTGCTCCCTATGTACAAGAATATAACTACTATAATACTGCTCCTATGTACAAGAATATAACTATTATAATACTGCTCCCTATGTACAAGAATATAACTACTCTAATACTGCTCCTATATACAGGAATATAACTACTATAATACTGCCCCTATGTACAAGAATATAACTACTATAATACTGCCCCTATGTACAAGAATATACCTACTATAATACTGCTCCTATGTACAGGAATATACCTACTATAATACTGCTCCTATGTACAAGAATATAACTACTATAATACTGCTCCTATGTACAAGAATATAACTACTATAATACTGCCCCTATGTACAAGAATATAACTATTATAATACTGCTCCTATGTACAAGAATATAACTACTATAATACTGCCCCCTATGTACAAGAATATAACTATTATAATACTGCCCCCTATATGCCAGGATACATGTAGTATACTACGGCTCAGTCAGTGGTTGTCTGCATGTAATAATCTGCAGCCGGAGTTGAGTTTGGCTTTGGTGTCCGGCCCTGCTGCTCGTTGCACACGATGTTTCCATTCTGTTTGGAAGGGTAGAGATTGTTGCTATAACAATGATAATTGGATTGTTGCCCGGAATGATATGACAACAGCGTAATTCATAATGTAGTTACATTTCAGTCGCTATAATTCAGCCTCGGCGGCTGCAACATCTCCGTGATATTGGCCGATGATTTATCGGCAGTAGATGGACTTGTGAAGTACAATGGATGCCCAGGAATATATTTCACATCTCTGTCCATTCGTCTTATTATATACACCATATTTACTTGAACCATATTCGCTTTGTATTTATTTTGGCGATGATGCAATTTATATATTGTCATCTGTGAAAGACGATGAAAGATTCACTCTGCAGTGCATTAGGTAGGATATAAGCTGTTCTGCAGCAGCTGCAGGGCTGCACAGTTAAGTGACTTTACACAGCCCCCTTCCCACATAATTCCAGCTCGTTAGCCCTCCTAACCTAGACACTATTTTTTCGAGCCCTCTCTTTTCTAACCCGGTCCAAGTGTTGTTTTTCTCTGCCAAGTTCTTATCCTAAAGGTTTCTGATCGTCTCCACCCAGGTTTTCCTGCAAGGGCCCTTCCCACTTGGCTCCTCTGGAGTCCGATCTTACGACCCCTCCAGCAGCCACAATATTCAGTCAATTGCACATTCAGTCCCCACAGAACCAGTCTTCACAGAACCAGTCTCCACAGAACCAGTCTCCACAGAACCAGTCTCCACAGAACCAGTCTCCACAGAACCAGTCTCCACAGAACCAGTCTTCACAGAACCAGTCTTCACAGAACCAGTCCCGAGTGTAACTGTGCCCACTGCCCCCTATAAATATCACCACATTGCCATCCAGGACATAGACTTGGACAGCAGGACACCCCGTATGTAACTGACTGGCTGGGCTATATTTACCCCACGGTGCCAGTGGGCGTCTATCACATGACATTACATGATAATCCCGCAGAGGCCATGTTTTTATTTTAATGAACGGTGACGCTCATCTTCACTAATGTGCAGTTCTCACATTGCAAAATCTATTTTAACATTTGCAGGACATCTTGTGAGTGCAAGGTCAACACAGGATAGAGCGGGCGAAAGTGAGCAGGAAAACATGGAGAAAAGGCGAAAGTGAGCAGGAAAACATGGGGAAAAGGCGAAAGTGAGCAGGAAAACATGGGGAGAGGGTGAAAGTGAGCAGGAAAACATGGGGGAAGGGTGAAAGTGAGCAGGAAAACATGGGGAAAGGCTGAAAGTGAGCAGGAAAACATGGGGAAAGGCTGAAAGTGAGCAGGAAAACATGGGGAAAGGCTGAAAGTGAGCAGGAAAACATGGGGAGAGGGTGAAAGTGAGCAGGAAAACATGGGGAGAGGGTGAAAGTGAGCAGGAAAACATGGGGAAAGGCTGAAAGTGAGCAGGAAAACATGGGGAAAAGGCGAAAGTGAGCAGGAAAACATGGGGAAAGGGTGAAAGTGAGCAGGAAAACATGGGGAGAGGGTGAAAGTGAGCAGGAAAACATGGGGAGAGGGTGAAAGTGAGCAGGAAAACATGGGGAGAGGGTGAAAGTGAGCAGGAAAACATGGGGAGAGGGTGAAAGTGAGCAGGAAAACATGGGGAGAGGGTGAAAGTGAGCAGGAAAACATGGGGGAAGGGTGAAAGTGAGCAGGAAAACATGAAAAACATGGGGAAAGGGTGAAAGTGAGCAGGAAAACATGGAGAAAAAGGCGAAATTGAGCAGGAAAACATGGAGAAAAGGCAAAAGTGAGCAGGAAAACATGGGGAAAAGGCGAAAGTGAGCAGGAAAACATGGGGAAAGGGTGAAAGTGAGCAGGAAAACATGGGGGAAGGGTGAAAGTGAGCAGGAAAACATGGGGAAAGGGTGAAAGTGAGCAGGAAAACATGGGGAAAGGGTGAAAGTGAGCAGGAAAACATGGGGAAAGGGTGAAAGTGAGCAGGAAAACATGGGGAAAGGGTGAAAGTGAGCAGGAAAACATGGGGAAAGGGTGAAAGTGAGCAGGAAAACATGGGGAAAAGGCGAAAGTGAGCAGGAAAACATGGGGAAATGGTGAAAGTGAGCAGGAAAACATGGGGAAAGGGTGAAAGTGAGCAGGAAAACATGGGGAAAGGGTGAAAGTGAGCAGGAAAACATGGAGAAAGGCTGAAAGTGAGCAGGAAAACATGGGGGAAGGGTGAAAGTGAGCAGGAAAACATGGGGAAAGGGTGAAAGTGAGCAGGAAAACATGTAGAAAAAGGCAAAAGTGAGCAGGAAAACATGGGGGAAGGGTGAAAGTGAGCAGGAAAACATGGAGAGAGGCTGAAAGTGAGCAGGAAAACATGGGGGAAGGGTGAAAGTGAGCAGGAAAACATGGGGAAAGGGTGAAAGTGAGCAGGAAAACATGTAGAAAAAGGCAAAAGTGAGCAGGAAAACATGGGGGAAGGGTGAAAGTGAGCAGGAAAACATGGAGAAAAAGGCGAAAGTGAGCAGGAAAACATGGAGAAAAGGCGAATGTGAGCAGCTGTGCAAGGAGAATAGAGAGAGGAGGCAAAAGTGAGCATGGGGACCCATTATAGACTTTGTACCAGTGCCAAGAAAATTGAGCCTTTTGATGGGAAGCAATGTACGCGTTGTCTATTGGAAAGGTAATCATTTGTAATAAGTTGTAATTTGTAAAATAATAATAATTTTATTTCCATAGTGCCAACATATTCGGCGGCACTTTACATTACAGAGGGGACGAGTACAGACAATATCAGACATTACAGAGTAACACACAACTGAGATACCAAGAGGATGAGGGTCCTGAACACAAGAGCTTACGATTAGTGATGAGCGAGCATGCTCGCTACTGCTCGGCGCTCGCCGAGTATTTTCGGGGTTACTCGTCGGGAACTCGGGTCCCCTCCCTGCATGTTTAGCGCTCTTTAGAGAGCCAATCAACATGCAGGGATTGTCTGCCACATGCTATAATGCTGTAGCCATGTTGGTTGTGGCATTACAGTGATTGGCTGGCCGCACAGAGTCATCAGGTCTATATCAGACCTAGCGCCTCCATGCTCGTCACAGTCACTCCGGATCAGACAGTGTAGGGAGAGGTGCTGCTGCATCAGGGAGAGATTTGCTTGTTTCTAGTTAGTGTAGGTGTACCAGACTATATTAGAGACACATATCCATCTCAACAAACAGTCCGAGGACTAATCCATCCGCAGAGATATCAGGCAGGCACGGTATATAGGCAGGCAGGCAGGGTATATAGCAGACTGCAGTGCACATAGCACAAGAGGTTCCATTCCAGTTCTGTCGGCTGCTGCTGTTAGACATTTCTAGAAATAGGCCCAGGTCTCAGGGGCCAGGAATACTTTTTTTTTTTTATCTTAATCCTGACTATTTGCTTAAAAAGCAATCCAGAGAACACAGTTTTTCTGTGCCATTTGCTTGTTGGCACTGCAGAATACAGCCAGGTCCTTTCCATATTACAGCGCTAAAAATTCAGGTATTTAAAACTGTGGTTTGTCCGTCACACGGATCACATATAACTTCGCTCCAAATTCAGCCATTTGTAGTGAGCGTGGAAGATACTGTCCTGCATTTAAAAGGGACAAAGCACGTGGCAAAGGACGGGGACCGCAGAACAGCACTATTGAACACAGAGTTGCGTGAAAAGGTTGTTGGTTGGATAGTGGATAATGCTTCCAGTCACTTAGCCACCACCACCACCACCACCACCTTGTCTTCCACACGGTCAAGTCTCAGTAGCCGTGAATCTGGACTGCATATTCCTCACCCTGATCCTCCTTCCTCCCACCATGCCGAGTGCCCAGAGACAACTGATCCCACACTTGGACACTCGGAAGAGCTGTTCCCTTTTCCATTTATAGATTCAGGCCTCTCGCCTGGTCCACTTGAAGCGGGGCAAGAGGAGATCGCATGTAGCGATGCCTAAATATTTGAGCAGCCACGGTCACACGAAGGCGACGATGGGAAAGTGTCACAAGAGGTGGACGATGATGAGACACAATTGCCAGAAAGTCAGGAGGAGGACCAGGGTGCGGAAGTGGAAGACGAGGTGGTGGATGATATAGTAACTGACCCAACCTGGCAGGAGGACATGCAGAGCGAGGACAGCAGCACACAGGAGGAGGGAGGCAGAGCACCCCAACAGGCAGGAAGAAGCAGTGTGGTGGCCGCAGACAGAAGGCAGGAAACCGTTCCACACAACACCAATACGACGGAAGTTGCCAGTACAACTTTTAGGTCTTCCCGAGTCTGGTTGTTTTTTAAAGACTCTGCCGATAACCCACAACTGCCAGGCCAGCATCAGCAGGGGTAACAAAACTACCAGCCTGACCACCACAAGCATGATCAGGCACATGGCAGCAAAGCACCCGACTTTGTGGGCAGAACCCCAGGGTCCAGGAACAGTGTCTGCGGGTGGCACCACTGCTTCTTCCGCTGTTGTTCGTGCAAGCCAATCCCCTGTCCATGATGCATGCGAAGATGCCTCCTGCCCTGCACCTGTCGTTGCACACTCTCAAGTAGCAGCATCAGGAAGCACGTCCATGTCCTTGTCCCAGCGCAGCATTCAATTGTCGATACCCAAGTCCTTGGAACGCAAGCGCAAATACGCAGCCAAGGCCCCACAAGCCACACTACTAAATTCCCACATTTCGCGACTGCTTGTGCTCGAAATGTTGCCTTTTAGGCTTGTGGAGATGGAAGCTTTCCGCAACCTGATGGCGGCGGCCATCCCTCGGTCCTCGGTCCCCAGCCGCCACTATTTCTCCCGGTGTGCCGTCCCCGCATTACACGCACATCTGTCCTACAACATCAGCCATGCCCTCAACAACGCAGTTACCGGGAAAGTCCACCTAACCACGGACACGTGGACAAGTGCTTGTGGGCAGGGACGGTACATCTCGCTGACAGCACACTGGGTTAACACAGTCGAAGCCGGGACCCAGTCAGACCTTGGGACGGAACACATGCTCCTGACGCTGAGCATTGCGGGCCCTAGGTCAATCAGGGTTGCCCCCACAGTCTACAGCTCCTGCACCTCATCCTCCTCAGCCTCTTCCTCCTCTTCAGCCTCCATCTCAGAAATGACCACATCAGTCACAAGCTGGAAGCACTGCAGCACTGCCTCGGCCAAGCGGCAACAGGCTGTGCTGAAGCTAATATGCTTAGGTGACAAACCGCACAATGCTGAAGAGTTGTGGACAGCTCTGAAATAGCAAGCAGATATGTGGCTGACACCGCTGATCCTACAGCTAGGCATGGTCATGTGTGACAATGGCCGGAACCTGGTGGCGGCTCTGAGGCGAGCTCACACACGTACCATGCCTGGCCCATGTGCTTAACCTCGTGGTTCAGCGGTTTCTCAAATCCTACTCGGAGCTGCCGGATCTGCTTGTTAAAGTACGCCGCCTGTGTGCCCATTTTAGAACGTCAGCTACAGCTTCCACCGCCCTTGCCGTGTTTCAGCAGCGTTTGCAGCTTCCGGCTCACAGACTGGTGCGTGATGTCCCCACGCGTTGGAACTCTACACTGCAGATGTTGGGAAGGATTTGTGAGCAGAAGAGAGCAGTTGTTGACTACCAGCATCAACAAGGCCATCGGTATTCAGTTCAGACTCCACACATAAGACCTCATGAGTGGACATGGATGTTAGACATATGTACCATCCTCTAAAACTTTGAGGACTCCCTCAAGATGGTGAGCGGCGATGAGGCCATAATTAGCATCACCATCCCGCTTCTCTGTATTCTGAAATGCTCTCTGCTCACAATCAAAGAGGATGCAATGCAGGCGGAGCACAATAAGATGGAGCAAGGAACCATACAGGGTGATTACACACAGCCCAGCCTCATCTCATTCCAACGTGGATTTGGTGACAATGAGGAAGAGGAGGAGGAGGAAGGACAGGAGCTAGTTTCATGCGCTATAGACGGTACTACCTGCACAACTGTCATTCCGTCTGTTCAGAGTGGATGGCCTGAGGACAGAGAGGAGGAGGAGGAGAATATGGTCAGTCACCCTCTTGGTGAGGACACGGAAGTCTTGCCTGTTAGTAGTCTGGCACGCATGGCTGAGTTTATGTTACGCTGCCTTTCCCATGACCCTCGCGCTCTCAAAATTTTGGGTGACAGTCATTACTGGTTGGTGACACTTCTAGACCCACGCTACAAGGAGAACTTTCTATCTCTTATTCCTGAGGCGGACAGGTCTACAAAAATTGGGCAGTACCAGAAGGCCCTTGTTGCGGGACTATTAAAAAAATTCCCATCTGAAAACGCTGGCGGCAGAGGGCACGCTTCGTTGACAACCAAGGAGTACAGGTGAGAGAGACACAACTTCAATCCAGCAGAGGCAGGGGAACACTGTTAAAGTTCTGGGAGAATTTTCTCAGCCCATCGCACAGGCTCTGAGGCGCGGGGTACTCTCACAAGGAGTGCAAAGTTTGGGAAGATGCTGAGGGAGTACCTTGCCGACCGTACCAACGTCCTCCGTGATTCCTCTGTGCCTTATAATTATTGGGTATCCAAGCTGGATACGTGGAATGAACTGGCTCTCTACGCCTTGGAGGTCCTGGCCTGCCCTGCCGCTAGCGTTTTATCAGAGCGGATTTTTAGTGCCGCTGGTGGAATTATAACTGATAAGAGCATCCGCCTGTCAACTGAAAATGCTGACAGGCTGACTCTTATAAAAATGAACAAGGGCTAGATTGGGCCAAACTTCTCAACACCACAGAATGATAGCAGCGTAACATAAACTCAAATCCAGTGTCTTTTCTTGGGAGATGTATTCCCATGCACCTTTTCAATCCCACACATGGGTATACGCTTCCTGATTTTGGCTATTTGCTCTTGTCCTCCTCCTTCTCCTCATCCTCATCCTCATCCTCCACCACCATATCATCAGGGTGACCGTGGTCCGTGATGCAACACCAACATAAATTTTTTAAAGATGTTTATGATGCCCATAAAATTTTTTTTTTTATACAGTATGTTCATGTATACCCCCCAGGGGTAAATGTTTGTCAGCCCATACACTTAGTGCATGGGCATTACAAGTATAGGAGGCCCGCTCCTTTCTAATGGGAACATTTTTTTATGATTCCCTCTAAGTCTCTTCCAAGGGGCATTGGAGTGCCTCCCAATTTTTGGCAACCCTTGCATTCACTCCATAGGCAAACACTATGGGAGACCCACTTCCTAATAATGGGAACATTTTTTTCAGGAGGCCCTCTACATCTCTTCAAAGGGGTATTGGGGTGCGTCCAAATTTTCAAAGGGGTATTGGGGTGGAGGAGCATTTTTGTTTTTGGTTATTTATTTTGCTTTATATACAAGTCATTACCCTGGAAAGGATGTTCCTTAACATATTTCCCAGGAAAATCCATTTTGGTTTCGTTTTTGTATATTTTATTGTGAGTCTTTAAAAGTGGCGTAATACTTTGACAACGTTGTTGACAGCAGTGACCTGGGAGTCAGAAATGCTTCCAGGGGTCTTCCCCATGCTGTTCCCATGTCATTTGAGCACTGTTCCCATCGATTTGGACAATTTTTAGGCCCTCTGCAGACCGCCGGGGGGAGCCGCCGGAAAAATGCTCGAGTTTCCCATAGACTTACATTGGGCTCGTTGCTCGGGTCGAGCACCCGAGTATTCCAATTTGCTCGACCCGAGCATCGAGTACCGAGCATTTTAGTGCTCACTCATAACTATTTACGATCCATGAGAGATACAGAAGAGGTATGGAAGCACTAGCAATATTGTAAAAAGATGTCCCCTGTTATAACGTTATTGCACATCACTAGGATATAAAATAACATTCCGATCTGTTGGGGTCCAACACCTGGGACCCCCGGCAATGCTGAGGATGAAGGGACACAGGTACAATGTTCTCGCTGGATACGTTCCTATTAGCAGGTAAGAGTCTGTACATTGGATCCCATGCGCTCACTACATGTGGTCAGTATTCTGCTATACATTCTTTATGTGAAAGATGGAGCAGAGCTGAGTTTGTGACTTTATTATTTAACACTTTACACAAGATTGCAGGTAAATCTGTTCAATTATCTGAACTCTCAATCATAATGAGGCACTATGGGAGGTACTGCAAGACAAATTCAGAATAATGTGTAGATAGCTTGTAGAGGGGTCACCGCTTTTTTCCATGAATTCATGCTCATTATTCACATACAGCCGACATCAGGAGCGGACAATTGAAGAATAGGGTCTCTGTGTCAAGAACAGTGTATGGACCCTGCGCAGTCCAATAGCTCCTGATAATGTCTGTCTGGACCCTGTGCGGCTGCACAGGTGTCTCCAGTGGTCCTGTGTGTCTGCCCTGACTGACAATCACATATTGCTGGAGTTTCATTATGACAGGTGTAGCAGAGTTGAGTATGTCCTGTGGCACATTGTGTTATTAAATGCCTTACAAAGACCTGCAGGTAAAATCTACTTCATTAGCTTAATGGCTATGTACACTTTTGGCAAGTAGGTTTTATATGTTAGTGGTTAGCTTTAGTTAATAAAATTAAAAAGTTTCAGTCTGCAATCTCAATTATTTCATTCATTTTCAGAGCATTTGATATACAGATTGCAGTCTGCTTCTAGTTTCAGATTTCACTCTTGTTGGAATGCCTCTCCCAGTAATATAGGCTCGATGTGAGGTCTGCGTGTCTCTCTCCCACTAATATAGGTTGGATGTGAGGTCTTTGTGTCTCTCCCAGTAATATAGGCTGGATGTGAGGTCTGTGTGTCTCTCCCAGTAATATAGGCTGGATATGAGGTATGTGTGTCTCTGCCAGTAATATAGGCTGGATGTGAGGTCTGTGTGTCTTTCCCAGTAATATAGTCTGGATGTGAGGTCTGTGTGTCTTTCCCAGTAATATAGTCTGGATGTAAGGTCTGTGTGTCCTCCAGTAATATAGACTGGATGTGAGGTCTGTGTGTCTCTCCCAGTAATATAGACTGGATGTGAGGTCTGTGTGTCTCTCCCAGTAATATAGGCTGGATGTGAGGTCTGTGTGTCTCTGCCAGTAATATAGGCTGGATGTGATGTCTGTGTGTCTCCCCCAGTAATATAGGCTGGATGTGAGGTCTGCATGTCTCTGCCAGTAATATAGGCTGGATGTGAGGTCTGTGTGTCTCCCAGTAATATAGGCTGGATATGAGATCTGTGTGTCTCCCAGTAATATAGGCTGAATGTGAGGTCTGTGTGTCTCCCAGTAATATAGGCTGGATGTGAGATCTGTGTGTCTCCCAGTAATATAGGCTGGATGTGAGATCTGTGTGTCTCCCAGTAATATGGGCTGGATGTGAGGTCTGTGTGTCCATCCAGTAATATAGGCTGTATGTGAGACCTGTGTGACTCACAGTAATATAGGCTGGATGTGAGGTCTGTGTGTCTCTCCCAGTAATATAGGCTGGATGTGAGGTCTGTGTGTCTTCCAGTAATATAAGCTGGATGTGAGATCTGTGTGTCTCCCAGTAATATAGACTGGCTGTAGCATCGGCGTCTCTGCCCCCTGACAGACAGAGATGCCGTCCCCCTTACCGCCGCGCTCCTGGCCCGGCGTCTTCCGGCTCTCCTGCTGCTGCTGCCGGCGCGCGCAGCTTCCCGAGCACTCTGGTTAAAAGCTCTCCCTTTAAGAGGGAAGGAGCGCGCGCGCTGTCCTAAGGAGCCAATGCCTGGAGGACTTCCCATATAAAAGGCACCTCCTCCAAAATGGAGGTGCCCGTGCAAGGTTGTAGCTCTGTGTTCTAAACTCTGCTTCCGCCCTCAGGTCCCGCTGCCAGCCTGACTACCAGTCCAGTCCGCCAGCCTGACTACCAGTCCAGCCTGGCAGTCAGCTCACAGCTCAGGCCGCCAGTCTGTCTATGGGCTTGGCCAGTCCGCTTATCTGGAGCCTTTACCTGCCGTGCCTACCAGCCTGCCTATCTGGAGGCTCCTCCCAGTTACCCGTGGTGTCTGCCAGTCCGTCTACACGGATCACCCATCAGCCTGCCTGCCGTGCTCATCTGCTGTACTCCCCAGTCCCTGCCTTCTGACCCGTGGGAGTCACCTGCTCTCATACAAGGACTGGTCCAGAGTAGCACCTGGTCCCTCTGCTCGGTCCTTCCCTGGTTCACGGAGTCGATTGAGCCGCCGTGCGACCTTGGTCAGTCCGAGTTGATACCTAGTTACGCCCCTCTGGTCCCTCCTTGCTCCGCAGCACAGACGTTCCACCACCCGGATCCATAACACTGGGTGTGAGGTCTGTGTGTAGTAGTAATATAGGCTGGATGTGACATCTGTATATCTAGGATGCTGCTGACTAATAGCTCATATATCAGCACAGCTTCTATCCAGTACTTTTTTGCTCTTCACTAAGAGAAGGAAGGGAATTCTGAGAGAGACACCAAAACAAGAAGCTCAAACAGATTTGTAAGGCTATGTTCCCATCATGAGCTTTTGATGTTGCAGATTTTCTGCACCCATTAAGTAAAATAGGTTACTTGCATTTTTTCAAAAATACATGGTGTAAAAAACTCACCAAAAACTCATTGTGGGAACGAAGCCTAACATTTTTTTTCAGATCACTCGTCTAGATAAAGGAACTCAGCAGCAGCAAAGTGATAAGCAATTATCTAGTCTTAATTAAAAATGTTTTATCTACTATTTTTGCTTATCTACTATTTAGGTAGAAAATGAATAATAATAATAACTGTGCAAAGGCGTACATGGCCTTTAACTCAATGAGTTGCAACATGTAGAAAAGAGACTTCACAGTGACAAATCAGCTCTGCTGCAAACATTAAGATCTTATAGCTGACCAATACACCATTACACGACAAATTCATCTCTGCTACTTTCCTTTAAGTGAAAGATGTAGCAGAGCTGAGCTCGTCTTCAGTCCCATTTTCTAATGCTTTACATAGAAGTGCAGGTTCCCCCTTACAGAAATCTGAATTGGTATGATGCATAAGAGACAATAGACACGTTCAGCTCTGCTACATCAGAAATATCCAGTATGTAATTCCTATAGATGAAAAATATGGTCTAGATAAGAAAAGAATGTGAGATGATCTGTAGGTGAGATGATCTGTAGACGAGATGATCTGTAGGTGAGATGCTCTGTAGTCTTTGTGACGCTGAGGGATGGATCCGCTGACGCCGGCGCATTTTCTGATGTGCAACCAGTTATTTCTCCAGTAGACAATACTGGGGCAGAATCACAAGGAGGAAAACTCAACATTCACGCGGAGGCGGCACAAGCCCTGCCAGGACCACAGCATTCTTCTCCTCCATGTAAAAATGCACAAAAACACATTCCAGGCTTATCGGACCGATAACGCCAACCGCGGTCGCCATCAATTATGACACGGGCACGGAGCGGTTACCACATAAACTAGGATGAAGGGAATTTCCACCTAAGAACAACAATCCCTGATAAAAAAGACATTTATATTTCTACTTCTGGAAAAACTGGTGACAGCTATTATATGGTAAAACTGCCTGGATATACATCAATAGTGGTGAGTGCCATTCCATATAGGAAAGGTGGGTGACAACAGTATGGCTGCAATCACTACCTATATAGGAGAGACCATAGTTGCTGCTTTACCACTAAACATTTTACATGGATTATGTATGAACTGCAAAAAGTTTTGTAATTTAACTGCATTACATAACTCCAGAGCTGCACTCACTATTCTGCCGGTGCAGTCACTGTGTACATCCATTACATTACTGATCCTGAGTTAAATCCTGTATTATACTCCAGAGCTGCACTCACTATTCTGCTGGTGCAGTCACTGTGTACATACATTACATTACTGATCCTGAGTTACCTCCTGTATTATACCCCAGAGCTGCACTCACTATTCTGCTGCTGCAGTCACTGTGTACATACATTACTGATCCTGAGGTACATCCAGTATTATACACCAGAGCTGCACTCACTATTCTGCTGGTGCAGTCACTGTGTACATACATTACATTACTGATCCTGAGTTACATCCTGTATTATACTCCAGAGCTGCACTCACTATTCTGCTGGTGCAGTCACTGTGTACATACATTACATTACTAATCCTGAGTTACATCCTGTATTATACTCCAGAGCTGCACTCACTATTCTGCTGGTGCAGTCACTGTGTACATACATTACATTACTGATCCTGAGTTATATCCTGTTTTATACTCCAGAGCTGCACTTACTATTCTGCTGGTGCAGTCACTGTGTACATACATTACTGATCCTGAGGTACATCCAGTATTATACACCAGAGCTGCACTCACTATTCTGCTGGTGCAGTCACTGTGTACATACATTACATTACTGATCCTGAGTTACATCCTGTATTATATCCCAGAGCTGCACTCACTATTCTGCTGGTGCAATCACTGTGTACATACATTACATTACTGATCCTGAGTTACATCCTGTATTATACCCCAGAGCTGCACTCACTATTCTGCTGGTGCAGTCACTGTGTACATACATTACATTACTGATCCTGAGTTACATGCTGTATTATACCCCAGAGCTGCACTCACTATTCTGCTGGTGCAGTCACTGTGTACATACATTACTGATCCTGAGGTACATCCAGTATTATACACCAGAGCTGCACTCACTATTCTGCTGGTGCAGTCACTGTGTACATACATTACATTACTGATCCTGAGTTACATCCTGTATTATATCCCAGAGCTGCACTCACTATTCTGCTGGTGCAGTCACTGTGTACATACATTACATTACTGATCCTGAGTTACATCCTGTATTATACCCCAGAGCTGCACTCACTATTCTGCTGGTGCAGTCACTGTGTACATACATTACATTACTGATCCTGAGTTACATCCTGTATTATACTCCAGAGCTGCACTCACTATTCTGCTGGTACAGTCACTGTGTACATACATTACATTACTGATCCTGAGTTACATCCTGTATTATACCCCAGAGCTGCACTCACTATTCTGCTGGTGCAGTCACTGTGTACATACATTACTGATCCTGAGGTACATCCAGTATTATACACCAGAGCTGCACTCACTATTCTGCTGGTGGAGTCACTGTGTACATACATTACATTACTGATCCTGAGTTACATCCTGTATTATATCCCAGAGCTGCACTCACTATTCTTCTGGTGCAGTCACTGTGTACATACATTACATTACTGATCCTGAGTTACATCCTGTATTATACCCCAGAGCTGCACTCACTATTCTGCTGGTGCAGTCACTGTGTACATACATTACATTACTGATCCTGAGTTACATCCTGTATTATACTCCAGAGCTGCACTCACTATTCTGCTGGTGCAGTCACTGTGTACATACATTACATTACTGATCCTGAGTTACATCCTGTATTATACTCCAGAGCTGCACTCACTATTCTGCTGGTGCAGTCACTGTGTACATACATTACATTACTGATCCTGAGTTACATCCTGTATTATACTCCAGAGCTGCACTCACTATTCTGCTGGTGCAGTCACTGTGTACATACATTACATTACTGATCCTGAGTTACATCCTGTATTATACTCCAGAGCTGCACTCACTATTCTGCTGGTGCAGTCACGGTGTACATACATTACATTACTGATCCTGAGTTACATCCTGTATTATACCCCAGAGCTGCACTCACTATTCTGCTGATGGATATTGAATACAGTGTCGGCTTTTATATTGCACAGAGCAGTTCGCTTCTTGTATATATATCTCTGGAGTAAAGACAACAATTCCTAGAACGCAAATTATTAGACACCAAATCAGCAGGGAATATTGGGAGATTTCAGCTATGAAATGACAGAATTGTTAATGCAGCTTGATTTTGATCTATTAATATTTCTTACAGCTGAAGACACAGATTGTCCAATCTCCGTCCATCGTAGGACATAGTCTTTGGGGTTTCTGCCATCGCGGGCGGGTGATGTTACTCGGCTTCTACATCTAGTGTACAGGATATCTACTTGCTACAATGTATCTATTGCTCCCTGATTGTCCTGTGACGGTGAATCCTTTGTGCTGTTGTTATAATGTCGCAGATTCTGATTATAATTCATCCTCCCGTTATTCACGAGGCCGCGGTGGTGACAGACGCTGCGCACCCTGATTTACATATCTGACTTCTGTTTCCTTGTAACAGAACATCTTGACACCAAGTTCTGCGGCTAATAGAGCAGATTGTGACAATGTTTCCCGTGTGACACGTTTAGGTTCTGTGTTTAAGCTTTGGTGTCACCAGGGGCACCATCTAGCCAGAATCAGTCTCCATCTCCCTCTGGCAGCTGTCCTTATCTTCCCTTCTTACTTGCAGATCAGTCTTCTCAGCTATAATATCACATGAGCAGAGACTCTGCTCCTTTCCTGAAAAGCCACCAGAAAGTTATCCCGCTGCTTAGTGATGAACAGAGATCTGTAGGGAAAGTGACCGAGCATGTGTGTCCAGCAGCTCATTAGTGGACGTGCACATTGGTATGGACTGTGACCACCAGGTGGCGCCATACTATGGAAGTAATTGTCACAGATGCCAGGGCACTGACAAGCAGCAGCTAAATCTGCTAAATCCTAATGCCACCCGTTTTCATCTCCTACTGAACACCACATGGCCTACACCTTCCACGATGGCCACCATGCAGGAGACTTCCTTACCTACCCAAGTCTTTCCGCTTCGTCTTTTCTTTATAGGACGTCAGTTCTCTGCCGGCCGTGTTTCTTCTGCCGGCCCTGCATATTCACTGCAAGCGGCATCTCTTGTCTGCAGTCCGCCGCTCACTGCTGGCGATGTCTCTTCTCTGCAAGTCCACATGCCGCATTTCTTCTCCGCAATCTGTTCTTTGCAGGACGCTTCTCTTCTCCGCAGTCCACCTTTCCTCTCCGAAAGCTCCAGGGACACTTCTTCAACCTTTCCAAGGGAATTTATCAGCAGGTTTTTTGCTATGTATTCTGAGAGCAGCATGATGTAGGGGCAGAGACCCTGATTCCAGCGATGTGTCATTTACTGGGATTTGTTGCTGTTTCAATACAATCAGTGTTTTATCAGCAGGAGATGATCACTGCAGGACTAGGTGTCTCGAGCCTCCTGGTCCAACCACTCCCCCCCCACCACTGATTAGCAGCTTTCTTTCAATGCACAGTGTACAAAGAAAGCTGCAAATCAGCGGTGTAGGCGGCGTTATACACAGGCAGCAACCAATCAGTGGTGTGGGCGGGGTTATACACAGCTCAGCATTCCGAGCTCTGCTAGATCTGCAGCAGAGAAAACTGTGATTGTATCACAACTGCTGCACCCAGCAAACTAAGAGATACATCACTGGAATCAGGGTCTCTGCCCCTTCATCATACTGCTGTCAGATTACATGGCAAAAACCTGCTGACAAATTCTCTTTAATTAGCAAGTTGACACCGCCCACTGGCACGTAAGAAGACCCCCAGTATTATAAGGAGCACATGGCAGGTGGGGGTCCTGGGACTTTCAGATGTCTCCTCTGGGTCCCCAGTGACTCTGCCATCCAAGTGGCCACATAACCAGGAGCCGGCCCATGAAAGAGGAGAATTATCCGTCCGTTGTTCTGGGTGTGAATTATACATGAGGAGCTTTGTTCTGTGACCGGCGTGGAGCCGCTGTCGAGGCTGCAGGAACAGAACCTGATTTCTCCGCCGCGCGGTTTAGTATTAACAGATGTTCCACTGTGTAAATATTTTAGCGAGTTCAGGGGAGCAGCGAGAGGTCGTTACCGGCTGAAGAGCGAAGACTCAGCACGTTTTATCACCGTTCCCGCCTGCAATTATTTATTTAGTCCTTTTTTTAAAAAAAAGTTACGGTCGCAGTTTAAACTGATCGTTCGCCCTTGAATACTATTATTTTTTTTTTGGTCCACGCATTTATTATTTATTGGAACGTTATAGCAGTCACAGCTTCAAATCTACTGCATCAGCAGAGTTATATGATCCAATGCCTACAACCACCACTAGAGGGAGCTCACTGAATACTGATATGCTCCAAACTCAGGAATAACCGTATACAGTGAGCTCCCCCTAGTGGTGTCTAAAGGTCGGAAGAATGATTTTATTAAAGTTCTCCAAGCTTGTATTTCATAAAGAATGCTGGATTATGCCTCATTTATTACTGTTCTTTTTTTATCACTTAAATGCACGGAGTTTTGGCTAGAAGTCATTTTTGAACTTGAGCTTAAATAAAAAAAATTTGCACTGTTTGTCTGTAATTAATGTCTTTTGTTTGCTTCAGAATGAGATAACTGAAATTCTGTCAGTGAGCTTGTTCTGACAGGGTTTGTGACTCTTTTATGAGCTTCCCTCAACTGATTTGTGATCCTCAAAGTTTAACCGAACTTTGTCATAAATCAGCTAACAAAAATATGGGTTGTAAAACCGCTGCCATCAGAACGAGCCCACTGATGGATTCTCAGTTAACTCATAAGGATGCAAGGAAAAGAAAACTGCAATAGCAAAATGGTGTCAATTATTGAAAGCCATCGATGGTAGAAAGTAACCTATTTTACTTAATGGGTGCAGAAATATTGCAGAAGATCCGCAACATCAAAAAAAAAATCAACAAATGCGCATCGTGGGAACATAATCTTACAGAAAGGAACAAATGTGAACAGGTGCATAACAACAAGATGTTATTTTTTTAGTTTGGACTGAAAAAAAGCCCTTTAAATTTATTACAACTACACACAAAAGTGAAAAAATCACCGAAATATCACATTTCTTCAGCTTAAAATACCTGGTAAGTCTTAGTCGGAACGTAACACATATTGTACATTTCAATTAAATTAGTGTCCAATAATCCAGAACATCTGATAATCTGGTTAAATATTTTGGTTGAGGAGAGTGGGCTCGATCCTGAGGGTCTGTGATGATCATTTATCTCGATCCGCCTTCATTAATCCTCCGGAGGTGGAGGAACCATCTAATGAACACATAATTATGTAGCAATTGCCACCAGGAGCACAATATTCTCCAACACGACTTGTTTGTTTCCCAGGAAAAATAAAAGATCTTGTCATATTGTCACGGCGCTGAATTGTGAGTCACCTCCATAGCTGCGACGACGCGCGTTGGGCTCTCGCAACGCTGTAATTATTATGACAAAGAATATACGCTAATGGTTATAATGTATCCCCGGGATCAGGAGGAAAGATTACACAAGACAAAAGGTTGTTATTCTGATGGAGTCGCTGCAGGAAATCGCTTTGCATCAACGCTGCTCGTCTCCTCCCCTCCCCTCACAGAGAATATCTGCGCTCAGGGCCATGTCGGATTTGAAGAGTAAATTATATATTGTACAGGAGATGAGCGGCTGGAGTTACCTGGATGAAATGTGTAAATCGCCAGAAGATCGAAACGAACAGTCCTCGCATGAAATGAGAAGTGTGAACGGAATGAATCATTCAAAGGGAATGTCCACTCGAGAACAGGATTGTATGTTATAAACCCAACAGGATGCACAGATTCACTTTCTTACATGTTTTTATAGGTTCAAGGGAACTGATTTTTCTGACACACAGCTCCAAATTCTCTGCAGAAGACTACACTGCGTGCAGAATTATTAGGCAAATGAGTATTTTGATCACATGATACTTTTTATACATGTCGTCCTACTCCAAGCTGCATCGGCTTGAGAGCCAACTACCAATGAAGTAAATCTGGTGATGTGCATCTCTGTAATGAGGAGGGGTGTTGACTAATGACATCAACACCCTATATAAGGTGTGCTTAATTATTAGGCAACTTCCTATCCTTTGGCAAAATGGGTCAGAAGAGAAATTTGACGGCTCTGAAAAGTCCAAAATTGTGAGATGTCTTGCAGAGGGAGGCAGCAGTCTTGAAATTTCCAAACTTTTGAAGCGTGATCACTGAACAATCAAGCGTTTCATGGCAAATAGACAACAGGGTCGCAAGAAGCGTGTTGGCCAAAAAAGGCGCAAAATAACTGCCCATGAATTGAGGAAAATCAAGCGTGAAGCGGCCAAGATGCCATTCACCACCAGTTTTGCCATATTTCAGAGCTGCAATGTTACTGGAGTATCAAAAAGCACAAGGTGTGCGATACTCAGGGACATGGCCAAGGTAAGGAAGGCTGAAAAACCACCACCTCTGAACAAGAAACATAAGATAAAACGTCAAGAATGGGCCAAGAAATATCTTAAGACTGATTTTTCAAAGGTTTTATGGACTGATGAAATGAGAGTGACTCTTGATGGGCCAGATGGATGGGCCAGAGGCTGGATCAGTAAAGGGCAGAGAGCTCCACTCCGACTCAGACGCCAGCAAGGTGGAGGTGGGGTACTGGTATGGGCTGGTGTCATCAAAGATGAACTTGTGGGACCTTTTCAGCTTGAGGATGGAGTGAAGCTCAACTCCCAGACCTACTGCCAGTTTCTGGAAGACAACTTCTTCAAGCAGTGGTACAGGAAGAAGTCGGTATCGTTCAAGAAAAACATGATTTTCATGCAGGACAATGCTCCATCACATGCATCCAACTACTCCACAGCGTGGCTGGCCAGTAAAGGTCTAAAAGAAGAAAAAATAATGACATGGCCCCCTTGTTCATCTGATCTGAACCCCATAGAGAACTTGTGGTCCATCATAAAATGTGAGATCTACAGGGAGGGAAAACAGTACACCTCTCGGAGCAGTGTCTGGGAGGCTGTGGTGGCTGCTGCACGCAATGTTGATCGAAAACAGATCAAGCAACTGACATAATCTATGGATGGAAGGCTGCTGAGTGTCATCATAAAGAAAGGTAGCTATATTCATCACTAATTATTTTGGTTTTCATTTTTACATGTCAGAAATGTTTGTTTCTAAATGTTGTGCACTGATATTGGTTTACCTGGTGAAAATAAACAAGTGAGATGGGATTATATTTGGTTTTTATTAAGTTGCCTAATAATTCTGCACAGTAATAGTTACCTGCACAAACAGATATCCTCCTAAGATAGCCAAATCTAAAAAAAAACACTCCAACTTCCAAAAATATTAAGCTTGGATATTTATGAGTCTTTTCGGTTGATTGAGAACATAGTTGTTGATCAATAATAAAAATAATCTTCTAAAATACAACTTGATTAATAATTCGGCACACAGTGTAAGATTAATACGGTAAAATTTTGAGTTCCTGCAGTCACCACTAGAGGGAGCTCAAAAGCCTCCTGCATACAATGAACTCAAAAAATAACTGTATACAGTCAACTCTTGAGTTCCCCCTAGTGGTGTCTGCAGGAGCACACAATTACATCAATTATAGCAATTGACCTGTGGATATAAATTATTACTTAGATGCCTCAGAAGAAAAAGAAAAAATCAGTACTCCCTTTCCCTCAGACAACTTTTCTAAATATAAAAGCATAAGCAAGCAGAGCCGCCGGGTCTCACTGAGCGCAATGATGATGAGCGTTGTAGTCACTACCCAGCACCTGTGAATAAGACACTTTACAGACGCCGGATTCAGGGAACGTGGACTACGACGTTCCTGGGAACATTTTGAGTAATAAATTGGTGAACGAGGGATAATGTGGAGGAGTCTTTATCTAAAGGGTTTGTAAGGGAGGTATCTGATAGACGCCTCTCCATTACTAACCCCAAAGCTTGATGCCAGCAGTTTGTTTTTTTTGACAAATCACAGCTGACATCAACCCCTACTCCCATTACCCCGATTGCCACCGCACCAGTGTAATCAGGAACAGCTGGGCAAGGCGCCTGAATTGGCGTATCTAATGTGATGTGACACTTCTGGGGCGGCTGCGGGCTGGTATTTTTAGGCTGGGAAGGGGCCAATAACCAGGGACCTTCCCAGCCTTATATAAGCCCTCCGCTGTCTGCTTTACCTTGGCTGGTTATGAAAAAAAAGGGGGACCCCACGTCGTTTTATAAATTATTTACTAGGTTAAATCAGGCTAAAAACAGCTGCGTAAATGCACTTACAGCGCATGGGCTTTTTTTTTTTTAAACCGGATTCACAGCATCTAATGCAAGTCTATGGGAAATACTGCGCAGAAGACTGAGCGGTCCCGCAAGGGACATTGACATGCTGCAGCCCAGACGCCCGGACCGCAGCTGATTTTATGCAGCACAGAGGGCATGGGATTTCTATTACTCCCATCCACTGTGCTTGTACTGCACAACGCAGCAATAATACACTGTGTCCAGAACGCCAGTATTACTGATCGTGGGCACGAAGCCTAAAAACCCACCGCGTGAACATTACACAGACACACAAAGTGCGTTACCTACAAAGACTGGAGAATAGAAGCCAAATGTTTCCTAATATAACCGATGAGAGAAGAGTCTAATTATAGGTGACTATTACTCCAAGCGCTCTCAGCGGGTTGTAGAAACGCTTTATGGCAGCATTGCTGCGATCCGTCTTATTAACTGCAAGCTTAACCCTTCTAATCCTGAATCATAAAAAAAATAAAAATGCGAGAATCATACCACATATCCGGCATAAAACCAGAAGACACCCAGGTTATACCAGCTGCACAGATACAGTCATTGCTGAAAGTGTTGGCACCCTTGAAATTGTTCCAGAAAATTATTGCAATGTTTTCTTATACACAGGTTTAGTACCTTTGTGCGAACTGGAACAACATAAAAAACAACAAAAAACAGAAAAGGCAAACTGGACATAATTTCACATAAAGCCATAAAAAACGGGCCGGACAGAATATTTGGTTGCACCTTCTGAAATAAATAACTGCAGTCAGTCGCTTCCTATAACCATCAGCTTCTTACTCCTCTCAGATGGAATCTTGGACTCTTCTTACAAACGTCTCCAGGTCTCTCTTATTTGGAGGCGTCTTCTCCCAACAGCAATTATAAGATCTCTCCACAGGTGATTAATGGGATTTAGATCTGGACTCATTGATGCCTCTACAGCGCTTTGTCTCCAGACATTTCTGGGGGCTTCTTGACGTATGTCTGGGGTCATTGTCCTGCTGGAAGACCCATGACCTAAGATGCACACCCAGCTGACACTGGGCACTACATTGCCATTCAAAATCCTTTGGTAATCTTCAGATTTCATGAAGTCTTGCACAGTCAAAGCGGCCAGTGGCAGAGGCAGCAAAACAACCTGAACACATCTGTGAACCTCCACCATATTTGACTGTTGGTACTGTGTTCTTTTCTTTGTAGGCCTCATTCTGTTTACGGTAAACAGTAGAATGTGCTTTACCAAAAAGCTCTATTTTAGTCTCATCTGTCCACAAGACTCTTTCCCAGAAGGTTTTTAGCTACTCATGTACATTTTGGCAAACTGCAGTCTAGCTATTTTATGCCTCTGTGTCAGCAGTGGGTTCTCCTGGGTCTCCTACCATAGCATTTAATTTTATTAATATGTGGACGGACAGTTGGCGCTGACACTGATGCACCCTGAGCCTGCAGGACACCTTGAATTTATTTGGAACTTGCCGTCTGCGGAGATTAGCTACAGTGCCTGGGGTTGTAAACTTCTCAATTATGTTGCACACCATAGACAAAGGAACATCAAGATCTCTGGAGATGGACTTGTAACCTTGATATTGATTATATTGTTCAACAATTTTGGCTCTCAAGTCCTCAGACAGTTCTCTTCTCCTCTTTCTGTTCTCCATGCTTAGTGTGGCACACAGAGACACACAATGCAGAGACCGAGTCAACTTCTCCCCTTGTTATCTGATTTCAGGTGTGATTTTCATATTGTCCACACCTGTTACTTGCCACAGGTGAGTTTGAACGAGCATCACGTGCTTCAAACAAAATGGTTTAGCCACAATTTTGGAAAGGTGGCAACAATTTTGTATGGTGCATTTTTGGGGTTTTCTGTGAAATTATGTCCAATTTGCCTTTTTTTTCTCTTTGTATTTTTGTGTTGTTCCAATACACACAAAGGAAATAAACCTGTGTATAATAAAACATGTGGAATGGCAATAAATTTTCTGGAACAATTTCAAGGATGCCAAAACTTTCGGCAATGACTACAGTCATATGAAAAAGTTTGGGCACCCCTATTAATCTTAAGCTTATTGTTTTATAAAAATTGGTGTTTTTGCAGCAGCTATTTCAGTTTGATATATGTAATAACTGTTGGACACAGTAATGTTTCTGCCTTGAAATGAGGTTTATTGTACTAACAGAAAATGTGCAATCTGCATTCAAACAAAATTTGACAGGTGCATAAGTATGGGCACCTCACCAGAAAAGTGACATTAATATTTAGTAGATCCTCCTTTTGCCTCTAGTCGCTTCCTGTAGCTTTTAATGAGTTCCTGGATCCTGGATGAAGGTATTTTTGACCATTCCTCTTTACAAAACAATTCCAGTTCAGTTAAGTTTGATGGTGGCCGAGCATGGACAGCCCTCTTCAAATGATCCCACAGATGTTCAATGATATTCAGGTCTGGGGACTGGGATGGCCATTCCAGAACATTGTAATTGTTCCTCTGCATGAATGCCTGAGTAGATTTGGAGTTTTGGATCATTGTCTTGCTGAAAGATCCATCCCCTGCGTAACTTCAACTTTATCACTGATTCTTGAACATTATTGTCAAGAATCTGCTGATACTGAGTGGAATCCATGTGTCCCTCAACTTTAACAAGATTCCCGGTGCCGGCATTGGCCACACAGCCCCAAAGCATGATGGAACCTCCACCAAATTTTACTGTGGGTAGCAAGTGTTTTTCATGGAATGCAGTGTTTTTTTGCCGCCATGCATAACGCCTTTTTGTATGACCAAACAACTCAATCTTGGTTTCATCAGTCCACAGGACCTTCTTCCAAAAAGAAATTGGCTTCTCCAAATGTGCTTTTGCATACCTCAGACGACTCTGTTTGTGGCATGCTTGCAGAAATGGCTTCTTTCGCATCACTCTCCCATACAGCTTCTCCTTGTGCAAAGTGCGTTGTATAGTTGACCGATGCACAGTGACACCATCTGCAGCAAGTTGATGCTGCAGCTCTCTGGAGGTGGTCTGAGGATTGTCCTTGACTGATCTCACCATTCTTCTTCTCTGCCTTTCTGATGTTTTTCTTGGCCTGCCACTTCTGGCCATAACAAGAACTGTCCCTGTGTTCTTCCATTTCCTTACTATGTTCCTCACAGTGGAAACTGACAGGTTAAATCGCTGAGACAGCTTTTTGTATCCTTCCCCTGAACAACTATGTTGAATAATCTTTGTTTTCAGATCATTTGACAGTTGTTTTGAGGAGCCCCTGATGCCACTCTTCAGAGGAGATTCAAACAGGAGAACAACTTGCAAGTGGCCACTTTAAGTAGCTTTTCTCATGATTGCATACACCTGGCTATGAAGTTCAAAGCTCAATGAGGTTACAAAACCAAAAAAAAGTGCTTTAGTAAGTCAGTAAAAAGTAGGTAGGAGTATTTAAAACAAGAAAATGATAAGGGTGCCCATACTTATGCACCTGTCAAATTTTGTTTGAATGCAGATTGCACATTTTCTGTTAGTACAATAAACCTCATTTCAAGGCAGAAACATTACTGTGTCCAACAGTTATTACATATATCAAACTGAAATAGCTGTTGCAAAAACACCAATTTTTATAATACTGTGTCCAACAGTTATTACATATATCAAACTGAAATAGCTGTTGCAAAAACACCAATTTTTATAAAACATTAAGCTTAAGATTAATAGGGGTGCCCAAACTTTTTCATATAACTGTATATAATTATATACAGAGGATGCACAGGTTACACTAGCATACTCTGTATCACTGTATCTCTATGGACATCTGCCTGAATACAAATCACAGACTACAAACCTTTACAATATAATTATTACAATGTATTACACAGCACATCTATAAAATGCTCAGGAAATAAGACTACTATAGTACTATATTCTATAGTAGTTATATTCTTGTACATAGGAACAGTATTATAGCAGTTATATTCTTGTACATAGGGTGCAGTATTATAGTAGTTATATTCTTGTACATAGGGGGCTGTATTATACTAGTTATATTCTTGTACATAGCGGGCAGTATTATAGTAGTTATATTCTTGTACATAGGGGGCAGTATTATAGTAGTTATATTCTTGTACATAGGGGCAGTATTATAGTAGTTATATTCTTGTACATAGGGGGCAGTATTATAGTAGTTATATTCTTGTACATAGGGGCAGTATTATAGTAGTTATATTCTTGTACATAGGGGGCAGTATTATAGTAGTTATATTCTTGTACATAGGGGCAGTATTATAGTAGTTATATTCTTGTACATAGGAGCAGTATTATAGTAGTTATATTCTTCTACATAGGAGCAGTATTATAGTAGTTATATTCTTGTATATAGGGAGCAGTATTACAGTAGTTATATTCTTGTACATAGTGGGCAGTATTATAGTAGTTATATTCTTGTACATAGGGGGCAGTATTATAGTAGTTATATTCTTGTACATAGGGGGCAGTATTATAGTAGTTATATTCTTGTACATAGGGGCAGTATTATAGTAGTTATATTCTTGTACATAGGAGCAGTATTATAGTAGTTATATTTTTGAACATAGGGGGCAGTATTATAGTAGTTATATTCTTGTACATAGGAGCAGTGTTATAGTAGTTATATTCTTGTACATAGGAGCAGTATTATAGTAGTTATATTCCTGTACATAGGGGCAGTAATATAGTAGTTATATTCTTGTACATAGGAGCAGCATTATAGTAGTTATATTCTTGTACATAGGGGCAGTATTATAGTAGTTATATTCTTGTACATAGGGGGCAGTATTATAGTAGTTATATTCTTGTACATAGGGGGTAGTATTATAGTAGATATATTCTTGTACATAGGGGGCAGTATTATAGTAGTTATATTCTTGTACATAGGGGGCAGTATTATAGTCCCCTTGAGAAAGGCAACAGCGCCGAAACGCGCGTCGGGGAAGCACGTATCGTGCGGGCTCTCAGCCTCCCACCTAGGTAACTACGTTTAATCGCTGATTATGTGAGACATTAAGGATATGAGATGTTCACCTTGAGATATGGCTATTTATAATATATATTGATTTTCCTCGGGGTGTCCCTCTTTATACATTTGTTATAGTCTCTTAACACTTGACAATGGAGAGGAAAGTAGTGGTGAGACATGACACCTGCATCTTATGTGTTACCTGCTTGTTTTTATTCATGCTTTTATAAATTGTATGTCGATTTGGTACCCATTTGTCTTCATGACATTCTGTTCTATATTTTTTGTATGCAAATAAATGTTTGAATAAAGTTTATATACGTTTTTCATATCATGGCCATGTGATCATAGAATCATAGAATCATAGAATGGTAGAGTTGGAAGGGACCTCCTGGGTCATCTGGTCCAACCCCCTGCTCAAAGCAGGATTCACTAAATCATCTCAGACAGATGTCTGTCCAGCCTCTGTTTGAAGACGTCCATTGAAGGGGAACTCACCACCTCTCGTGGCAGCCTGTTCCACTCATTAATCACCCTAACTGTCAAAAAGTTTTTTCTAATATCTAATCTGTGTCTCCTCCCATTTAGTTTCATCCCATTGCTTCTAGTCTTTCCTTGTGCAAATGAGAATAAAGATGATCCTTCTACAATGTGACAGCCCTTGACATATTTGTAGACAGCTATTAAGTCTCCTCTCAGTCTTCTTTTTTGCAAGCTAAACATTCCCAAATCCTGCAACCGTTCCTCATAGGACATGGTTTGCAGACCAGTCACCATTCTGGTCGCTCTTCTCTGAACTTGCTCCAGTTTGTCTATGTCTTTTTTAAAATGTGGTGCCCAAAACTGTACACAGTATTCCAGATGAGGTCTGACCAAAGAGGAGTAAAGACCGATAATGACTTCACGTGATCTAGACTGTATGCTTCTGTTAATACATCCCAGAATTGTATTTGCCTTTTTTGCTGCTGCATCACACTGTTGACTCATGTTCAGTCTATGATCTATTAGTATACCTAAGTCTTTTTCACATGTACTGTTGCTTAGCTCTATTCCTCCTATTCTGTATATGCTTTTTTCATTTTTATTGCCCAGATGTAGTACTTTGCATTTTTCCCTGTTAAAAACCATTCTGTTGGTTGCTGCCCACTGCTCCAGTTTATTTAGGTCTTTTGAATCCTCTCTCTCTCTTCTCTAGTATTAGCTATCCCTCCTAGCTTTGTGTCATCAGCAAATTTAATCAGTTTACCCTCAATTCCTTCATCTAAATCATTGATAAAGATGTTGAACAATACAGGTCCCAGGACAGAGCCCTGTGGTACCCCACTTGAGACATTCATCCAGCTGGTTGTGAAGCCATTTACTACCACCCTTTGAGTCCGATCACTAAGCCAGTTATGAATCCACCTAACAGTTGCCTGGTCCATTGCATACTTTGGTCGTTGTCTCCTGCTTCGGCACTCTCCAATTTATTGTACATAGGGGGCAGTATTATAGTAGATATATTCTTGTACATAGGGGGCAGTATTATAGTAGTTATATTCTTGTACATAGGGGGCAGTATTATAGTAGTTATATTATTGTACATAGGGGGCAGTATTATAGTAGTTATATTCTTGTACATAGGGGGCAGTATTATAGTAGATATATTCTTGTACATAGGGGGCAGTATTATAGTAGTCATATTCTTGTACATAGGGGGCAGTATTATAGTAGATATATTCTTGTACATAGGGGGCAGTATTATAGTAGTTATATTCTTGTACATATGAGCAGTACTGTAGTAGTTATATTCTTGTACATAGAGGGCAGTATTATAGTAGTTATATTCTTGTACATATGAGCAGTACTGTAGTAGTTATATTCTTGTACATAGAGGGCAGTATTATAGTAGTTATATTCTTGTACATATGAGCAGTACTGTAGTAGTTATATTCTTGTACATAGGGGCAGTATTATAGTAGTTATATTCTTGTACATAGGGGGCAGTATTATAGTAGTCATATTCTTGTACATAGGGGGCAGTATTATAGTAGATATATTCTTGTACATAGGGGGCAGTATTATAGTAGTTATATTCTTGTACATATGAGCAGTACTGTAGTAGTTATATTCTTGTACATAGAGGGCAGTATTATAGTAGTTATATTCTTGTACATAGGGGGCAGTATTATAGTAGATATATTCTTGTACATAGGGGGCAGTATTATAGTAGTTATATTCTTGTACATAGGGGACAGTATTATAGTAGATATATTCTTGTACATAGGGGGCAGTATTATAGTAGTTATATTCTTGTACATAGGGGGCAGTATTATAGTAGTTATATTCTTGTACATAGGGGGCAGTATTATAGTAGTTATATTCTTGTACATAGGGGGCAGTATTATAGTAGTTATATTCTTGTACATAGAGGGCAGTATTATAGTAGTTATATTCTTCTACATGGGGGCAGTATTATAGTAGTTATATTCTTGTACTTAGGGGGCAGTATTACAGTAGTTATATTCTTGTACATAGAGGGCAGTATTATAGTAGTTATATTCTTGTACATAGGGGCAGTTTTATAGTAGTTATATTCTTGTACATAGAGGGCAGTATTATAGTAGTTATATTCTTGTACATAGGGGCAGTTTTATAGTAGTTATATTCTTGTACATAGGGGGCAGTATTATAGTAGTTATATTCTTGTACATAGAGGGCAGTATTATAGTAGATATATTCTTGTACATAGGGGGCAGTATTATAGTAGTTATATTCTTGTACATATGAGCAGTATTATAGTAGTTATATTCTTGTACATAGGGGGCAGTATTATAGTAGTTATATTCTTGTATATAGGGGGCAGTATTATAGTAGTTATATTCTTGTACATAGGGGGCAGTATTATAGTAGTTATATTCTTGTACATAGGGGGCAGTATTATAGTAGATATATTCTTGTACATAGGGGGCAGTATTATAGTAGATATATTCTTGTACATAGGGGGCAGTATTATAGTAGTTATATTCTTGTACATAGGGGGCAGTGTTATAGTAGTTATATTCTTGTACATAGGGGCAGTATTATAGTAGTTATATTCTTGTACATAGGGGGCAGTATTATAGTAGTTATATTCTTGTACATAGGGACAGTATTATAGTAGTTATATTCTTGTACATAGGAGCAGTATTATAGTAGTTATATTCTTGTACATAGGGGCAGTATTATAGTAGTTATATTCTTGTACATAGGGGGCAGTAGTTATACTGCTCCCTTCTATAATAATAACTTATAAGTGAAGTACGCATACAATATAGGCCATGATCATATTTGATTAACAGCTGGTTTAGCAATTCTTGCGTCAGAGCTTCCTATCCAGTTTACTGTGTCAATCATTGATGAATTTTTAGCTATTAACTTTGGTAAATGTCTGTTTTTAGAAGATCACAACCTGTTGTGTTTATTAACTCATACTTACGTAGGTTGAATAAAGACCTCGGTCCATCAAGTGCAAATTCCTCCCCTAATTGTACATTTTGTCTAATTTAACTGCAACCCACAATGTTATGTGTAGTGAGGAAATCATCCAGCCCTTGTATAAAGCTGTTATAGTGTCGGCCCCTGTATAAAGCTGTTATAGTGTCGGCCCCTGTATAAAGCTGTTATAGTGTCGGCCCTTGTATAAAGCTGTTATAGTGTCGGCCATCACAACCTCTTGTGGTCGGCATCCCACAGTCTGACTGCTCTGACTGTAAAGAACCCTTTCCTGTTTAGGTGCCAGAATCGCCTTTCTTCCACCTGTAATCAGCCCCCTGGTCCTTAGTATGGTGTTTGGAAGGAATACGTCATGTGCCGTCCTCTGTACTGACCACACATATATTTATACATGTAAATGAGATCCCCTCTGAGGCGGAGTTTTTCTAAGCTAAACAAGTTCAACTTTCTCAACCTCTTATCATGTGAGAGTCCTCTATCCCGTGTAATGTAGGAGAGGCCTTTATCCCGTGTAATGTAGGAGAGGCCTCTATCCCGTGTAATGTAGGAGAGGCCTTTCATCCCGTGTAATTATCTAGTTACCGCCTATGAACTGACTAACTTCTGAATATACTTTACAAAATGTGGAGCCCAAAACTGGATCCCATATTCCAGATGTGGCCTCACCAGTGATTTATAAAGGAGCAACAATACATTGGGATTGCGGGATTTTATTTCTCTTTTTATACATCCTAAAATCTTGTTGGCTTTTGCGGCTGCTGCTTGACATTGAGTGCTGCTGCTCAGCTTACTTGTAACCAGAATCCCCGTCCTCCTCCTGTTCTGTAGTCCCGAGTATACCCCCATCTAATGTGTATGCAGCAATAGGATTACTCCGTCCTCGGTGCATTACTCTACATTTATCTACATTATACCTCATTTGCCGAGTGTTTCAGTCTCTTATCCAGAACGTTCTGCAATATCGTAATATCAAGATCAGATTTTAATATCCTACATAGTTTGGTGTCAGCAAAAAACTGACACTTTACTCACAATCCCATCCCCCAGGTCATTAATAAAGAGGTTAAAGAGAATCGGTCCTAGCACACATCCCTGCGGTCCCCACTACTCCCGGCACAGATCCCTGCGGTCCCCACTACTCCCGACACAGATCCCTGCGGTCCCCACTGCTCCCGGTACAGATCCCTGCGGCCCCCACTGCTCCCAGTACAGATCCCTGCGGCCCCCACTGCTCCCAGTACAGATCCCTGCGGTCCCCACTGCTCCCCGTACAGATCCCTGCGGTCCCCACTGCTCCCCGTACAGATCCCTGCGGTCCCCACTGCTCCCAGTACAGATCCCTGCGGTCCCCATTGCTCCCAGTACAGATCCCTGCAGTCCCCACTGCTCCCAGTACAGATCCCTGCGGTCCCCACTGCTCCCAGTACAGATCCCTGCGGTCCCCATTGCTCCCAGTACAGATCCCTGCAGTCCCCACTGCTCCCAGTACAGATCCCTGCGGCCCCCACTGCTCCCAGTACAGATCCCTGCTGCCCCCACTACTCCCGGCACAGATCCCTGCAGTCCCCACTACTCCCGGCACAGATCCCTGCGGCCCCCACTGCTCCCAGTACAGATCCCTGCAGCCCCCACTGCTCCCAGTACAGATCCCTGCGGTCCCCACTGTTCCCAGTACAGATGCCTGCGGTCCCCACTGCTCCCGGTACAGATCCCTGCGGTCCCCAATTCTCCCGGTACAGATCCCTGCAGTCCCCACTGCTCCCGGTACAGATCCCTGCGGTCCCCACTGCTCCCGGTACAGATCCCTGCGGTCCCCAATTCTCCCGGTACAGATCCCTGCAGTCCCCACTGCTCCCGGTACAGATCCCCGCAGTCCCCACTGCTCCCAGTACAGATCCCCGCGGTCCCCACTGCTCCCAGTACAGATCCCCGCGGTCCCCACTGCTCCCAGTACAGATCCCCGCGGTCCCCACTGCTCCCAGTACAGATCCCTGCGGTCCCCACTGCTCCCAGTACAGATCCCCGCGGTCCCCACTGCTCCCAGTACAGATCCCTGCGGTCCCCACTGCTCCCGGTACAGATCCCTGCGGCCCCCACTACTCCCGGTACAGATCCCTGTGGCCCCCACTGCTATGTCCCATTTAGAGAAGGTACCATTTATGATGACCCTTTGTTTCTTATCATTTAGCCCATTCCTTACCCATCTACATATAGTTCCCCCAAGTCCTTGCTTCTGTACCTTCAGTATAAGGCTGTTATGTGATACAGGATCAAATGCCTTTATAATATCCAGATAAATCACATCCGCCTCATTACAGACATTCAGATCTGCACCTACCTCATCATAGAAACCCAACAAGTTGGTTAAACACGACCTATTCTTCATGAATCCATGCTGATTATCATTTATTATATTATTCTCTGCGATATAACTCTACAGGTCATCTCTTATGATGCCCTCAAAAACCTTGCACACTACTGATTTCAGAGTTACCGGACGGTGATTACCTGGATCCACCTTCTTACCTTTCTTAAATATCGGTACCACATCGGCCTCCTCCAATCCTGTGGCACTACCCCTGTTACCAGAGAGTCTAAGAATATCAGAAACAATGGTCTGTCAATTAGTGAACTCAGTTCCCTCAGTATCCGTGGATGAATGCCATCTTGGCCGGGGGATTTGTCAATGTTTAATTTGTTCAGTCGCAGGCGTACTTCTCTTTGTGTTAAATATGAGGTGGTGAACTTTGATTTTTGTCTTGTTGAAAGATCCCTGGAACGGACGGTTTGTTGGTGAACACGGATGAAAAGTGCCTGTTTAATATCTCAGCCTTTTCTTTGTCCTCTATAATTATCTTATCCTCTTTTAAGGGGCCAAAACCAACAGTTTTTAATTTTTGCCATTGATGTATTTATAAAAATTTTTGGGACTGAGTTTAATGTCACTGGCGATTTGTTTTTCTGTAGCCAAGTCACTTTAGAAGGGTCGACAAGCGTCAGATACTACAGATTACATTAGGAAGACTCGATTCTTGTGACACATGATTTTTATATATAAAAATAAGTTTTAAACAACATTTAGGCTTTTACAGTAAAGAACCAGAATAAAAGCCTTTCTAATATTCCACAGAGAAGGAACTCAACCTCATTATGTAGTAACATTTCTTTTTTTTCTTGGGGAATTACCACTAGACCCTTAGAGAACAAACAAAGCATCTTCTCTGTAAATGAACAAGTTTTATTTAGATCTAGAGCTAAAACTTTTCCTGCGGAGAACCAGCAATAATACTTTTTTTATACAGAAACAGCATTGAAGCTTTTCCTATTTTAATAGTTTTCTGTAGAAAAATAACAAAGGCTTTCCTTTTGTACACATCCAGTACTAATGCATTTACTGCAAAGAACCCAGACCAGAGCCCTTCTATATGATAAAGCTTTTTCTGTAAAGAACCAGAACACTTTTCTGTGGGTAAACATCACTAAAGCCTTTTCTGGAGAGATCCAACACTGAATCTCACTTGGTAGAGAATCAGCAATGCTTTTTTTTGCAGAGAATCAGCAAGAATACTTCTCAGCATAGATCTAACATTAATGTTTCCTGTGAAGAACCAACGACAACATTTTCTGTTTTAACCCTACAGTAAAACCTTTTCTGTAGAGAACTAATAGTAAAGCTTCTTGTAGAATCGCAAATCTAAAGCCTTTACTGCAGGGAACCAGCAGTTGTACCTTTTCTGGCTTATTTTCTAAAGTAATTTAGGCATTTATATATTTTTTGGTCTTTAGATATATAACAGTAAAGATTTATTCTCCAATGTCGTAGCGCAATATCCTTTCCTATAAAGGAAAGCCTTACCTGTTAAGATTCCAGTACTAAAGAGTATTCTGTAGAAAAAACAGCACTAATGCTTTTTCTATAAAGAACCAGCATTAGAGTTAATTTTGTAGAAATCAAGTACTAATGCATCTTTTGTCAAAAAACATCTTTTCTATTGAGATCTAGTACTGACAGGTGTTCTATGGAGAACCAGCACCAATGCTTTTTCTGTAAAGAATCAGCCCTAAAACATTGTTTAATCAAGGATTAAAGTTTTGATGAAGTTCGCGCTGAAGATGTACCGAATTGATTAAGAAACGTGCACCTCTTAATGAATACAGATCATCTTTTAGCAGAAGCACAGCCCTCCATGTGCTCGCCAGAGGTAGCCTGACTGCCATTAGGTACCGAGATGAGATCCTCAGACCCCTTGTGAGACCATATGCTGGTGCAGTTGGCCCTGGGTTCCTCCTAGTGCAGGACAATGCCAGACCTCATGTGGCTGGAGTGTGTCAGCAGTTCCTGCAAGATGAAGGCATTGAAGCTATGGACTGGCCGCCCGTTCCCCAGACCTGAATCCGATTGAGCACATCTGGGACATCATGTCTCGCTCCATCCACCAACATCACGTTGCACCACAGACTGTCCAGGAGTTGGCGGATGCTTTAGTCCAGGTCTGGGAGGAGATCCCACAGGAGACCATCCGCAACCTCATCAAGAGCATGCCCAGGCATTGTAGGGAGGTCATACAGGCACGTGGAGGCCACACACAATACTCAGCCTCATCAGGAGCATGGCCAGGCGTTGTAGGGAGGTCATACAGGCACGTGGAGGCCACACACAATACTGAGCCTCATGAGGAGCATGCCCAGGCGTTGTAGGGAGGTCATACAGGCACGTGGAGGCCACACACAATACTGAGCCTCATCAGGAGCATGCCCAGGCGTTGTAGGGAGGTCATACAGGCACATGGAGGCCACACACAATACTCAGCTTCATCAGGAGCATGCCCAGGAGTTGTAGGGAGGTCATATAGGCACGTGGAGGCCACACACAATACTCAGCCTCATCAGGAGCATACCCAGGCGTTGTAGGGAGGTCATACAGGCACGTGGAGGCCACACACAATACTGAGCCTCATCAGGAGCATGCCCAGGCGTTGTAGGGAGGTCATACAGGCACGTGGAGGCCGCACACAATACTCAGCCTCATCAGGAGCATGCCCAGGCATTGTAGGGAGGTCATACAGGCACGTGGAGGCCACACACAATACTCAGCCTCATCAGGAGCATACCCAGGCGTTGTAGGGAGGTCATACAGGCACGTGGAGGCCGCACACAATACTGAGCCTCATCAGGAGCATGCCCAGGCGTTGTAGGGAGGTCATACAGGCACGTGGAGGCCACACACAATACTCAGCCTCATCAGGAGCATGCCCAGGCGTTGTAGGGAGGTCATACAGGCACGTGGAGGCCACACACAATACTCAGCCTCATCAGGAGCATGCCCAGGCGTTGTAGGGAGGTCATACAGGCACGTGGAGGCCACACACAATACTCAGCCTCATCAGGAGCATACCCAGGAGTTGTAGGGAGGTCATACAGGCACGTGGAGGCCGCACACAATACTCAGCCTCATCAGGAGCATGCCCAGGCATTGTAGGGAGGTCATACAGGCACGTGGAGGCCACACACAATACTCAGCCTCATCAGGAGCATGCCCAGGCGTTGTAGGGAGGTCGTACAGGCACGTGGAGGCCACACACAATACTCTGCCTCATCAGGACAATGCCCAGGCATTGTAGGGAGGTCATACAGGCACGTGGAGGCCACACACAATACTCAGCCTCATCAGGAGCATGCCCAGGCATTGTAGGGAGGTCATACAGGCACGTGGAGGCCACACACAATACTCTGCCTCATCAGGACAATGCCCAGGCATTGTAGGGAGGTCACACAGGCACGTGGGGGCCACACACAATACTCAGCCTCATCAGGAGCATGCCCAGGCGTTGTAGGGAGGTCATACAGGCACGTGGAGGCCACACACAATACTCAGCCTCATCCGGAGCATGCCCAGGCGTTGTAGGGAGGTCATACAGGCACGTGGAGGCCACACACAATACTCAGCCTCATCAGGAGCATGCCCAGGCGTTGTAGGGAGGTCATACAGGCACGTGGAGGCAACACACAATACTCAGCCTCATCCGGAGCATGCCCAGGCGTTGTAGGGAGGTCATACAGGCACGTGGAGGCCACACACAATACTCAGCCTCATCAGGAGCATGCCCAGGCGTTGTAGGGAGGTCATACAGGCACGTGGAGGCAACACACAATACTCAGCCTCATCAGGAGCATGCCCAGGCGTTGTAGGGAGGTCATACAGGCACGTGGAGGCCACACACAATACTCAGCCTCATCAGGAGCATGCCCAGGCGTTGTAGGGAGGTCATACAGGCACGTGGAGGCCACACACAATACTCAGCCTCATCAGGAGCATGCCCAGGCATTGTAGGGAGGTCATACAGGCACGTGGAGGCCACACACAATACTCAGCCTCATCAGGAGCATGCCCAGGCGTTGTAGGGAGGTCATACAGGCACGTGGAGGCCACACACAATACTCAGCCTCATCAGGAGCATGCCCAGGCGTTGTAGGGAGGTTATACAGGCACGTGGAGGCCACACACAATACTCTGCCTCATCAGGACAATGCCCAGGCATTGTAGGGAGGTCATACAGGCACGTGGAGGCCACACACAATACTCAGCCTCATCAGGAGCATGCCCAGGCATTGTAGGGAGGTCATACAGGCACGTGGAGGCCACACACAATACTCTGCCTCATCAGGACAATGCCCAGGCATTGTAGGGAGGTCATACAGGCACGTGGGGGCCACACACAATACTCAGCCTCATCAGGAGCATGCCCAGGCGTTGTAGGGAGGTCATACAGGCACGTGGAGGCCACACACAATACTCAGCCTCATCCGGAGCATGCCCAGGCGTTGTAGGGAGGTCATACAGGCACGTGGAGGCCACACACAATACTCAGCCTCATCAGGAGCATGCCCAGGCATTGTAGGGAGGTCATACAGGCACGTGGAGGCCACACACAATACTCAGCCTCATCAGGAGCATGCCCAGGCGTTGTAGGGAGGTCATACAGGCACGTGGAGGCCACACACAATACTCAGCCTCATCAGGAGCATGCCCAGGCGTTGTAGGGAGGTCATACAGGCACGTGGAGGCCACACACAATACTCAGCCTCATCAGGAGCATGCCCAGGCGTTGTAGGGAGGTCATACAGGCACGTGGAGGCCACACACAATACTCAGCCTCATCAGGAGCATGCCCAGGCGTTGTAGGGAGGTCATACAGGCACGTGGAGGCCACACACAATACTCAGCCTCATCAGGAGCATGCCCAGGCGTTGTAGGGAGGTCATACAGGCACGTGGAGGCCACACACAATACTCAGCCTCATCAGGAGCATGCCCAGGCGTTGTAGGGAGGTCATACAGGCACGTGGGGGCCACACACAATACTCAGCCTCATCAGGAGCATGCCCAGGCGTAGGGAGGTCATACAGGCACGTGGAGGCCACACACAATACTCAGCCTCATCAGGAGCATGCCCAGGCGTTGTAGGGAGGTCATACAGGCACGTGGAGGCCACACACAATACTCAGCCTCATCAGGAGCATGCCCAGGCGTTGTAGGGAGGTCATACAGGCACGTGGGGGCCACACACAATACTCAGCCTCATCAGGAGCATGCCCAGGCGTTGTAGGGAGGTCATACAGGCACGTGGAGGCCGCACACAATACTCAGCCTCATCAGGAGCATGCCCAGGCGTTGTAGGGAGGTCATACAGGCACGTGGAGGCCACACACAATACTCAGCCTCATCAGGAGCATGCCCGGGCATTGTAGGGAGGTCATACAGGCACATGGAGGCCACACACAATACTCAGCCTCATCAGGAGCATGCCCAGGCGTTGTAGGGAGGTCATACAGGCCCGGGGAGGCCACACACAATACTCAGCCTCATCAGGAGCATGCCCAGGCGTTGTAGGGAGGTCATACAGGGATGTGGAGGCCACACACAATACTGAGCCTCATCAGGAGCATGCCCAGGCGTTGTAGGGAGGCCATACAGGCACGTGGAGGCCACACACAATACTCAGCCTCATCAGGAGCATGCCCAGGCGTTGTAGGGAGGTCATACAGGCACGTGGGGGCCACACACAATACTCAGCCTCATCAGGAGCATGCCCAGGCGTTGTAGGGAGGTCATACAGGCACGTGGAGGCCGCACACAATACTCAGCCTCATCAGGAGCATGCCCAGGCGTTGTAGGGAGGTCATACAGACACGTGGAGGCCACACACAATACTCAGCCTCATCAGGAGCATGCCCAGGCGTTGTAGGGAGGTCATACAGGCACGTGGAGGCCGCACACAATACTCAGCCTCATCAGGAGCATGCCCAGTTGACGCGCCCCCTGGGACATATTCCTTTTTGAGGGGAATACCCGGCACCGGATCAGATGGGGGGTTGTAGTCTCCGAGCGGCTGTGACCCGGTCCCGTGCCCAGGGCGTCAAGCTCAGTGTTATGTGGCAGCTTTACAGATGTTACTAAAGTTCTTTTGTGTCGACTACGCCACCCGTTGTGATGCGGTCACTGTGGCCGCCGCTGCAGCAGGGTCCGCTGAGGCTGATGGTGGATGCGCAGCTTGGTGGGATAACCCCCAACGGGAGGGGTATAGCCTCAGAGGGGACAGGCGCAGAGGATGGGGGTTGTGGTGGTGCGGTGCAGCCGGCAATGAAGACAGACTCGGGTTGTGCAGTTAAGGGTGTTTACTTACTGCAGATGTTGTACTGGTCACTCCAGCTGCTAGTGACCACCCGAGCCGTGCTGCGTCCACCAGGTCCTGGATCCAGCCAACCCCCAAACAAGTCCGGAGCGTGGCCCTGAGCTCTCCCTCTGTCCTTTCTTCAGCCGTCCCCACCAGTGATTCACCTAGGTCCAGCTCCCTCGGGCCTTCTGTTGGGACACCCTTGGCCCTGGGTTCCCTGACCCTTCATGTGGTGTGCCTTCGGGGTGAATATGGTGGGTGACCGTGGCAAACGCTGCCCACGATCTCCGGTCTCTGGCTAGGGATTGTTTTTGCCCCCACCAGCTTGGGTTCCGGTACCCTGATGCTGACTCCTCACCCGGTGCTCTAATTTGGGTTCTTGGGTCCCTTCAGTCTTCCCCCTCTGGGTCTTTCTCTGCTCCACTCTCTCTCTCTCCAGGGCTGCTGTTTCCTGCTCTCTGCATCTGACTTGTCCTCTGCAGCCGACTGACTCTCTGCGTCTGACCCTGATTCTAGTTGGTGCCCACCTTATATATCCCTCTATGTGTGAGCTCAGGTGACCAGCACCCAATGAGCTCCTATCACTACCCAGACTGCTCCCCCTATCTGCCCCTACACTACATGGGATGTACCACCCCCCTCCCACTCCAGCCAGGAACAGGCTCGGTTGTACCTGCACATTTCTAAGTGGGAGTACCGTCGGCCTGCTCCTCTGAAATGGGATGTATGTAGTGCATGCAGTCTATCTGAGCTCAGTTCCACACTCCATCCTTACCCGGGAGTGGAATATCACACCTCTGGGTTGAGGTGCAATACCCCTGTAGCAGCCGAATCCTCAGGGTGCTACATTCCCCCCTGGTAAATCACAGCACGTCCTCGGGCTGTAAAGACATAAAACACCAAAAACATACAAAATTTTCATATAAACATAATAAACATATAAAACACTATATAAATAACATATCTTAGCAGATAAAACTTTCTCGTCGTCTCTTGTTTCTGGTTCCTCCTCCGGACGCTGTGCAACGTGTGTCCGGGAAAAGTGCGACAGTCTCTTAGAAAAAACTGGTTTTCCTATAAAACCGGTAGGGGGCGCTTTAGGACGCGCAACTATATACAGGGAAGTTGGAAGTTGGCCGCTCTCAGTCCTCGGCCAGGTAAAGGGAAGGGAATGGCTGCTCACAGTCCTCAGCCTGTAGGATAAAGGGGTTAACGGGTAAACAGTTCACTGGTCCCAACGGGGACTATTTTTAGCAGCAACGGTTCACTGTGCCCCAACGGGCAACTATATACAGTCTCTACTCCCGTCCTCAACGACGGCTCCCTCCTGCTTTTTCTTGATATGATGTTTCTTCAGACCCGTCCGGGTCCTCTGGCTCCTCCTCTCCGTACCGCAACTCCTCCTCCGTCAAGCGGTGTACGTGGAGGGCGTAAGGTCCTTTGGCACACTTGTGCCGGGTGAAAGTGACCTCGTCTCCGATGTAGAGGTCACGGCCTTTGTGACCTTCCGGCAGGTGGGACTCGACGTCTCTGCGGGTCACAAAAACGTCACCGCGGTTGTTACGGTCCCGAATAAAGCCCCACCCATGCTGCGGGTTGAACTTTATCACCGTCCCGATGGTGCGGGGACAGTGCGCTGCACGGGGGTTCCTCCTAGTCCGGCTCTTCTGCTCCGCGCTCCGGATTTGGGCCTGTTGTTCTCTGACCCGCCTCTCCTCCCGTTCTCTCGCAAACTCTGCTAGCTGCTGACGACAACACTCAGTACGCTCAGCGGCGACTGCCCGAGTTTCTCCGGTGAACCCCATCAAATCTTCTCCCGTGGGGTCCCACACGAATTGGGCTTCTTCTAAAGGAGGCGAGACCCGAGTCACGGGCTTCGGAGCCGGAATCAGGGGTGCACACATGGCCCCAACCCTCCTCTGGTGCTCCAGTTCGTAATACTTCTGGGGCCAGATGAAAGGCTGCCCGTCCGGCCACGTGTGCTGGGCAAACAAGTCCTCTCCCAGACGCGGCACCCTTGGTTTTACGGGTGCGGGCGCGGTGGTGGTGGCGCCCGGGTTGCCCAGGCCTTGCGGCCAGGCCTGGGGCACCTGGAAGGTGAAGGGCACCGTTAGAACGGCGGCGCCCTGGGCTACCTGGCCTTGCGGCCAGGCCGGAGGCTCCGCGGAGGTAGGGGGCGCTGTTGGTATTGCGGCGCCCGGGAATTCTAGGCCCTGCGACCAGGCTGGTGGTAATTCCTGCTTTGTCACGCTCCGGGTCGAGGCGCGTGACGTCACAGGGGTCGCTGCGGCGGCTTCCGGTCGGGGCCTAGTCCATGGCGGTGACATGGCGGCTACGGGCACAGCAGGGGGACTTTCGGGCTCTGCGACGGGGAGCTGGGGCAGGTAAGCGGTGTCACGGCTTGGGGTATAGGCGTCCCCTTTACCTGCCTCCATGCGTTCGGCTCCCTCCTCGGCGCCGTCTCCGGCCTTGGGTCCTCCCGCGCCATCCTCAGAGGCGGTCTCCTTCCTCTTCCAGGGTAGCGTGCTCCGTTGACTGGTCTCAGCTTGCTGGGTCATCTCCCGGCTCCACTCCGCCAGTATCTCACGCTGTACCCGGGCCATCCTCCTTGCGAGGCCCTCCAGGGCAGTTTGTGCACACTCCCGGTCTCGGGGGAGCTGCGCTAAGATCTCCGCTAGACCTAGCGGGGTTGTGGACTCTAGCAGGCTCCTGACCATCGGGTCGGTGCTGCTCTGCTCTGCTTCCGGCAGGCTCCTGGCCAGCGGGCCGGTGCTGCTCTGCCCTCCTTCCTCGGTCTCTAGCAGACTCCTGGCCAGCGGGCCGGTGCTGTTCTGCTTTCTCTCCATATCCGGGTAAGCTTCTCCGCTACTCCTCGTTAGACTTCTTGCCTCCGGGTGCGCTCGCTCCAGACTGCTCCAGGCGACACCCATCTTTGTTCTCTCCTTTCGTCTCCTCCCACTTAGAGGGCGGTCCCGGGGCAACTCGGTGACTGTCAGCTCCAGGGGTAGTTCTTTCACGCTGACAGACACCTCCAACATCACAGTCTCTGTTGGTGGGGGCGGTTTCCACTTTTGGCGCCATTTTCTGTCCTGGCCCACGATGGGAGGTGGCCTCTTGCCCTCCTTTGGCACGCCCATAATGGCGTCCGCTGCTCTTCCAAGGCGGGAAATCTGCGGTTTTGGCGGGAAGCGTCGCCCAGTGGCGGGAAACTCTGCAGATGGCGGGAACAAGTTGGAAATGGCGGACAATCGGCGGGAAACGACTGGTGATGGAGTCCGATGGCGTGGACCCTCCGGAACCGGCGGGAGACTTCTTTCTGAGGTAAACTTGCACTTTTCTTCAGGCACGCAGTACCCGGTTGTTGCGGGCACGTAATCCTGCCGACTACGCCAAAGTTGACGCGCCCCCTGGGACATATTCCTTTTTGAGGGGAATACCCGGCACCGGATCAGATGGGGGGTTGTAGTCTCCGAGCGGCTGTGACCCGGCCCCGTGCCCAGGGCGTCAAGCTCAGTGTTATGTGGCAGCTTTACAGATGTTACTAAAGTTCTTTTGTGTCGACTACGCCACCCGTTGTGATGCGGTCACTGTGGCCGCCGCTGCAGCAGGGTCCGCTGAGGCTGATGGTGGATGCGCAGCTTGGTGGGATAACCCCCAACGGGAGGGGTATAGCCTCAGAGGGGACAGGCGCAGAGGATGGGGGTTGTGGTGGTGCGGTGCAGCCGGCAATGAAGACAGACTCGGGTTGTGCAGTTAAGGGTGTTTACTTACTGCAGATGTTGTACTGGTCACTCCAGCTGCTAGTGACCACCCGAGCCGTGCTGCGTCCACCAGGTCCTGGATCCAGCCAACCCCCAAACAAGTCCGGAGCGTGGCCCTGAGCTCTCCCTCTGTCCTTTCTTCAGCCGTCCCCACCAGTGATTCACCTAGGTCCAGCTCCCTCGGGCCTTCTGTTGGGACACCCTTGGCCCTGGGTTCCCTGACCCTTCATGTGGTGTGCCTTCGGGGTGAATATGGTGGGTGACCGTGGCAAACGCTGCCCACGATCTCCGGTCTCTGGCTAGGGATTGTTTTTGCCCCCACCAGCTTGGGTTCCGGTACCCTGATGCTGACTCCTCACCCGGTGCTCTAATTTGGGTTCTTGGGTCCCTTCAGTCTTCCCCCTCTGGGTCTTTCTCTGCTCCACTCTCTCTCTCTCCAGGGCTGCTGTTTCCTGCTCTCTGCATCTGACTTGTCCTCTGCAGCCGACTGACTCTCTGCGTCTGACCCTGATTCTAGTTGGTGCCCACCTTATATATCCCTCTATGTGTGAGCTCAGGTGACCAGCACCCAATGAGCTCCTATCACTACCCAGACTGCTCCCCCTATCTGCCCCTACACTACATGGGATGTACCACCCCCCTCCCACTCCAGCCAGGAACAGGCTCGGTTGTACCTGCACATTTCTAAGTGGGAGTACCGTCGGCCTGCTCCTCTGAAATGGGATGTATGTAGTGCATGCAGTCTATCTGAGCTCAGTTCCACACTCCATCCTTACCCGGGAGTGGAATATCACACCTCTGGGTTGAGGTGCAATACCCCTGTAGCAGCCGAATCCTCAGGGTGCTACACAGGCGTTGGAGGGAGGTCATACAGGCACGTGGAGGCCACACACAATACTCAGCCTCATCAGGAGCATGCCCGGGCGTTGTAGGGAGGTCATACAGGCACATGGAGGCCACACACAATACTCAGCCTCATCAGGAGCATGCCCAGGCGTTGTAGGGAGGTCATACAGGCACGTGGAGGCCACACACAATACTCAGCCTCATCAGGAGCATGCCCAGGCGTTGTAGGGAGGTCATACAGGCACGTGGAGGCCACACACAATACTCAGCCTCATCAGGAGCATGCCCAGGCGTTGTAGGGAGGTCATACAGGCACGTGGGGGCCACACACAATACTCAGCCTCATCAGGAGCATGCCCAGGCGTAGGGAGGTCATACAGGCACGTGGAGGCCACACACAATACTCAGCCTCATCAGGAGCATGCCCAGGCGTTGTAGGGAGGTCATACAGGCACGTGGAGGCCACACACAATACTCAGCCTCATCAGGAGCATGCCCAGGCGTTGTAGGGAGGTCATACAGGCACGTGGGGGCCACACACAATACTCAGCCTCATCAGGAGCATGCCCAGGCGTTGTAGGGAGGTCATACAGGCACGTGGAGGCCGCACACAATACTCAGCCTCATCAGGAGCATGCCCAGGCGTTGTAGGGAGGTCATACAGACACGTGGAGGCCACACACAATACTCAGCCTCATCAGGAGCATGCCCAGGCGTTGTAGGGAGGTCATACAGGCACGTGGAGGCCGCACACAATACTCAGCCTCATCAGGAGCATGCCCAGGCGTTGTAGGGAGGTCATACAGGCACGTGGAGGCCACACACAATACTCAGCCTCATCAGGAGCATGCCCGGGCATTGTAGGGAGGTCATACAGGCACATGGAGGCCACACACAATACTCAGCCTCATCAGGAGCATGCCCAGGCGTTGTAGGGAGGTCATACAGGCCCGGGGAGGCCACACACAATACTCAGCCTCATCAGGAGCATGCCCAGGCGTTGTAGGGAGGTCATACAGGGATGTGGAGGCCACACACAATACTGAGCCTCATCAGGAGCATGCCCAGGCGTTGTAGGGAGGTCATACAGGCACGTGGAGGCCACACACAATACTCAGCCTCATCAGGAGCATGCCCAGGCGTTGTAGGGAGGTCATACAGGCACGTGGGGGCCACACACAATACTCAGCCTCATCAGGAGCATGCCCAGGCGTTGTAGGGAGGTCATACAGGCACGTGGAGGCCGCACACAATACTCAGCCTCATCAGGAGCATGCCCAGGCGTTGTAGGGAGGTCATACAGACACGTGGAGGCCACACACAATACTCAGCCTCATCAGGAGCATGCCCAGGCGTTGTAGGGAGGTCATACAGGCACGTGGAGGCCGCACACAATACTCAGCCTCATCAGGAGCATGCCCAGGCGTTGGAGGGAGGTCATACAGGCACGTGGAGGCCACACACAATACTCAGCCTCATCAGGAGCATGCCCGGGCGTTGTAGGGAGGTCATACAGGCACATGGAGGCCACACACAATACTCAGCCTCATCAGGAGCATGCCCAGGCGTTGTAGGGAGGTCATACAGGCACGGGGAGGCCACACACAATACTCAGCTTCATCAGGAGCATGCCCAGGCGTTGTAGGGAGGTCATACAGGGATGTGGAGGCCACACACAATACTGAGCCTCATCAGGAGCATGCCCAGGCGTTGTAGGGAGGTCATACAGGTACATGGAGGCCACACACAATACTCAGCCTCATCAGGAGCATGCCCAGGCGTTGTAGGGAGGTCATACAGGCACGTGGAGGCCACACACAATACTCAGCCTCATCAGGAGCATGCCCAGGCGTTGTAGGGAGGTCATACAGGCACATGGAGGCCACACACAATACTCAGCCTCATCAGGAGCATGCCCAGGCGTTGTAGGGAGGTCATACAGGCACGTGGAGGCCACACACAATACTCAGCCTCATCAGGAGCATGCCCAGGCGTTGTAGGGAGGTCATACAGGCACATGGAGGCCACACACAATACTCAGCCTCATCAGGAGCATGCCCAGGCGTTGTAGGGAGGTCATACAGGCACATGGAGGCCACACACAATACTCAGCCTCATCAGGAGCATGCCCAGGCGTTGTAGGGAGGTCATACAGGCACGTGGAGGCCACACACAATACTCAGCCTCATCAGGAGCATGCCCAGGCATTGTAGGGAGGTCATACTGGCACGTGGAGGCCACACACAATACTCAGCCTCATCAGGAGCATGCCCAGGCATTGTAGGGAGGTCATACAGGCACGTGGAGGCCACACACAATACTCAGCCTCATCAGGAGCATGCCCAGGCGTTGTAGGGAGGTCATACAGGGATGTGGAGGCCACACACAATACTGAGCCTCATCAGGAGCATGCCCAGGCGTTGTAGGGAGGTCATACAGGTACATGGAGGCCACACACAATACTCAGCCTCATCAGGAGCATGCCCAGGCGTTGTAGGGAGGTCATACAGGCACGTGGAGGCCACACACAATACTCAGCCTCATCAGGAGCATGCCCAGGCATTGTAGGGAGGTCATACAGGCACATGGAGGCCACACACAATACTCAGCCTCATCAGGAGCATGCCCAGGCGTTGTAGGGAGGTCATACAGGCACGTGGAGGCCACACACAATACTCAGCCTCATCAGGAGCATGCCCAGGCGTTGTAGGGAGGTCATACAGGCACATGGAGGCCACACACAATACTCAGCCTCATCAGGAGCATGCCCAGGCGTTGTAGGGAGGTCATACAGGCACATGGAGGCCACACACAATACTCAGCCTCATCAGGAGCATGCCCAGGCGTTGTAGGGAGGTCATACAGGCACGTGGAGGCCACACACAATACTCAGCCTCATCAGGAGCATGCCCAGGCATTGTAGGGAGGTCATACAGGCACGTGGAGGCCACACACAATACTCAGCCTCATCAGGAGCATGCCCAGGCATTGTAGGGAGGTCATACTGGCACGTGGAGGCTACACACAATACTCAGCCTCATCAGGAGCATGCCCAGGCATTGTAGGGAGGTCATACAGGCACGTGGAGGCCACACACAATACTCAGCCTCATCAGGAGCATGCCCAGGCGTTGTAGGGAGGTCATACAGGCACGTGGAGGCCACACACAATACTCAGCCTCATTTTGACTTGTTTTAAGGACATTACATCAAAGGTGGATCAGCCTGTAGGGTGTTTTTCCACTTTAATTTTGGGGATGACTCCAAATCCAGGCCTCCATTGGTTAATAAATGTGATTTCCATTGATGATTTTTGTGTGATTTTGTTGTCAGCACATTCAGCTTTGTACAGAACAAAGTATTCAATGAGAAGATTTCATTCATTCACATCTAGGATGGGGTATTTCAGTGTTCCCTTTATTTTTTTGAGCACTGTATGTGTGTATATACGGTATACTGTATATATTTTTTTCCCTTTGTTTTCTCATAGAAAAAGTAGGAAAGAACAGATCTGAATGTCATTAACGGAAAAGCTAATTATCGGCGCCTTTAGACACTATTCCATTATCGCCAGTAACAGTCACTCAGATCCAAAACACCTAAGCATCTTTGTAGATCAGGAGAATCGTTACACTGTGTCAGGAATGTAGCAGTCGTCTCCAGATCCACTCGCTGTAGTTTGTTCTGTATCCTTCTATTTATCTCTGACAATTGTTAATCTCCATGACTACTGACTCCCTCCCTCCATCATCCGGCGACACCATTAAGACATAAAATCCTATTTATCGCAGTTTATACAGTGAAGCCCATTTCTGGAAATCGATCAATTGTGTTATAAGAGCCGCCATTGAAAATGTATTATGTGCTGTGTTGTACCGACACAAGCGGGTGATAATCTGTGTGATACAAGAGAGGAACGTGATCTACAAGGGGGAAGAGTGCAAGAAAATGAAAAGAACCTGTATACTTCTCATCTATAGAAACCTGGGAGGGTTCAGCAGAGGATAAAGGTTGTATATACAGAAACTAGGAAGGAGCTACACAAAGGCTCCTCATACAATGCTGACAGTGTAAGGATACACAACATGCCACGTCCTACTGATCGCACGTTATAGCCAGTATTATACTCCAGAGCTGCACTCACTATTCTGCTGGTGCAGTCACTGCGTACATACATTACATTACTGACCCAGAGTTGCATCCTATATTATACTCCAGAGCTGCACTCACTATTCTGCTGGTGCAGTCGCTGTGTACATACATTACATTACTGATCCTGAGTTACCTCCTGTATTATACTCCAGAGCTGCACTCACTATTCTGCTGGTGCAGTCACTGTGTACATACATTACATTACTGATCCTGAGTTACCTCCTGTATTATACTCCAGAGCTGCACTCACTATTCTGCTGGTGCAGTCACTGTGTACATACATTATATTACTGATCCTGAGTTACATCCTGTATTATACTCCAGAGCTGTACTCACTATTCTGCTGGTGCAGTCACTGTGTACATACATTACATTACTGATACTGAGTTACATCCTGTATTATACTCCAGAGCTGCACTCACTATTCTGCTGGTGCAGTCACTGTGTACATACATTACATTACTGACCCTGAGTTACATCCTGTATTATACTCCAGAGCTGCACTCACTATTCTGCTGGTGCAGTCACTGTGTACACACATTACATTACTGATCCTGAGTTACATCCTGTATTATACTCCAGAGCTGCACTCACTATTCTGCTGGTGCAGTCACTGTGTACATACATTACATTACTGATCCTGAGTTACATCCTGTATTATACCCCAGAGCAGCACTCACTATTCTGCTGGTGCAGTCACTGTGTACATACATTACATTACTGATCCTGTACTGATTCTGAGTTACATCCTGTAGATCTTTTATTATAAAAATGAAAAACATAACAATAATAACAGAAACATAACAAAATTAATAACCAGAAAATAAACAATGTAATGAACTGGTCCAGCCACTCCCTCTCTCCTCACACACATATTATACATATATACACAATAATAACTACCTACACCATGACATCTGGTCCGGTTACCAAACAAAAAAATAACAATTTAATAAACAATAACCAACAAATTATATACAAACTAATATATACATTCTTTTCTTTTTTTTTTTAACCACTTTGCGCCAGAGCCTGTTTTTGCCTTCGTGACCGGGCCAATTTTTTCAATTCTGACCACTGTCACTTTATGAGGTAATTACTCTGGAACGCTTCAACGGATTCCCCTGATTCTGAGATTGTTTTTTCCTGACATATTGTACTTCATGATTGTGGTAAAATTTCTTCGATATCACTTGCGTTTTCTTTGTGAAAAAAATCGGAAATTTGGCGAAAATTTTGAAATTTTCAAACTTTGAATTTTCATGCCCTTTAATCGGAGAGATATGTCACACAAAATAGTTAATAAATAACATTTCCCACATGTCTACTTCACATCAGCACAATTTTGGAACCAAAATTTTTTTTTGTTAGGAAGCTATAAGGGTTAAAAGTTGACCAGCGATTTCTCATTTTTACAACAAAATTTACAAAAACATTTTTTTAGGGACCACATCTTATTTGAAGTGACTTTGAGGAGCCTTTATGACAGAAAATACCCAAAAGTGATACCATTCTAAAAACTGCACCCCTCAAGGTGCTCAAAACCACATTCAAGAAGTTTATTAACCCTTCAGGTGCTTCACAGGAATTTTTGGAATGTGGAAGAAAACAATGAACATTTAACTTTTTTTCACAAAACTGCTACTTTAGCCTCAAATTTTTAATTTTCACAAGGGCAGCCAGAAAAAATGGACCCTAAAATGTGTTGTGCAATTTCTCCTGAGCACGCTGATACCCCATGTGTGGTGCAAAGCCACTGTTTGGGCGCACGGCATGGCTTGGAAGGTAAGGAGCGCCATTTGACTTTTGGAATGGAAATTTGACTGGAATCGATAGCGGATGCCATGTTGCATTTGGAAAGCCCCTGAGGTGCCTAAACAGAAGAAACCCCCAACAAGTGACCCCATTTTGGAAACTAGACCCCTCAAGGAACTTATCTAGATGTGTGGTGAGCACCTTGAACCCCCCCCAGGGGCTTCACAGAATTTTATAATGTTGAAGTGTGAAAATAAAAAAACACATTTTTAACACAAAACTGCTACTTTAGCCTCAAATTTTTAATTTTCACAAGGGCAGCCAGAAAAAATGGACCCCAAAATGTGTTGTGCAATTTCTCCTGAGCACGCTGATACCCCATATGTGGTGCAAAGCCACTGTTTGGGCGCACGGCATGGCTTGGAAGGTAAGGAGCGCCATTTGACTTTTGGAATGGAAATTTGACTGGAATCGATAGCGGACGCCATGTTGCATTTGGAGAGCCCCTGAGGTGCCTAAACAGAGGAAACCCCCAACAAGTGACCCCATTTTGGAAACTAGACCCCTTAAGGAACTTATCTAGATGTGTGGTGAGCACCTTGAACCCCCAGGGGCTTCACAGAATTTTATAATGTTGAAGTGTGAAAATAAAAAAAAACACATTTTTAACACAAAACTGCTACTTTAGCCTCAAATTTTTAATTTTCACAAGGGCAGCCAGAAAAAATGGATGCCAAAATGTGTTGTGCAATTTCTCCTGAGCACGCTGATACCCCATATGTGGTGCAAAGCCACTGTTTGGGCGCACGGCATGGCTCGGAAGGTAAGGAGCGCCATTTGACTTTTGGAATGGAAATTTGACTGGAATGGATAGCGGACGCCATGTTGCATTTGGAGAGCCCCTGAGGTGCCTAAACAGAGGAAACCCACAACAAGTGACCGAATTTTACAATCTACTCCTCTGTATAAATTAATCTAGTGGTGGGAAAATAAGTAGGTAAATGGTCACTAAACCCATAGATGAATTCCCACAGAGGTGTCATTTCCATAATGGGGTCACTTCAGGTGGGATTATGCTGTTCTGGCACTTTTCAGAGTACCAGAGCTAAAGAATCCCCCCTGAAGTGACCCCATTTTGGAAATGACACCCCTCTGGGAATTCATCTATGGGTTTAGTGACCATTTTAACTCAATGGATGATTTCCAGAAACAAGCACGCAATGGAAGGTTTAGATTCTGGAGAACCCCCCCTGGAAATTAAGTGAGCTCTACTCGAATGTGTCATTCACTAAATGAACCAAATGTTTGAATGACAAATTGGGATACATTTTTACAGTTTAAAAACGTGGTTCTGTGTGGAAGATTTTAAAGCAGTCAGTGACGCATAAGGCTGGCAATGATGGGCATTGTGGGCAATAGTAGCGGGTATCACGCCTCATTCCTCTCTTAGTACATACGCGACATCTTTTCTGGGGGTTCCTTCTTGTTTCCGTTGCTGGAATAAGTGCAATAAAATGTCGCTCAGTGAGTCTTTTCACATCCTCAGATTCTAATGGATGAGCGGGGCTAACACTTTGAAAGACAAGATTTTCAATTACCTTTTCTTGATAATCAAGAAAAGGATCTGAATTTCCTGCTTTTTTGTACAACACAAAAGAATTGTATGTGGCCACCTGAAACAAATAAATAACCAACTTTTTATACCAGGTATAGGACTTTCTTGATACCTAGTATGGCTGTAGAACCTGGTCTGCAAGGTCCACACCCCCCATGTGTTTGTTGTAGTCAATGACTGACACAGGTTTTTGCTTCGGAGTGGTGGATCCTAGTTCTACAGTGGCCCTTGTGGCATCTGTGTGGATCGAACTGAGGACAAAAATATCCCGCTTATCCCTATATTTCAGGGCAAGCAGCTCTCCGTTGCGTACAGCCCCTGACAGCAACTTTTGGTTGACCAATGGTTGTGGAAACCCCTGATGGTTTTTACGGATGGTCCCACAAGCCCTGATGTTGTGTTCAACCAGACTTTTAAATAGGGGTATGCTGGTGTAATAATTGTCCACATATAGATTGTAGCCTTTTTGAAAAAATGGACTTATCAGCTCCCAAACAATTTTTGCAGATGTCCCCAGATAAGTAGGGCATCCTGGTGGGTTTAGTTGGCTATCTTTCCCCTCATACATGCGGAAAGCGGATGTGTATCCGGTTGAACTTTCGCACATTTTATAGAGCTTTATTCCAAACCTTGCCCTTTTAGATGGGATAAATTGCTTGAGGTGCAGTCTTCCTTTGAATTTTACAAGGGACTCGTCTATAGAAATATTTTGTGTTGGGGTGTAGAGGCTTAAGAATTTTTCTGACAAATTTTCAATGATGGGTCTAATTTTATATAACCTGTCATGTTCTGGGGCATTTCTGGGCAGGCATTGACTATTGTCGTTAAAATGCCAAAACCGCATGAGCATTTCATAACGGGTCCTAGGCAGAACGACTGAAAACATAGGGGTGGCTTGAACAGGGTGGTTGGACCAGTAGGATCGAATGCTCGGTTTTTTAACAAGCCCCATGGCAAATGTAAGTCCTAAAAATTTTTTAATTTCCGGGACATTAGTTGGTGTCCATAAATTTGCCCTAGCATAGTAAGATCGGGGATTCTGGCTTATGAATTGGGATGCATATAAATTTGTTTGCACGACAATATGCTCTAGCAAGCTGTCTGTAAAAAACAAATTAAAAAAATGAATTGGTCCAAAATCTTCCACCTCCACATTTATACCAGGAGTGGCGTTGAAATCAGGGCTGAATGGAGCAGCCGAATCCGAAGCCTCCCATCTGGGAAATGCTAGATCATGTGGCAAAGCCCCTTGTACACTGGCGTGCGCCAATTCACTAGTAGCAGGGACAGCGCTTGTACTGGGCAGTGTTCCCTGATTTGGAGACGTTTCTCCAGTAGCGCTATTTGCCCCTATTGTTGTACTGGTCCTTGGGCTTGAGGATGGAACAGAATCACTGCTCATTTCTGAGCTCTCAGTGTCGCCGCTACTAAAGCCCTCAAAATCCATATCTCCATCTGAGATTGCGCTGTCATCAGTGTCAGAACACAGCAGGGCATACACCTCCTCTGCGGTATAAGTCTGACGGGCCATTTTATTTTTATATTTTTTGACCGGACTGAACGGACCGGACTGAAAGGACGGAACAGGACTGACCGATCTGACAGGACTGACTGACTGACCGATCTGACAGGACTGACTGACTGACCGATCTGACAGGACTGACTGACTGACCGATCTGACAGATCTGACAGGACTGACTGACTGACAGATCTGACAGGACTGACTGACTGACAGATCTGACAGGACTGACTGACTGACAGATCTGACAGATCTGACAGGACTGACAGATCTGACAGGACTGACTGACTGACAGATCTGACAGGACTGACTGACTGACAGGACTGACTGACTGACAGGACTGACTGACTGACAGATCTGACAGGACTGACTGACTGATCTGACAGGACTGACAGATCTGACTGACAGATCTGACAGGACTGACTGACAGATCTGACAGGACTGACTGACTGATCTGACAGGACTGACTGACTGACTGATCTGACAGGACTGACTGACTGACTGATCTGACAGGACTGACTGACTGACTGATCTGACAGGACTGACAGATCTGACAGGACTGACTGACTGATCTGACAGGACTGACAGATCTGACTGACAGATCTGACAGGACTGACTGACTGACAGATCTGACAGGACTGACTGACTGATCTGACAGGACTGACTGACTGACTGACTGATCTGACAGGACTGACTGACTGATCTGACAGGACTGACTGACTGACTGATCTGACAGGACTGACTGATCTGACAGGACTGACTGATCTGACAGGACTGACTGATCTGACAGGACTGACTGACTGACTGATCTGACAGGACTGACTGACTGACTGATCTGACAGGACTGACTGGACTGATCTGATCTGACAGGACTGACTAACCCTAACTCTTACTTTCTTTTTTATTTTATTTTTTTCACTTTTACTGTGGCAAGGCTGACACAGCTCTTGTCACAGTGTTTCTCCTCTGCTCTCTCACTGAGATCGGAGGAGAAACAGTGTATTTATCAGGCAGATCGCCCGGGAAAGTTTGTTGCTAAAACAAACTTCCCTGGTGATCTCTCTGATTGCCTGGTGTGACGCTGACATCATCGAGACCTGAGCCAATCAGGTCTCGATGATGTCAGAGGTCACAGCACCGGGATCCCCGCCGCTAGCAGGTATGTGGGGGGTCCCGATCGCCGACCACCGGCTGTCACTATCTTTTAAATGCCGCGATTGCTATGGATCGCGGCATCTAGAAGATAGGAACAGGTTAACATCATGGGGACCTGATCCAATCAGGTCCCCATGATGCCACATGTCAGAGCTATCGCTCTGAACCGGTACCGCAGCGCTAGCAGGACCCTGGGGGTCCTGAGCGCTGCGGGACCACCCACCGTTTTTAAACGTCGGCGCTGCACAGAGCCCAGGCAGCGCCGACGTTTATGTACAGTGGGCGGTCGGGAACCGGTTAAATAAATAAAATAAATACTAACTATACAAATATATACAAGACAAAACAAAACACCCCACCAGTCCCTCCCCGGCACTGACCTGAGAGCTGCTCCTGCGCCTCATGCCTCAGTCCAACGTCCATAGGCCAGATCAGGCAGTGCCAGTTTTTCACCCAAATAACCAGTGTCCCACAAGATGAACCCACCTCCCCCCTTTTCCCTCCACCCAACCTAACACCTACACCCAAACCCATATATACAATATATACAGAAACAAACAATACAATAACCACAACTGACAAAGCCCAAGTTCGGCGCCTGCAGCCCTACATCACTGTCTACTGATCAATAAAACAAAAATCTATGGTGTCAGCAGCAGCCCACCACCAGGAGAGGAGATGACCAGACTAGGGCACACTAAAAGAAAAGCCCCTCCAGAAGAGAGCGGCCCTCCGTGTACCCAGTCTCTCATACTCCAGAGAACGCACCTTCACCAGGTCACCGAGTATGGTCCTAAACACATCGTCCACTGGGAGGATTTTCCGCTGCGTCGATACTAAGCACCGTGCGTTCCACGTGTGATACCTAATCACTGCGCTAACTAGAAATAAGGTGCAGCGGTCCCGACCACTCCATAGGCCCATTCCGCATAAGAGAGACCGGCCAGCCGGGGCCAGCCAATGGAGGCGCCCACCCTGTTGTACACCTCTGTGTTAAAGGGACAACGAAGCAGGAAGTGGTCCATGCTTTCAAGCATGGTACCACAATGCTCCCGAGGACCGTTCCTGTCCTCAGAGCTCCTACACTTCAGATTGTCCCTCACACACAGTTTCCCATGGAAGCAGCGCCAAGCCAAGTCCCAAACCTTCGAGGGGATCCTGATAGAATTCAAAAGATGCAGACCCACCCCAAGATCCCGACTTGGGCAATCCCTGAGCGCCAGAGGCCTCTGAAAATGGGTCAACAGAACCCTTTTGTCAAGGAGCTTCCTTGGCAGAGTCCTGACCTCCCACATTCCCAGACCCCACCGGTGAATTACCTTCAGAACCACGGTAGCGTAAGCCGGGAGATGTCCATGCGGTGTGCGGAGATCCTTCACTTGCCCTCCTGTCTCCCATTCCTGGAAGAAAGGCTGAAACCATCCCTTACAGGAGAATACCCACGGAGGAGCCCTCTCTTTCCAGAGGTTTGCAATATTGATCTTAATGAAGGTATTCACAAGGAATACCACAGGGTTGACCATACCCAACCCTCCTAGTCTCCTCGTACGGTAAGTAACCTCCCTCTTGACCAGGTTCAGTCTATTCCCCCATAACAGTTGAAAGAACAAACTGTAGACCCGAGTCCAGAGAGGCTCTGGCAAGATGCACACACTGCCCAGATAGATCAGCAAAGGGATCAGGTAAGTTTTGATCAGGTTTACCCTTTCCCTTAGGGTCAAAGACCAACCCTTCCATTGGTTCACCTTCTGAGTGGCGATTTCTAGCCTGCTGTCCCAATTTTGTTTGGGGTAATCCTCCTGGCCAAATTCGATGCCAAGAACTTTTGCAGAGACTTTGGGTTCTGGAAGGGTGTCCGGGAGATCAAAACCAGGATCTCCTCCTCCCAGCCAGAGACTCTCTCACTTATCCCGGTTGATCTTAGACCCGGATGCCTCCGAGTAGCGATTTACCTCTGACATCAGCCATTCTGCCTCCCCATCAGAGGAAACAAAAACGGTGACGTCATCGGCATACGCCACCACTCTCAGAGTGGCTTCCGGTGCTGCCCGGTCCATCCCGATCCCAGCCAACGGTCCACGCTCCACCCTCCTAAGAAGTGGGTCAATCGCAAACACGTACAGTAGCGGGCTCAAGGGACAACCCTGGCGAACACCACACCCAACCTCAAAAGAGCTGCCAATCCAACCGTTCACAAGCGGGAAACTCTCTGCCCCAGAGTACAAGGTCTTAAGCCAATCAACAAACCCCCCCGGCAGGCCATACCTCAGAAGGACAGACCAGAGGTACTCATGATTAACCCGATCAAACGCTTTTGCCTGGTCCAATGACAGCATGTACCCCTTCCAGTGGCCAGCCCTACCCTGCTCCACCGCCTCTCGGACACAGAGTACAGCACTAATTGTACTGCGGCCCGGAACAGAGCAATGTTGGGCCCCCGAAAGGAGCTGGGGTGCAAATTTCACCAGCCGATTAAACAGCACCTTTGCCAAAACCTTCCTGTCTGCATTGAGAAGCGCTATGGGACGCCAATTCTCAATGCAAGATGGGTCCTTACCCTTTGACAAGATGATCAGGGCAGACCTCCTCATTGACTTTGGCAGAGTGCCCGAGGAAAGACACTCATTGAATATCTCAGTCAAGAGGGGAACCAAGGCGTCCTTAAAGGTCTTATAGAATTCAGATGTTAAGCCATCCGGACCGGGAGATTTCTTCAGGGCAAGCCCTTCAATCGCCAACTTAACTTCCTCTTCCCTGATCATCTCTGTCAAAATGCCAAGAGAGGGGTCTACCCCTGGTTCGGGGATGGCTTCAGCCAGAAAAGCCGACATCTCATTCCAATCCAGATCCCTCTTCCGCAAGAGGTGCGAGTAGAAGGATCTGACGACCTCCAGGATCCCTGATCTGGATCTTTTCAAGGACCCTGCAGTGTCAACCAGTCCTGTAACAACTTTACTATTCACTGACATCTTGCAGTTTCTATAAGGGTCGGGCGAGCGGTACTTCCCGTAATCCCTCTCAAAAACCAAAGATGCGTGTCTATCATACTGACACCTCATTAGCAAAGATTTCACTCTGGAGATCTCCTCGCGGCTACCTCCAGTTGAGACAAGATGCTCGAGTTTCCTCCTCAGGCCCTGATACAGGCGGTACCTGTCCAGGCTCCGGAGGCTCGAGAGCTGGAGGAAGAATCTCGCCACCCTTTTCTTAAACATCTCCCACCACTCTGACTTACTACTACAAAGATCCAGTAAGGGTACCTGGCTCTGAAGAAAATCCTCAAAAGGACTGTCTTATCTCCGCTTCTTCCAAGAGAGACGAATTGAGCCTCCAAAAGCCTCTTCCCATCCGGGGGGGTCTCTGTAACATTCAGGGAAAACAAAATCAAACAGTGATCGGAGAACTCCACCTCAACAACAGATACTGCTGAAGAGACGGCTTCCTCCTTTAAATAAAACCTGTCTATCCTGGACCTACAGTTACCTCTATGATAGGTGAACCCCTCGTGGCCTGCGGTGTGCCGGATGTGGACATCCACCAGGCGAGCCTCACTAGCTATACTATTAAGGGCGACGCTATCATAAGTCAGCTTGTCTCTGGAACCTCCTCTATCCCGGGGCCTCGTGACAGTGTTGAAGTCCCCTCCAAAGACGACCTGCCGACTCGTAAAAAGGTAGGGCTTGATCCTCATAAAGAGACACTTCCGGTCCCATTTAGATTGGGGACCATAGATGTTAATGAGCCAAAGCTCTTGTCCCTTCATGAGGACATCTAATATCAGGCACCTCCCCATTTCTAACTCAATAACCCGTCGGCATTCTACTGGTGCGGTAAAAAGGACCGCCACTCCGCTATACGGCTTGGCCGCAAGAGACCAATAGGAGGGCCCGAGTCTCCACTCCCTCTTAGCTATAAACACCTCTGCCATATTTGGCAGCCTGGTCTCTTGCAAAAAGAAAATGTCAGCTTCAACCCGGCTGAGAAAATCAAAGGCCGCAAATCTAGCCATGTTTGACTTAATGCTGGTGACATTAATGGACGCCAGCGTCAACGGAGTGGGTACCGCCATCATTGGTGATTGAGTTAGATGGCTTTCTTCTTCCCACTCCCCTTATCCTCTGCCTCAGAGGAGGAATCCTTCCCCCTCTTTAATGACACAGAGGTGTCCATTCCCACATTTTTCCTTCTTTTTTCGTCCTCGTCTCCGGACTCTGGGCCAGTCCCTCCCCCCAAGGACCTTGCATCCCCAGGAGAAGGAGACTCGGCGCCCCCTGTAAGCTCCGCTGAAGCCGGAACCTCACCCTCAGCCTCCTCCTCAGAGGAAGAGATGTTATCAAGGGCTTGGAACTGGTTAGAAAGACCAACTAGAGGGGAGTCGGTTTTACCTTCCTTAGGTACCTTGGTCAGAGCGGGAGAAGATGTTTTATCTCCCTTCTTTCTCTTCTTTTTGGTGCCGAGCTTACGCTTGTGCTCTAGCCACCGCTTATTATCCTCATCCATACTTTCATAATGGGAGGATTCTGAAGCAGAGGCAGTTTCCTCCCTGTGGATCCTCCTGACCTCCTCATCCAACTCATCATCCCTCGGGGCCTCCGCAGCAACACTGGCATCCAGGACAGGGGCTGCCCCGGTAGTCTGGGGCTCGCCCCGCTCCCTCTCCTGTCTGCGCTTGTCTAGACGCCTCAGCTGGGCAGGCGTCTTTTTATTGCTTTTCTTCCCTGGCCCCTCAGCTCCCCCACCCCTGCTAGTCCCCTCTCCAGCAGAATCGGCCTCACGGCTTACTCCCACCGGGGTCTCGACTGCATTAGCAAAGGAGCGAGGACAACGGCTGAATGAGTGGCCTAACTCACCACACAGGTGGCACCTAATCTCCACACAAGAGGCGGCAAGATGGCCGACACCCCCACACAAAGCGCATTTCTGCACGGTGCAGTTTGCACTGAAGTGTGTGGGGTCGCCGCACCTGTGACAGAGCTTCGGTTGCCCCTGGTAGAAGACCAGGATACGATCCCTACCCAGGAAGGCAGACGATGGAATGTGGGCAACCGTACCACCTGAACGCTTAAGTTTTACCATAAACGTCCAGGCCCCTGACCAGATACCAAACTCGTCGCGGTTTTTCTTTGGCATCTCCACCACCTCTCCATACCGACCAAGCCACGTCATGATGTCATAGCAAGAAAACGACTCGTTACGAGTCATCACGGTCACTTTCTTGATCTGGTTTTGGCGAGACACTGCCTGAACAGCAAAGTCTCGCCAGCCGGGCTCATTTTTTGCCAACTCATAATTCGCCCAGAAGAGCTCAAGCCCCTCCGGCCGAACAAAGCTGACATCAAACTCAGGCGTGGAATAGGGATGTATCAAGGCGTAGATGTCAATCGCCTTGAAGCCCATCCTCAGCAGGAGCTCCACAACTTTAGACCTTGGCGGACATGCATCACTGCCCCTCCACCGAAGACGGACCACATTCCTACGCTCACTGCCTGGCCCGGCTGTTGGGAGGGACCACACTGTATCTCCCCCTTTTTGCTCTCGGAAGGCCCCGAGGCCATGTCTCTCTATCCAGAAGGATAGATCAACCTCTCGACCCTCTACCATTAGTGATCTCTCCCCCTTCTTTAGAGCCTCCAGAAGGCGCCGTTGCAACATGCTGTCCCCAAAGCCCGGAGACGAGGAGGATGCCCTATTTGCCCCGGAGGTGACACTGGCATAACTCTGGACAGGTGTTGCCACCCCCGGGGGGGCAACCAGACCAGTGACCACATCAGCCCCAACAGTATCACCATTACCCACCTCCATCTCACCCTCCACCAAACCAGCAACCACACCACTAGAAAATGAATTATCCTCATTCACCTCCACCACCACATTCATTCCTGCTGGACCAGTAACAATGGTGGATGACCTTTTGACCTCCGCATCAGGCACAAGGGGCTCAGTCACCTCCATAGAACTGGAGGCGACCTCACCCCCGGTCTTATGTGTGCCCTCCACATCATCGGTCGGTAATTTCCGCTGTTTGGCATTTGGTATAATGTGCCGCTGATCTCTAGCTGCAGTTAGGCGCCGCTGATCTTTAGCATCAGGATCTTCCGGACCAGCGAGGCCAACACAAAATAGCACTTTCGTGGGAGGACCAAAACGCTTAGCCCCAACTGCCCCATCACACTGCCGCCGCTTCTCAACTAACTGATCAGCGGCAACAGCATTCAGAGGCGCCGAGGCTACCGGAGCTGCCCCTGACACCGGGCTGCTCCCCCCTCCCACTGAGGAGCGCACCACAGCATCGTGGCCTGATGGAACGCCCGCCGCCGGGCCACCCTCACTGTCCAGCCTCTCGGCTGATGCACCTCCTGCTGCGTCCCCACTACTACAAGCAGAGACGAGGCTCTGCGCCTCACTACCGCGCTCTGTAATCTCCCCGCGCCTTTGCACCGGATCCACAGCAGAACCCGGGCTGGGCTGGGCAACGGGGCTTATACAGCGAGCTGAGCCTGCCGCCGACTCAGGGGGTACAGGGAGGGGGGCATATACGTATCTTACCGCTTCCTGCAGCTTTGGCTTGGTCTTCTTTGCCTTTTTGTGGCCCCCAGGTGCCTCTTCTGGTAGATCGTCACCAAGATGGAAGTTTTGGAGGCACACTGGGGACTCCAGGAGCTTAATCTCCGCCATTAGCGCCCCTCCCTGGACGCTGCTGTCACTGCCTCCCCAGAGCCGGCAGAACTGCGACCGGATGTCACTGTCGCCTGTCCTGCAGGGAGCTCGCTGCACGTGGCCTGCGGGTGACTTTGCAGGCTGCCAGGTGGGGCTTGCTGCTGGTCATCATCACTCTCATCATCCACCTGGCTCTCAGACTGCAGCCCTATCTGCCTTTGCTCTCTGGTATCAGCCATTTCTCTAAAGCGGTCTTCATTTATAAGTTTTTCTTTGAAAGGACCACTCTGCTCTCTGATGGTGGCTTTCCTAAGTTCCAGGCGTTGAATTTCACTGCTCAGTCTTTTTACCTCAGCTTGGAGTTTTGCCTTCCTTGGTTTGGAGGCCCCCGCAGCTTTGACGCTTGTGCAGCGCAGCTCCTCCCGGAGCCTCCTGATGAGCTTACTGGCATCTTCATACTCACGGAGGCGGATCATGACCCGGGAGGCATAGGTGGACACAGACTCCCGGGGTCCCTGCAGCGCCCATTCCCCCTCAGGGAGGTCGGCCTCACCTCCGTGAGGACTCGGCTTTCCTCCGGAAGGAGCGCCATCTTGCACGCCGCTGTCAGGCTTTTCCTCCATGCTGGAAGCCTTGCGGCTTCTGGGGGTCTCCACAATCCCGGGGGGAGTAGGAGCCACATTGCTGCGACTCCTGGTGCAGCGTCTCACCCCCGAGTCCTCTGATGTGCAGGCCGGTTGCTGGTTTCTTCTGCCCCCCCGCCGGCCTGGTTCGGGAAGCAGAAGCCTGGGACTTGGCTCCATCACTCATCCCAGAAACCCGCTCCCTCCCTGGGAAAGAGAAAGCAGGTCCCCAGGTGGAGAGGTGTTGGTTTCTCAGAGATCAGGGGCTCACAGCAGGATCTGCAGCCACCACACCCGCAATCACCACAATGACTAGCAGCTGATCAGAGCTGCACCCAGTATGCTGCTGGTGGAGTCACTGTGTACATACATTACATTACTGATCCTGAGTTACATCCTGTATTATACCCCAGAGCTGCACTCACTATTCTGCTGGTGCAGTCACTGTGTACATACATTAGATTACTGATCCTGTACTGATCCTGAGTTACATCCTGTATTATACTCCAGAGCTGCACTCACTATTCTGCTGGTGCAGTCACTGTATACATACATTACATTACATTACTGATCCTGAGTTACCTCCTGTATTATACTCCAGAGCTGCACTCACTATTCTGCTGGTGCAGTCACTGTGTACATACATTACATTACTGATCCTGAGTTACCTCCTGTATTATACACCAGAGCTGCACTCACTATTCTGCTGGTACAGTCACTGTGTACATACATTACATTACTGATCCTGAGTTACATTCTGCATTATACTCCAGAGCTGCGCTCACTATTCTGCTGGTACAGTCACTGTGTACATACATTACATTACTGATCCCGAGTTACATTCTGCATTATACTCCAGAGCTGCGCTCACTATTCTGCTGGTACAGTCACTGTGTACATACATTACATTACTGATCCTGGACTTATCCTGAGTTACCTCCTGTATTATACTCCAGAGCTGCACTCACTATTCTGCTGGTGCAGTCACTGTGTACATACATTACTGATCCTGAGTTACATCCTGTATTATACCCCAGAGCTGCACTCACTATTCTGCTGGTGCAGTCACTGTGTACATACATTACTGATCCTGAGTTACATCCTGTATTATACTCCAGAGCTGAACTCACTATTCTGCTGGTGCAGTCACTGTGTACATACATTACATTACTGATCCTGAGTTACATCCTGTATTATACTCCAGAGCTGCACTCACTATTCTACTGGTGCAGTCACTGTGTACATACATTACTGATCCTGAGTTACATCCTGCATTATACTCCAGAGCTGCACTCACTATTCTGCTGGTGCAGTCACTGTGTACATACATTACTGATCCTGAGTTACATCCAGTATTATACCCAAGAGCTGCACTCACTATTCTGCTGGTGCAGTCACTGTGTACATATGTAGCACCCTGAGGATTCGGCTGCTACAGGGGTATTGCACCTCAACCCAGAGGTGTGATATTCCACTCCCGGGTAAGGATGGAGTGTGGAGCTGAGCTCGGTAGGCTGCATGCACTACACACATCCCATTTCCGGAGGGCAGACCAACGGTACTCCCACTTAGAAATGTGCAGGTACGACCGAGTCTGTCCTTGGCTGGAGTGGGAGGGGGGTGGACCATCCCAGTAGTGTAGGGGCAGATAGGGGGAGCAGTCTGGGTAGTGCTAGGAGCTCATTGGGTGCTGGTCACCTGAGCTCACACATAGAGGGAGTATTTAAGGTGGGCACCATCAAAGATCAGGGTCAGTCTGTCAGAGTCAGTAAGAAGCAGAGGTCCAGATGAGCCTGCAGAGAGAGAGTGGAGCAGAGAAGGAAAGACCCAGAGAGGGAAAAAGAAAGGACTCTGAGAACCCAAATTCGATCCCCGGGTGAAGAGTCGGCAATAGGGTACCGGATCCCAAACTGGTGGGGGCAAAAGCACACCCTAGCCAGAGACCGGAGGCCGTGGGCAGCGTCTGCCACGGCCACCCACCACATCCACCCCGAAGGCAAACCACGTGGAGGGTCAGGGAACCCAAGGCCAAGGGTCTCCCAACAGAAGGCCCGAGGGAGCTGGACCTAGGTGGATCACTAGTGGGGACGGCCAGAGGAAAGGACAGAAGGAGAGCTCAGGGTCACGCTCCGGACTTGTTTGGGGGTTTGCTGAATCCAGGACCTGGTGGACGCAGCACGGCTCGGGTGGTCACTTGAAGCTGGAGTGACCGGAACATCAGCAGTGAGTAAATACCCTAAACTGCACAACCCGACTCTGTCTTCACTTAACATCTATGCTGCACCACCACAACCCCCATCCTCTGCACCTGACCCCCTGAGGCTATACCCCACCCGTTGGGGGTTATACTACCAAAAGCTGCACCAACACCATCAGCCTCAGCGGACCCTGCTGCAGCGGCGGCCATAGTGACCGCAATACAACGGGTGGCGTAGTCGACATTAAGAACTTTATAACATCTGTAGGACTGCCACATACTCTGAGCTTGACACCCTGGGCACGGACCGGGTCACAGCCACTCGGAAGACTACAACTCCCATCTGATCCGGCTCCGGATATTCCCCTAAAGAATATGGCCCAGGGGGCGCGTCACATACATTACATTACTGATCCTGAGTTACATCCTGTATTATACTCCAGAGCTGCACTCACTATTCTGCTAGTGCAGTCACTGTGTACATACATTACATTACTGATCCTGAGTTACATCCTGTATTATACCCCAGAGCTGCACTCACTATTCTGCTGGTACAGTCACTGTGTACATACATTACATTACTGATCCTGAGTTACATCCTGTATTATACCCCAGAGCTGCATTCACTTTTCTGCTGGTGCAGTCACTGTGTACATACATTACATTACTGATCCTGAGTTACCTCCTGTATTATACACCAGAGCTGCACTCACTATTCTGCTGGTACAGTCACTGTGTACATACATTACATTACTGATCCTGAGTTACATTCTGCATTATACTCCAGAGCTGCGCTCACTATTCTGCTGGTACAGTCACTGTGTACATACATTACATTACTGATCCTGGACTTATCCTGAGTTACCTCCTGTATTATACTCCAGAGCTGCACTCACTATTCTGCTGGTGCAGTCACTGTGTACATACATTACTGATCCTGAGTTACATCCTGTATTATACCCCAGAGCTGCACTCACTATTCTGCTGGTGCAGTCACTGTGTACATACATTACATTACTGATCCTGAGTTACATCCTGTATTATACTCCAGAGCTGAACTCACTATTCTGCTGGTGCAGTCACTGTGTACATACATTACATTACTGATCCTGAGTTACATCCTGTATTATACCCCAGAGCTGCACTCACTATTCTGCTGGTGCAGTCACTGTGTACATACATTACATTACTGATCCTGAGTTACATCCTGTATTATACTCCAGAGCTGAACTCACTATTCTGCTGGTGCAGTCACTGTGTACATACATTACATTACTGATCCTGAGTTACATCCTGTATTATACTCCAGAGCTGCACTCACTATTCTACTGGTGCAGTCACTGTGTACATACATTACTGATCCTGAGTTACATCCTGCATTATACTCCAGAGCTGCACTCACTATTCTGCTGGTGCAGTCACTGTGTACATACATTACTGATCCTGAGTTACATCCTGTATTATACTCCAGAGCTGCACTCACTATTCTGCTGGTGCAGTCACTGTGTACATTACATTACTGATCCTGAGTTACATCCTGTATTATACTCCAGAGCTGCACTCACTATTCTGCTGGTGCAGACACTGTGTACATACATTACATTACTGATCCTGAGTTACATCCTGCATTATACTCCAGAGCTGCGCTCACTATTCTGCTGGTACAGTCACTGTGTACATACATTACATTACTGATCCTGGACTTATCCTGAGTTACATCCTGTATTATACCCCAGAGCTGCATTCACTATTCTGCTGGTGCAGTCACTGTATACATACATTACATTACTGATCCTGAGTTACATCCTGTATTATACTCCAGAGCTGAACTCACTATTCTGCTGGTGCAGTCACTGTGTACATACATTACATTACTGATCCTGAGTTCCATCCTGTATTATACTCCAGAGCTGCACTCACTATTCTGCTGGTGCAGTCACTGTGTACATACATTACATTACTGATCCTGAGTTACCTCTTGTATTATACTCCAGAGCTGCACTCACTATTCTGCTGGTGCAGTCACTGTGTACATACATTACTGATCCTGAGTTACATCCTGTATTATACTCCAGAGCTGCACTCACTATTCTGCTGGTGCAGTCACTGTGTACATACATTACATTACTGATCCTGAGTTCCATCCTGCATTATACTCCAGAGCTGCACTCACTATTCTGCTGGTGCAGTCACTGTGTACATACATTACATTACTGATCCTGAGTTACATCCTGCATTATGCTCCAGAGCTGCGCTCACTATTCTGCTGGTGCAGTCACTGTGTACATACATTACATTACTGATCCTGAGTTACATCCTGCATTATGCTCCAGAGCTGCGCTCACTGTGCACATACATTACTTACTCCTCCGGCCTTTCCTCTTGTTCTATAGTCTGATCCGGTCGTGCGTGGAGCATGAAGTAAAGACGCAGAACATCTAAAAATCATTGCGAGGGAAGAATATAATGAGATTGTTACAAGTCTGATCTGAGGCCGCCATCGCTACTTATCTGTCTGTCTGTGTAAGCAAGTCACAAATAATCAAGTGATGGAAAAATGTAACAACATGAGGGCTGTGTACAGAAAACGGTGTGTAGAAATAATTTCTGCTCTATGGTGGGGGATTCGGCTTCCTGACTGTGGAAACGATGAGGGTCAGAAAGAAGGAGAAGAGGATCGCAGACAGCGTAAACCAAGTATCTTCTTGGGACCGCTCCCGGCACATAGCACCGGGTGCCAGCTGTGACAATCAGCTGACACCCGGCGGCGAACGCTTATGCGTAATAGTACGTAGCTGGTCCATAAGTCCCAGGGCGCAGGTACGTACTATTACTAACTGGGTCCTAAAGGGGCTAAGGAGTTAAACTATGTTCTTGTCCTGCCGTTATGACCACACATACATGACCGCTGCAGCCAATCACTGGCCTCAGCAGTGATATACTGACAATGCTAACATAACCAGGCAGGCAATTAGCTGCAGCGGTCACATGCTGTATTTCAGATCTTCAGGACTGTTCACACAGACCAGGGGAATCACTGAAGCAGCGAGTGATGTTGTTGTACCATAAATGCAAGCAGTCACCCATCCGCCATGTTTCCGGCAAATAAAAACGTTGAACTTGTAGTTTTGTTTAAGAAAATTTACTAAAAGATCAGAGCAGACACAGAAGCAGGAGTGCAGCAATGTTTAGATTAAAAGAAAACTAAACGGAAAAAGAAAAAACCCAGCATGTTAGAAAATATACAGATTGTCTCTCCCCAGAGTCAGGCTGCTGCAGAAAGCCAGAAATTACTAATTCAAAAAAATTAGAAAAATATAAAATCTGTCTCTGGTTGTAGCTAAAAGTCCATAGAAGTGGATGGAGGGCGCCGTCCCCGCTCCACTATACACTGCAAGTGTCCATCCTTCTTCCCAGAATGCACTTTTCCTATCAGTAAGAGGATCGCTTACTTTGGCCTGGCTTCCGGAAAGCTCATAAGAGAAGATCCCTTTAAAAATATTACTCTATTATTTACCTATGCAAACACTGGACCAGCAGGAGCTGCCAGGATAGGAGAGTTCAGAACCAGGAAGCTGGCAGAATTGTGAATGCTGCTCTGGATCGGACTAGAGAGATTGAGCCTTACAGATGCAAGGAAAAAGTAATCAAAAACCCCAGATATCTCGGTGTTAATTACCACCCCGTAAAGCAGTGCAGATCCCTCGCCTCCCTCCCAGTTCAGTCTTTTTTCCACAATGGCTGGGCGCTCGCTTCCTCTCGTGAGAAGAGCGTGAACTTCTTTTCCAGCTGGGAGCGGAGGTAGCTGTAATCTTGCACATCCAGGCGGTGGACCAAGGACAGGTAAAGGGTGAGAGCGGAGGAGAGGAGCAGTCGATCGGGAGGCAGGGAGGGCACCGCCCAGAGGATGACCAATAACTCCAGGTAGATGGGGTGCCGGAGGTGGGCATAGAGCCGAGCAGCGCGGGGCGACTTATGAGACAGGGGGTCGCCCATTCCCAGGCAGTGGTAATAAACCTGCTTCACCCCCATCAGTTCTGCGTAGTCGAAGATCAGGAGGACGCTGAATATAAGGAGCCATGATACGGTATGGAGGAGGGCACACAGCAGGGGGAGCCAGGCGCTCCAGGGGGCAGTGGTGACGTTCCAGAGGTAGGGTCCGCGGGGGAAGGGCTGCCAGTACCGCATCATGATCTGGAGAGACGCAGCGGTGCACAGGATATATACGGATCTCTGCAGCACCCCGAAAACTTTCACAACCGCCTCCTTTACAGCAGGCCAGGCCATGAGGCTGTGCTGGACGACAAATAAAATCAGCAGCGCAACGTTTATGCCAAGAGAGCGAAGGAACGAGGCGTCGCCAACGGCATCTCGCCACAACATGCGGCTCTCGTCCTCCAGTCCTCCGCTGATGTTCTTAAATATGGCGCCAAAGGATAGAAAACGCACAAACTCAGCCCCAGTGCCAAACCCGGCCACAAAGCAGAGGAAGGAAGCTGTGCCCAGGGCTAGGCAGGTCGGCTTTGAGGGCACCGGGGAATCGGGATGAGACACTTGGGCGTCCGCCGACATTTTCATATTTCCTGTAGACTCCAAAGAACTTGGCGGGACTTCATCAGGGTTTATTCCTCACTGCCCTGTGTGCAGCCTCGGAGGCAGAGACTCTCCTTACTGGAGTAACAGGGTCGGCAGACTAGGAAAGAGTAAGAAAGGAGGAATGAATTAACAGAGTGAGATGTCCGCTTTTGCCTCGAGTCCTGGCACGCCACCCCCTTCAAGGCCCGCCGTTCCTTAGACCTCCCTCATCCTATTTCTAGGCAGCACACGGCCCGCAGCGCGGTCTGTCCATCCACAGTCTGATCGCCCGCAGCGCGGTCTGTCCATCCACAGTCTGATCGCCCGCAGCGCGGTCTGTCCATCCACAGTCTGATCGCCCGCAGCGCGGTCTGTCCATCCACAGTCTGATCGCCCGCAGCGCGGTCTGTCCATCCACAGTCTGATCGCCCGTAGCACGGTCTGTCCATCTACAGTCTGATCACTGGTCTGAAGAAACATCTCAACCATCAGCTGAGACAAGAAAAAAGTAGAAGGTAGTAGTCAGCCCCCCCCCGGCACGAGCCGAGACCCCCTGTGTGTACACAGCTCAGGAGCGCAGCAGAGTCTAATCGCCGTGATCAGAGCCATCTCCGATCCCAGCAGTTTTACCTTCTTAGATACCGGTGACCGCAGCGTCTAGAAGGTTGGAAATGAAAGTTCATATCACTCCGATTTTACTCAGAACGTAGAATAAAAATATAACATATTTGATATCACCGCATGCCGAAGTGTCCAAACTAATAAAATATTCATTCCACACGGGAAACGTTGCACCAATAAAAAAAAAAATAAAAAAAAAAAAAAAAAAGTAAAAAATGAAATCGAAATCGCAGAATTAATGTTTTTTGGTCACGTCACAAAAAAACTCATATGGAGCCCAAAATGGTAAAAACTACAGGTGGTACCGGAAAAACAAAACGCTACCGATCAAAAAATAAGAAATAAATCAAATGAATAAAAGGGCCCTGCTGGGACCCTAAAAACGCCCCTTCATCCGCTGGTTGGATCGTTCTTGGGCGCGCACATCGCCCGTGTAAAACGGAAGCAGGGCGACCACACGAATGATTGATCGGGCTCCAGACGTCGATCGGTTACATTTCCAATCAGAGCTGGTAACGGCCAAATACACAGGAGGCGACTCGCCACCGTTCTACCGCTACCTAGAAAAGGACGGCGAGGGATCTCCGGAACGTCAGCTCTTGTGTAAGGCAACGACTTCTCCTGGGGCAAAAGATTCATTTTTCACAGAAAATTTTTTTTCATAAAGACATCAATATATTAAGGAATTTTTGCACTATCTTCAAGGTAAACCAGGTCTCCTGCTCCAGTCACAGCCAGAGCTGCAGTCAGGATTGTCAGCACCGATCACATGCTGCTCACAGAAGTCTCCGTGCAGACGAATTCAGAACAAAGCTGAAGCTGGCAGAACTCTGAATGCAGCTCTGGAGCTGACTGCACATTGTATGGTAGAAATTTTATCTACAGAAAGATAATGATTGCAGGGACCCTCGTAGCGCACATCGCGGCGCCGTATACATCCCGAGTACATTTACTTGAAGGGGGAGTCCACAAAGATGCAGAGCCCTTATGTATAGGGGTGGGGTGGGGTGGGGGATCTCTTCTCCATCCTGACAGGAGACATTTGCATCTAATCTCATCCGTGTGAGCGGACCACCACATGATCAATAACCAAGAAGGAGAAGAGACCCCGAGAGCAACAGCGAGACCCCCGAGAGCAACAGCGAGACCGTGCAAAGGAACCATGTATCTAATCCTATCCTGTTGGATACCGTCTGCTGAGCCATGTATCTAATCCTATCCTGTTGGATACCGTCTGCTGAGCCGTGTATCTAATCCTATCCTGTTGGATACCGTCTGCTGAGCCGTGTATCTAATCCTATCCTGTTGGATACCGTCTGCTGAGCCGTGTATCTAATCCTATCCTGTGCAATACCGTCTGCTGAGCCGTGTATCTAATCCTATCCTGTGCAATACCGTCTGCTGAGCCGTGTATCTAATCCTATCCTGTGCAATACCGTCTGCTGAGCCGTGTATCTAATCCTATCCTGTGCAATACCGTCTGCTGAGCCGTGTATCTAATCCTATCCTGTGTAATACCGTCTGCTGAGCCGTGTGTCTAATCCTATCCTGAGTGATACCGTCTACTGAGCCGTGTATCTAATCCTATCCTGAGTGATACTGTCTGCTGAGCCATGTATCTAATCCTATCCTGTGTGATACTGTCTGCTGAGCCGTGTATCTAATCCTATCCTGTGATACTGTCTGCTGAGCCGTGTATCTAATCCTATCCTGTGTGATACTGTCTGCTGAGCCGTGTATCTAATCCTATCCTGTGTGATACTGTCTGCTGAGCCGTGTATCTAATCCTATCCTGTGATACTGTCTGCTGAACTGTGCATCTAATCCTATCCTGTGTGATACCGTCTGCCGGGCAGTTTATCTAATCCTATCACATCATGTTGTCCCACAGCACTACGACCCCCATCCTCCTGCTCCTACATAACATGGTGTCGGTCACACTCCGCTCTCTCTTACCTGCGCTGTTATAGAGGAGACGATGTCTCCCGCCCAAAACAATCTGCAAAATGAGGCTTCCCCCTCCCACAATGCACAGCGGCCTTAGAGCAAGAGAAGATACGGAAGCTGCAGAGGGTCAAAAATACCTGAGTGGCCACTAGGGGGAGCTCCAAGTACAGCAAGGACGGAAATAAACACAGGATAGGATTAGATACACAGCTCAGCAGACAGTATCACACAGGATAGGATTAGATACACGGCTCAACAGACAGTATCACACAGGATAGGATTAGATACATGGCTCAGCAGACAGTATCACACAGGATAGGATTAGATACACGGCTCAGCAGACAGTATCACACAGGATAGGATTAGATACACGGCTCAGCAGATAGTATCACACAGGATAGGATTAGATACACAGCTCAGCAGACAGTATCACACAGGATAGGATTAGATACACGGCTCAGCAGACAGTATCACACAGGATAGGATTAGATACACGGCTCAGCAGACAGTATCACACAGGATAGGATTAGATACACGGCTCAGCAGACAGTATCACACAGGATAGGATTAGATACACAGCTCAGCAGACAGTATCACACAGGATAGGATTAGATACACGGCTCAGCAGACAGTATCACACAGGATAGGATTAGATACACGGCTCAGCAGACAGTATCACACAGGATAGGATTAGATACATGGCTCAGCAGACAGTATCACACAGGATAGGATTAGATACACGGCTCAGCAGACAGTATCACACAGGATAGGATTAGATACACGGCTCAGCAGACAGTATCACACAGGATAGGATTAGATACATGGCTCAGCAGACAGTATCACACAGGATAGGATTAGATACGCGGCTCAGCAGACAGTATCACACAGGATAGGATTAGATACACGGCTCAGCAGACAGTATCACACAGGATAGGATTAGATACACGGCTCAGCAGACAGTATCACACAGGATAGGATTAGATACGCGGCTCAGCAGACAGTATCACACAGGATAGGATTAGATACGCGGCTCAGCAGACAGTATCACACAGGACAGGATTAGATACACGGCTCAGCAGACAGTATCACACAGCATAGGATTAGATACATGGCTTAGCAGTCAGTATCACACAGGATAGGATTAGATACACGGCTCAGCAGACAGTATCACACAGGATAGGATTAGATACACGGCTCAGCAGACAGTATCACACAGGATAGGATTAGATACACGGCTCAGCAGACAGTATCACACAGGATAGGATTAGATACACGGCTCAGCAGACAGTATCACACAGGATAAGATTAGATACACGGCTCAGCAGACAGTATCACACAGGATAGGATTAGATACACGGCTCAGCAGACAGTATCACACAGGATAGGATTAGATACGCGGCTCAGCAGACAGTATCACACAGGATAGGATTAGATACGCGGCTCAGCAGACAGTATCACACAGGACAGGATTAGATACGCGGCTCAGCAGACAGTATCACACAGGAGAGGATTAGATACACGGCTCAGCAGACAGTATCACACAGGATAGGATTAGATACACGGCTCAGCAGACAGTATCACACAGGATAGGATTAGATACACGGCTCAGCAGACAGTATCACACAGGATAGGATTAGATACACGGCTCAGCAGACAGTATCACACAGGATAGGATTAGATACACGGCTCAGCAGACAGTATCACACAGGATAGGATTAGATACACGGCTCAGCAGACAGTATCACACAGGATAGGATTAGATACGCGGCTCAGCAGACAGTATCACACAGGATAGGATTAGATACGCGGCTCAGCAGACAGTATCACACAGGATAGGATTAGATACGCGGCTCAGCAGACAGTATCACACAGGATAGGATTAGATACGCGGCTCAGCAGACAGTATCACACAGGAGAGGATTAGATACGCGGCTCAGCAGACAGTATCACACAGGATAGGATTAGATACGCGGCTCAGCAGACAGTATCACACAGGATAGGATTAGATACGTGGCTCAGCAGACAGTATCACACAGGATAGGATTAGATACGTGGCTCAGCAGACAGTATCACACAGGATAGGATTAGATACACGGCTCAGCAGACAGTATCACACAGGATAGGATTAGATACGCGGCTCAGCAGACAGTATCACACAGGATAGGATTAGATACGCGGCTCAGCAGACAGTATAACACAGGATAGGATTAGATACGTGGCTCAGCAGACAGTATCACACAGGATAGGATTAGATACACGGCTCAGCAGACAGTATCACACAGGATAGGATTAGATACACGGCTCAGCAGACAGTATCACACAGGATAGGATTAGATACACGGCTCAGCAGACAGTATCACACAGGATAGGATTAGATACACGGCTCAGCAGACAGTATCACACAGGATAGGATTAGATACACGGCTCAGCAGACAGTATCACACAGGATAGGATTAGATACACGGCTCAGCAGACAGTATCACACAGGATAGGATTAGATACACGGCTCAGCAGACAGTATCACACAGGATAGGATTAGATACACGGCTCAGCAGACAGTATCACACAGGATAGGATTAGATACACGGCTCAGCAGACAGTATCACACAGGATAGGATTAGATACACTGCTCAGCAGACAGTATCACACAGGATAGGATGAGATACACGGCTCAGCAGACAGTATCACACAGGATAGGATTAGATACACGGCTCAGCAGACAGTATCACACAGGATAGGATTAGATACACGGCTCAGCAGACAGTATCACACAGGATAGGATTAGCTACACGGCTCAGCACACAGTATCACACAGGATAGGATTAGATACACGGCTCAGCAGACAGTATCACACAGGATAGGATTAGATACACGGCTCAGCAGACAGTATCACACAGGATAGGATTAGATACACGGCTCAGCAGCAGGGCCGGCTCCAGGTTTTTCTGGGCCCCGGGCGAAAGAGTCTCAGTGGGCCCCTTTAACACATACCACGATTCATGATGCACAGATACCGCAGAGAAATATATATATATATATAGTACAATGCAAAGATTTCACTTCTTACATTACATGACCGATATCTATTGTAAATTCCACAATAGCTCAGAAACCGGTGAATCGCTCCATACAGAATACTGGGCCCCATATAAGGCCCCATACGGAATACTGCCCCCATATAAGGCCCCATACGGAATATTGGCCCCATATAAGGCTCCATAAGGAATACTGGCCCCCATATAAGGCTCCATACGGAATACTGGCCCCCATATAAGGCCCCATACGGAATATTGGCCCCCATATAAGGCCCCATACGGAATACTGGCCCCATATAAGGCCCCATACGGAATACTGGCCCCCATATAAGGCTCCATACGGAATACTGGCCCCATATAAGGCCCCATACGGAATATTGGCCCTCATATAAGGCCCCATACGGAATATTGACCCCCATATAAGGCCCCATACGGAATATTGGCCCCCATATAAGGCCCCATACGGAATACTGGCCCCCATATAAGGCCCCATACAGAATACTGGCCCCCATATAAGGCCCCATACGGAATACTTGGCCTCCATATAAGGCTCCATACGGAATACTGGCCTCCATATAAGGCTCCATACAGAATACTGGCCCCCATATAAGGCTCCATACAGAATACTGGCCCCCATATAACGCTCCATACAGGATACTGGCCCCCATATAACGCTCCATACAGGATACTGGTCCCCTTATAAAGCTCCATACAGGATACTGGCCCCCATATAACGCTCCATACAGGATACTGGTCCCCATATAACGCTCCATACAGGATACTGGTCCCCTTATAATGCTCCATACAGGATACTGGCCCCCATATAATGCTGCATGCAGGCTGTTACCCCCCACATAATGCCCCATACAAGCTGTCCCCCCCCCCTTATGATGCTCCATGCAGGCTGTTACCCCCCACACAATGCCCCATACAGGCTGTCCCCCCCCTTATAATGCTCCATGCAGGCTGTTCCCCCCACATAATGCACTATGCAGGCTGTCCCTCCCCCCCTTATAAAGCCCCATGCAGGCTGTTCCCCACCTTATAATGCCCCATGCAGGCTGTCACCCCTCCTCTTTATAATGCCCCATGCAGGATGTACACCCCCTCTTTATAAAGCCCCATGCAGGATGTCACCCCCCCCTCTTTATAATGCCCCATGCAGGATGTCACCCCCTCTCTTTATAATGCCCCATGCAGGATGTCACCCCCCTCTCTTTATAATGCCCCATGCAGGATGTCACCCCCCTCTCTTTATAATGCCCCATGCAGGATGTCACCCCCCTCTCTCTATATAATGCCCCATGCAGGATGTCACCCCCCCTCTCTTTATAATGCCCCATGCAAGATGTCACCCCCCCATATTATGCCCCATGTAGGATGTCACCCCCCCTCATATTATGCCACATGCCTCCATACATTAAAGAAAAAAAAATCAAATACTCACCTCCCTCCTTCTCACCTGCTACCTGCTGCCCGCTGCTCGGGTCCGGACTCCAGCGTTGCCGGCGTCTTCCTGCTCTGCGCTCCCTGTGACGGCTCAGGGGAGCGCCCGGTGGAAAGACGTCACAGGGAGCGCAGACCAGGAAGACAGCGGATCTGCGGAGGCACGGGGAGAGGTAAGTATCTGGCTGCCGGGGCCCTGAGCAAGCAGGGGGGAAGGGCGGGCGCTGACACCGCTCTCCTCCGCCCATAGCCCAGCGGGGTGCGCGACCGCCAGTGGGCCCCTCTGCCTGTTCAGGGCTCCGGCACTTGCCCGGGTGCTGACGCCGGCCCTGCTCAGCAGACAGTATCACACAGGGTAGGATTAGATACACGGCTCAGCAGACAGTATCACACAGGATAGCATTAGATACACGGCTCAGCAGACAGTATCACACAGGATAGGATTAGATACATGGCTCAGCAGACAGTATCACACAGGATGGGATTAGATACACAGCTCATCAGACAGCATCACACAGGATAGGATTAGATACACGGCTCAGCAGACAGTATCACATAGGACAGGATTAGATACACGGCTCAGCAGACAGTATCACACAGGATAGGATTAGATTGTTCAGTCAGACAGTATCACACAGGATAAGATTAGATACACGGCTCAGCAGACAGTATCACACATGATAGGATTAGATACACGGGTTAGCAGACAGTATCACACAGGATAGGATTAGATACACGGCTCAGCAGACAGTATCACACAGGGTAGGATTAGATACACGGCTCAGCAGACAGTATCACACAGGGTAGGATTAGATACATGGCTCAGCAGACAGTATCACACAGGATAGGATTAGATACACGGCTCAGCAGACAGTATCACACAGGGTAGGATTAGATACACGGCTCAGCAGACAGTATCACACAGGATAGGATTAGATACACGGCTCAGCAGACAGTATCACACAGGATAGGATTAGATACACGGCTCAGCAGACAGTATCACACAGGGTAGGATTAGATACACGGCCCAGCAGACAGTATCACACAGGATAGGATTAGATACACGGCTCAGCAGACAGTATCACACAGGTTAGGATTAGATACACGGCTCAGCAGACAGTATCACACAGGTTAGGATTAGATACACGGCTCAGCAGACAGTATCACACAGGATAGGATTAGATACACGGCTCAGCAGACAGTATCACACAGGATAGGATTAGATACACGGCTCAGCAGACAGTATCACACAGGATAGGATTAGATACACGGCTCAGCAGACAGTATCACACAGGATAGGATTAGATACACGGCTCAGCAGACAGTATCACACAGGATAGGATTAGATACATGGCTCAGCAGACAGTATCACACAGGATAGGGTTAGATACACGGCTCAGCAGACAGTATCACACAGGATAGGATTAGATACACGGCTCAACAGACAGCATCACACAGGGTAGGATTAGATACACGGCTCAACAGACAGTATCACACAGGAGAGGATTAGATACACGGCTCAGCAGACAGTATCACACAGGATAGGATTAGATACACGGCTCAACAGACAGTATCACACAGGAGAGGATTAGATACACGGCTCAGCAGACAGTATCACACAGGATAGGATTAGATACACGGCTCAGCAGACAGTATCACACAGGATAGGATTAGATACACGGCTCAGCAGACAGTATCACACAGGATAGGATTAGATACATGGCTCAACAGACAGTATCACACATGGTAGGATTAGATACACGGCTCAACAGACAGTATCACACAGGAGAGGATTAGATACATGGCTCAGCAGACAGTATCACACAGGATAGGATTAGATACACGGCTCAGCAGACAGTATCACACAGGATAGGATTAGATACATGGCTCAGCAGACAGTATCACACAGGATAGGATTAGAGACACGGCTCAGCCGACAGTATCACACAGGATAGGATTAGATACACGGCTCAGCAGACTGCATCACACAGGATAGGATTAGATACACGGCTCAGCAGACAGTATCACACAGGATAGGATTAGATACACGGCTCAGCATACAGTATCACACAGGATAGGATTAGATACATGGCTCAGCAGTCAGTATCACACAGGATAGGATTAGATACACGGCTCAGCATACAGTATCACACAGGATAGGATTAGATACACAGCTCAGCAGACAGTATCACACAGTATAGGATTAGATACATGGCTCAGCAGACAGCATCACACAGGATAGGATTAGATACACGGCTCAGCAGACAGTATCACACAGGATAGGATCAGAGACACGGCTCAGCAGACAGTATCACACAGGATAGGATCAGAGACACGGCCCAGCAGACAGTATCACACAGGATAGGATTAGATACACGGCTCAGCAGACTGCATCACACAGAATAGGATTAGATACACGGCTCAGCAGACTGCATCACACAGGATAGGATTAGATACACGGCTCAGCAGACAGTATCACACAGGATAGGATTAGATACACGGCTCAGCAGACAGTATCACACAGGATAGGATTAGGTACACGGCTCAGCATACAGTATCACACAGGATAGGATTAGATACATGGCTCAGCAGACAGTATCACACAGGATAGGATTAGATACACGGCTCAGCATACAGTATCACACAGGATAGGATTAGATACACGGCTCAGCAGACAGTATCACACAGGATAGGATTAGATACATGGCTCAGCAGACAGTATCACACAGGATAGGATTAGATACATGGCTCAGCAGACAGTATCACACAGGATAGGATGAGATACATGGCTCAGCAGACAGTATCACACAGGATAGGATTAGATTGTTCAGTCAGACAGTTGGTGTAAATCTGTGAGGAGAAAAAGGACGACGAGGCCGAACATCGAATGTAGGTTCAGAGCAATGGAGCCGAGGAAACGAGTGTCATCTGATCATCTCATATCTCTGTGTCTATTATCTATATTACAGACCAAAAGTTTGGACACTCCTTCTCATTGAAAGATTTTTCTGTATTTTCATGACTATGAAAATTGTAGATTCACACTGAAGGCATCAAAACTATGAATTACCACATGTGGAATTATATACTTAACAAAAAAGTGTGAAACAACTGAAAATATGCCTTATATTCTAGGTTCTTCAAAGTGGCCACCTTTTGCTTTGATGACTGCTTTGCACACTCTTGGCATTCTCTTGATGAGCTTCAAGAGGTAGTCACCGGAAATGGTCTTCCAACAATCTTGAAGGAGTTCCCAGAGATGCTTAGCACTTGTTGGCCCTTTTGCCTTCACTCTGCGGTCCAGCTCACCCCAAACCATCTCGATTGGGTTCAGGTCTGGTGACTGTGGAGGCCAGGTCATCTGGCGTAGCACCCCATCACTCTCCTTCTTCGTCAAATAGCCCTTACACAGCCTGGAGGTGTGTGGGGTCATTGTCCTGTTGAAAAATAAATGATGGTCCAACTAAACGCAAACCGGATGGAATAGCATGCTGCTGCAAGATGCTGTGGAAGCCATGCTGGTTCAGTATGCCTTCAATTTTGAATAAATCCCCAACAGTGTCACCAGCAAAGCCCCCCCACACCATCACACCTCCTCCTCCATGCTTCACGGTGGGAACCAGGCATGTAGAGTCCATCCGTTCACCTTTTCTGCGTCGCACAAAGACACGGTGGTTGGAACCAAAGATCTCAAATTTGGACTCATCAGACCAAAGCACAGATTTCCACTGGTCTAATGTCCATTCCTTGTGTTCTTTAGCCCAAACAAGTCTCTTCTGCTTGTTGCCTGTCCTTAGCAGTGGTTTCCTAGCAGCTATTTTACCATGAAGGCCTGCTGCACAAAGTCTCATCTTAACAATTGTTGTAGAGATGTGTCTGCTGCTAGAACTCTGTGTGACATTGACCTGGTCTCTAATCTGAGCTGCTGTTAACCTGCGATTTCCGAGGCTGGTGAATCGGATAAACTTATCCTCAGAAGCAGAGGTGACTCTTGGTCTTCCTTTCCTGGGGCGGTCCTCATGTGAGCCAGTTTCTTTGTAGCGCTTGATGGTTTTTGCAACTGCACTTGACGACACTTTCAAAGTTTTCCCAATTTTTCAGACTGACTGACCTTCATTTCTTAAAGTAATGATGGCCACTCGTTTTTCTTTACTTAGCTGCTTTTTTCTTGCCATAATACAAATTCTAACAGTCTATTCAGTAGGACTATCAGCTGTGTATCTACCAGACTTCTGCACAACACAACTGATGGTCCCAACCAGGGGTGGATTAAGAGTAGCAAGGGCCCCAGGCAGTTTAGAAGGCGCGGGCCCCACCCCCCACACCTGATTTATCACGTGACATGTCACATGATCCCCTGTGATAGATCATGTGATAGTTCACGGGAAATTAATTTGGCACAATATTAATTGTGCTGCCTCATCTGAGAGCAGCACAATATTGGGGCAGATACCCTGATTCCAGCGATGTGTCACTTTTTCAGCTGCTTGTTGTCATCTTGAGAAAATCACCGTTTCATCTGCTGCAGATCTAGCAGCTCTCTGAATGCTGCGCTCTGTATAGCCCCGCCCACACCACTGATTGGCAGCTTTCTGCCCATGCTCAGTGTACACAGAAATCTACTGATCAGTGATGGGGGTGGGGTCCTACAGAACTTACTAATCATCTAGTGATAATTACCTTCTGACAAATCAATGATTTTATCAAAACAACACTAAGCAGCCCAGTAAGTGACACATTACTGGAATCAGTGCCTCTAACCCTACATTATGCTGCTCTCAGATTAGGTGGCAAAAACCTGATGACAGATTCCCTTTAAAGGAGCTGTAAAGACAAAAAAGTTTGTATTAAAAAAAATACAAGCCATTTGTGAAATTAACTTTTTTTCATTGTTAAGTCACATTAGACTGTATCTTCAACACTTTTGTCAGCAGGTCTTATTAAAGACTCTGAATAGGGCAGCTCTCTCCCTCTCACTCAGCAGAAAGTCACAGCATGGTTAAAAAACGTGATCTTTTATGATTTTCTCATAATAAATAAAAAAGGACATGCAAGTCCTCCAAACTATTTTCCGTTTCTCTATAGGGGAGGTCCTAAATCTTTCTTGTTCTTTAGTTGATCACATGTCAAAAAGGCAAAGCATTTACTATGAACTCGCCTAAAAAAATATACACTGGGAGAGTAATATCATCATCTGCATGTAAATATTCCTTGACTCTAAGGGCTCGCTCACACTGTCGTATAACACGGCCGAATGCTATGTGATGTTTTATCGGATAGGACTCGGCCCTATGTTATACTATGGGACAGTGCAGATCTGCGATTATCGGCATGAGAAAATAATCTCATTCGATATTCGGACCATGTGCACCCATACAAGTCTATAGGTGCACGTAAAACATTAGACTGCACTCGGATGTCATCCAAGTGCAGTCTGATGAACACTCACAGAGACTATGGAGAAGATGGAGAAAGTAAGTTCTCCATCTTCTCCATATCTGTGCTGCGAGAGAATCGGATCACACTCAGTTGAAGCTCTGACAGAGTTTGAGCCGAGTGTCATTAGCATAATTGGCCCTATTCTCTTGCATGAGAGAATATATGGCTTAGTGAGTGGACCCTAAAACTGAATAGTAGTGACGGACAGGCACCTCACAAGCGGGATCCATGTAGCTCTCAGATGTCATGTAGGTAGGGCTTCATTCCATCGGGTAGGGCTTAATTTCAAGGTAAATAAAAAAAATGGACTTCAAATAAAAATTAAATGAACACAAAAAGCACTAATTGAATTATTTTTTTCGTATTTATGTTTGCAGCCCCTTTAAAAACCCTTTGAGGACCAAGGCACATATATGTCCCATAGTTTTAAACTGGAAAAAAATTTGATTGAATAAAATTTAAGGTCCTCGAAGGTTTAAGTAGGTCATAAATTCATATGAATACTTGCTCATACAATTGCACATGCCAGTAGATGAAGAAGAACAGAATCAAAAATATGACATTAAGTGTAGCACTTACAGGTATTCAAGGTGAAAGAGACCAGAAAAGGCATCGTCTCGAATGACAGTAAATGAGTTAGAATTCAGCAAGCTGAAAATGAAGACAGCAGGTTAGAAGCGAACCAGACTTTATGGTGCTCAGAATTAGTCAAGCAGAATTTATTGACTGCTCTTGCAAAGCACTGAGACTCCCGCTGTGTATAGATGGCTCCGTGCGGCCTCCCGCTGTGTATAGATGGCGCCGTGCGGCCTCCCGCTGTGTATAGATGGCTACGTGTGGCCTCCCGCTGTGTATAGATGGCTACGTGCAGCCTCCCGCTGTGTATAGATGACACCGTATAGATGGCTACGTGCGGCCTCCTGCTGACTATACCTGTATAGATGGCTACGTGTGGCCTCCCGCTGTGTATAGATGGCGCCGTGCGGCCTCCCGCTGTGTATAGATGGCTACGTGCGGCCTCCCGCTGTGTATAGATGGCTACGTGCAGCCTCCCGCTGTGTATAGATGACACCGTATAGATGGCTACGTGCGGCCTCCTGCTGAGTATACGTGCATAGATGGCTACGTGCGGCCTTCAGCTGAGTATAGATGCCGCACAGTTCCCCCC